>NW_028148452.1:548056-645113 GCF_947247035.1 Vipera ursinii | reverse complement strand
GCTCTGTGATTCTGGTCTTCTGTCCTTCTCCTCTACAGTGAGTTATGGGCCTGGGAATATACAGGACCTGGGAAGCCACAGCTCTTACTGGATGCCTTTTAAAGGTGTCTCATTGTTAAGGAAGCCAAGTTGCTACATTTGCTCTAACACTTTCCTTGCCTTTCTTCTCCAACCTCTCCTGGAGGGTAGAATAACAAAGTCCCCTCTGGGATGAAGACTTTGGGCTTCTACTACAGCATGTGAAAACATCGGGCTGGAGTGCAAATTGCTGTTGCCACCGTCCAGGGGCCGAGTTGAGAGAGACGAGCAAAAAAATATCCCCTTGGCCTTTTCAATAGGAAACAAAGAAAATCCAGTATTTTCTCGACAACAAAATACATTCTTTTCTGTCTCTTTATCAGTGTTGGGAAGCAGAGGAAAGTGGAAGGGCAAAACCTGGCTTTCAGCTTCCTGCAAGTTGTATAGCTTTGGATTTTATTCTTGATTCATTAATCCAATTTTTTTTTCCTGATTTACTTATCGAGCTATGAAATGGATTTTGTATTTTTTTTTACTCCTCTCAAAGATTCCCCTTCCAAAGAATGACCCCGCATGTCATTCTGACATGTTCACCCAAAGGCCTCCACCCACCCAAATTTATCTGATAAACCTTGGGAAATAAAAAATTAACATTAAAATTAAAAAAATTGAGCTCCAGTTGGAATGGAATGGAATAGAATAACAGAGTTGGAAGGGTTCTTGGAGGTCTTCTAGACTAGACTAGACCTTAGACTTAGACTTAGACTTAGACTTAGACTTAGACTGGAATAGAATAGAATAGAATAGAATAGAATAGATAGAATAGAATAGAATAGAATAGAATAGAATTGAATAGAATAGAATAGAATAGAATAGAATAGAATAGAATAGAATAGAATAGAATAGAATAGAATAGAATAGAATAGAATAGAATAGAATAGAATAGAATAGAATAGATATTGGAATATGGAATGGAATGGAATGGAATGGAATGGAATGGAATGGAATGGAATGGAATGAATAGAATAGAATAGAACAGAACAGAACAGAACAGATATTGGAGAATAGAATAGAATAGAATAGAATAGAATAGAATAGAATAGAATAGAATAGAATAGAATAGATAGAATAGAATAGAATTGAATAGAATAGAATAGAATAGAATAGAATAGATATTGGAATATGGAATGGAATGGAATGAATGGAATGAATAGAATAGAATAGAACAGAACAGAACAGAACAGATATTGGAGAATAGAATAGAATAGAATAGAATAGAATAGAATAGAATAGAATAGAATAGAATAGAATAGAATAGAATAGAATAGAATAGAATAGAATAGATATTGGAATATGGAATGGAATGGAATGGCATGGAATGGAATGGAATGGAATGGAATGGAATGGAATGGAATGAATAGAATAGAATAGAACAGAACAGAACAGAACAGATATTGGAGAATAGAATAGAATAGAATAGAATAGAATAGAATAGAATAGAATAGAATAGAATAGAATAGAATAGAATAGAATAGAATAGAATAGAATAGAATAGAATAGAATAGAATAGATATTGGAATATGGAATGGAATGAATGGAATGGAATGGAATGGAATGGAATGGAATGGAATGGAATGGAATGGAATGGAATGGAATGAATGAATAGAATAGAATAGAACAGAACAGAACAGAACAGAACAGATATTGGAGAATAGAATAGAATAGAATAGAATAGAATAGAATAGAATAGAATAGAATAGAATAGAATAGAATAGAATAGAATAGAATAGAATAGAATAGAATAGAATAGAATAGAAAATATGGAATGGAACGGAATGGGATAGAATGGGATAAGATAGGATAGCTTTATTGTCACCCTAAATATTGTACACTAATCAGCATACATTGAAATGAGATTTCATTGCACTGAGCTCTCATACGGTAACCACATCTAATATACACCGCAAAAACATGACAATAAATAAATACACTAAGTTATGCATACATCCATATACATCCACATACGTGGCCCAGAGGAACAACAAAGTCTAGTTCAGGTGTATAAATATACATGGCGAGAAAAACAAATCTTGAAAGCTTACAAGTTCCAGAGAAAGTTGCCCACCGCTACGTTTAAAAGGTAAGAAGTAAAAGAGAGAAGGGGAATAGGTTTCGCTCTTATCGATGTGTTTCAAAGCGCTGAAAAATTTGATCAGAAGAGCCTCGAGGCACATACGGCAGATATTTTAAGTGCTTGTGTCTATGTTCTCATTATTCCTCTTATTTGATCTTGCTTACTTACAATTTTGCTCCTGAAACTTTAAAAAGCAAATCTTACCTTGATAGCTTAATCAATATTTAAAAAAAAACAACAACCTCTGGCATCTACCGAGAGAAGAGAGTGTGGATTTATTTTGCATTCAAAATAAATAAATCATGCAAAGTATTATTACCGCTTTATATACCCGAGTAAGGAATACTGTAGCCAATTTTGATCACCCTATCACAAAAAAAGATGTTGAGAGTTTGGGGAAAAAATTCAGAGAAGAGCAACTAAGATGATCCAAGACCTGGAGATTAAAATGTATGAAGAACGGCTGCAGGACTTGGGTCTGGCTAGTCTAAAGAAAAGAAGAAATAGGGGAGATATTTTATTTATTTATTTATTTAGATTTATATACCGCCTTTTTCCCAAGGGACTCAGGGCAGTTTACAGGGCAAATTAAAACAATACAATATATAAAGGTTAAAATAAAATAAAATTAAATAGCCCCAAAATAATTAAAAATAATACGATATGATAGCAGCGTTCCAGTATTTGAGGGACTACCACAAAGAAGACGAGGGGGTCAACCTATTCTCCAAAGCACTAGAAGGAGGAAACAATGGTTGGAAAACTGATCGAGGAGAGAAGCAACCTAGAATTGAGGAGAAACTTCCTGACAGTGAGGACAATTAACCGGTGGAACAACCTGCCTCCAGAAATCGTGGGCACAACATCACTGGAGATTTTTAAGAAGAGACTGGTCATTCATCTGTCAGAGATGGTATAGATTCTCCTGCTAATGACCCTCTTTTACCGGTCTACTATAGAGAGCGTCCTCTCGCACTGTATCGTGGTTTGGTATGCTGGTCTGACAGCCGCGGACAGGAAAGTATTACAGAGGGTAGTGAGCACAGCACAAGACATTGTGGGCTGTTCCCTGACACCACTGGATGACCTCGCCAGGGCTCGTTGCCTTGGAAGAGTGAGGAAGATTCTCAGGGATGACTCACACCCTGGACGGTATCTCTTTACTCTCCTACCATCTGGTAGGAGATACAGGAATATAGCCAGCTGCACCAACAGGCTGAAAAATAGCTTTTATCTGTGGGCTGTTAGGCTTTTGAATGGGACATAATCTCTGTGAACTTATGCAGAATTGACTTGGGAGGTGTGTGGTGTGTGGTGTAGTGGGTTCACATAGTGTGGTGGGATGGAGGGTTTGTTGTAACTGTGTGTTGGGGGGAGAGAGCACGGGGGGAGGCTCAGCTAATCTCAATGTACACATGTTGTACTTTGACAATAAAGGTTTATTATTATTATTATTATTATTATTATTATTATTATTATTATTATTATTATTATTATTATTATTATTATTAAGCAGGGGGCTGGACTAGAAGACCTCCAAGATCCCTTTCAGATTCTATTCTATTCTATTCTATTCTATTCTATTCTATTCTATTCTATTCTATTCTATTCTATTCTATTCTATTCTATCCTCCTCCTCTCCACAAACCCCACTCCCTTCTAGCACTGATAATGTTACCTAGTTGGGTCATGAAACATCTGCAAGTACACAACCAAGCTCAGAGAGCACCAAGGACCCCACAGTCCTCTTCCTCCTCCTCCTTCTACACTCTGCACACTACTCTTCCTTCTAGCACTGATGATGTTACCTAGCAGGGCCATGAAACATCTGTAAGAAAACCACCAATCTCAGAAAGCACCCAGGACCCCACAATACAATCCTGAGCTACAAGTCCTCTGTTCCATCAATCCTCACCATCCACACATGCTATTTCCACAGATATTTGTTTCTCTATAAAAAAAAAATTGTGGCCTGATTTTGAAGAAGCCTTATCTTACCGCAGCAATACGCCGTCCTGCACAATCTGGAAGGACCCTTACCGCCGAGCGCCAACCACACGAGCCACACCAAGGAAAAGGATGTTCTTGTCCTCGGGTCTTTGCCGTGCTAATAAATTGACACATCGTTCTGATAATAGTTCCCGTGTTCTCACTAGATCAATAACCACTTTCCCCCACACACACACGTTTTTTGTTTGCTTCCGCGGGCCTTTTCAAGAAGGTAACCCTTGCAGATAACGAGGATTGAGTAGGTCCGCTTTCTCGGCTAAGTATCCCCAACAGTCGCGCATCCGTGTAATAAATTGTTGTCATTATACTTATTGTTATTAATGCGCAGTTCCTCAAGGAACACAAAAAGGCACGCAGAAGCCATCCGTATTGCCATTGAAATGTCCACCACCGGGCCTGTGAATATGAAAAATACAGGGAGTCCTCGACTTACGAGCAGAATTGAGCCCCAAATTTCCGTCGCTAAACGAGTCATCGGTTAACAGAAGTTTGTCCCATTTCTGCCACCTTTCTTGCCCCACTTTATTAAGGGAGTCCCCGCAGTGGTGACGTTAGTAACCCGGTTCTTAAGTGAATCTGGCTCCCCCCCCGACTCTGCATGTCAGAAGGTCGCAAAAGGGGATGACGTGACACACACATCCCCAGGGACTCTGCAACCGTGATAAATATGAACCCGTTGCCAAGAGTCTGAATTTTTATCGCGTGACCGCGGGGATGGGACAGTTGTAAGGGTGAAAAATGGTCATAAGTCAGATTTTTTTAGTGCTGCTGGAACTTTGAATAGTCACTGAACAAATTGTTGTAGACTGAGGACTGCCTACAAAGATGATCGGGGGACTGGAGGCTAAAACATATAAGGAACGGTTGCTGGAATTGGGTATGTCTAGTCTAATGAAGAGAAGGACGAGGAGGGACATGATAACAGTGTTCCAGTATCTCAGGGGCTGCCCCAAAGAAGAGGGAGTCAAGCTATTCTCCAAAGCACCTGAAAGCAGGACAAGAAGCAACAGATGGAAACTCACCAAGGAGAGAAGCAACCTGGAACTAAGGAGAAACTTCCTGACAGTGAGAACAATTAACCAGTGGAACAACCTGCCTCCAGAAGTGGTGAATGCTCCAGCACCGGAAGTTTTTAAGAAGAGGCTGGACAGCCATTTGTCTGAAATGTTACAGGGTTTCCTGCCTGAGCAGGGGGTTGGACTAGATGACCTCCAAGGTCCCTTCCATCATCATCATCACAATTATTCTGAGATGCTGCTGCTGCTGATGATGATGATTTTCATTAAACATGAACCTGTCTATTATTATTATTATTATTATTATTATTATTATTATTATTATTATTATTAATAATAATAATAATAATAATAATAATATTTAAACATAAACCACAGTCTATTGTTGTTGTTGTTGTTGTTGTTAAGGTGCAATACCTAAAAGAAGATGAAAACGCATATAGAAGCCATCAGTACTGCTATTAAAATATGTACATCCTGGGCTGCAAATATTAAAAATAGCATAGGAGAGATGACACATTTTATAACTCAGAAGAAGGTGTCCAGCGGCTTATAGGAACCTAAATAATAATAATAATAATAATAATAATAATAATAATAATAATAATAATAATAATAATAATAATAATAATAATGAGGAGGAGGAGGAGGAGGAGAATGAGGAGAAGGAGAAGGAGAAGGAGAAGGAGAAGGAGAAGGAGAAGGAGAAGGAGAAGGAGAAGGAGAAGGAGAAGGAGAAGGAGAAGGAGAAGAAGAAGAAGAAAGTTGGAAGGGATCTTGGAGGTCATCTAGTCCAACCCCCTGCTCAGGCAGGAAACCCTATACCATTTCAAACAAATGGTTGTCCAGTCTCCTGGGAGGACCGGAAAGGGTGAGAAAGAAACTCAAGATTGTCCCATTTTGATGATCTTGAGTAGAGAGTCCTTGACTTGACCATAATTGAGCCCAAAATTTCTGTTGTTAAATGTGACATTTGTTAAGTCAATGTGGCCCCATTTTACCTTTCTTGCCTCTGTTGTTAAGTGAATCACTCGCTTACTAAGTGAATCTGGCTTCCGCATGAACTCTGCTTGTCAGAAGGTAAGAAAAGGGGATCACATGAGCCCAGGACACTGCAACCGGCATAATAATAATAATAATAATAATAATAATAATAATAATAATAATAATAATAATAATAATAATAATAATAAGTTGGAAGTGACCTTGGAGGTCATCTAGTCCAACCCCCTGCTAAGGCAGGAAACCCTATACCATTTCATAAATATGAGCCAGTTGCCAAACATCGTCTTTTTCGAGGAACATATTTTTCTCAACCTTTCAATCATTTCTCAGACTTTTGCCACTGTCTGTCAATCATTTATTACCTAGAGCTCAAACATATCAAAATATTATCTTCGAGGTGGAGGAGGAGGAGGAGGAGGAGGAGGAGGAGGAGGAGGAGGAGGAGGAGGAGGAGGAGACCAGCCAGAGCAGAGAACAACCCAAAAAAACAGTGCAAGATCAGAAGAAGTGGAGAGACCTGGCCGAGGGAATCACGAAGAGTTGGACGCAATTGAATGGATAACCTCATCCTCTTGTCTCAACTGCAAACTTCCTCTAAAACCTCCCTACAAGCAAACTCTTTAGATGTCCAGCAGGAACCATCTCCTGGAGACACAGTTCACAGGGAGCAAGAGGAAGGCAGAAAGGGTGGGAAAACCCCAGCAGAACAGACAAAGGGCGTCAGGAAGAAGATGGGAAAAGGAGAGGCATACGTCTGGACACTGTGGGATCTCTCTCCTCCAGACACAGACTTGCAAATACAGGGTTTGGCTGAAAAACAGCTCCCCACCCTTGATAAAAGTTGGATCAAATGTTGATGAACAGGTATTCTATTTTGTTCTGTTCTGTTCTGTCCAGTCCAGTCCATTCTGTATTCTATTCTATTCTATTCCATTCCATTCCATTCCATATTCTATTCTATTCTGGTCATTCATCTGTCAGAGATGGTATAGATTCTCCTGCTTAAGCAGGGGGCTGGACTAGAAGACCTCCAAGATCCCTTTCAGATTCTATTCTATTCTATTCTATTCTATTCTATTCTATTCTATTCTATTCTATTCTATTCTATTTCTATTCTATTCTATTCTATTTCTATTTCCTATTCTATTCCCTATTCTATTCTATTCCCTATCCTACCCTATCCTATATTTCTATTCTATTCTATTATATTCTATTCTATTCTATTCTATTCTATTCTATTCTATTCTATTCTATTCTGTTCTGTTCTGTTCTGTTCCGTTCTGTTTTGTTCTGTTCTATTTCTATTCTGCATTCTGTTCTGTTCTAATCTATTCTCTGTTCTATTTCTATTCTGCATTCTATTCTATTCTGCATTCTATTCAGTTCTATTCACAACTGTCAATTCAATTCAATTCACAATTGCAATGAAAAAGTTGGGCTGAGTTGTGATTGTAAGTTGAGGACTGCCTGTACTTCATTATCCTACCACGTTACATTAACTGACCACAATGTTGTTCCCTTAGGTCTTCTTTGCAAAAATTCCAACTGTCTTCTATCCTTCTCTCCACTTTTTTTTTTTTTTAAAAATCTTCTTTCTCGCTTAGAAGACAAAGCAAATCCCTTTCCCAGCCTACTTATGCTCCTTATACACAAGTGTTCAGTCTAATCTATTGAATGTCTCTGCCTATGGATGCGGTCCTTTGTTGTTTTAGGGACGCACAAAAAAGAATCACTACACAGAAACCTGGTGTCTATTTGTATTCCTTGTGTCGTGTCACTCCTTCCTTTCTCCCTTTCATCTCCCTTTCCAGGCCTTACACGTGGAACAGGTTTAATCTATCGGCACAGTGAGCAAACAGACAACTGTAGCACATTTCAGTGAACAGAAAAATTAAAATTGTCAGCATTGCGGGAATTCTGGCATTATCCACTGGCGCTCTGATAGTGAAGTATGAGCAATAGTGTCAGTTGGGAGTGAGGTGTGGAAAAAATAGGTGCCTTCCCCTTTTGAACAGAACAGAATAGAGTAACAGAGTTGGAAGGGACCTTGGAGGTCATCTAGTCCAACCCCCTGCTCAGGCAGGAAACCCCATACCATTTCAGACAAATGGTTGTCCAATCTCTTCTTAAAAACCTCCAGTGTTGGAGCATTCACCACCTCTGGAGGCAGGTTGTTCCACTGGTTAGTTGTTCTAAGTGTCAGGAAGTTTCTCCTTAGTTCTAGGTGGCTTCTCTCCTTGGTTAGTTTCCATCCGTTGCTTCTTGTCCTGCCTTCAGGTGCTTTGGAGAATAGCTTGACTCCCCTTCTTTGGGGCAGCCCTTCAAATATTGGAGGACTGATATCATATCACTTCTAGGCCTTCTTTTCAAATAAACTATAGTATTTATTTAATTATGTAATAACATTTAATCATTATTACTATTAGTTACAGAATAATAAGATAAAATGTGGGTGCTTCATCACTGGGGGTTTTGGAAGAAGAGGCTGGACAGCCACGTGCCTCAAATTGTCTAGGGTCTCCTGCTTGAGCAGGGGGCTGGACTAGATGACCTCTAAGGTCCCTTCCAGCTCTATTGTGATTCAGTAAACCCTCCCTCCTCCCTAGGAGTCACCCAACTCCCACTACAGACTCTTGAGCTCACTCAGTCTCCTTAATTTATCAGGCAGAAGGTTGTTAAGTTCTCAAGCACGGCTGGGAAGAATTGTTCCTGTGCAGTTTGAAAGCCCCATAATGGGATTTTATGTTTCATATCATTGCAATAGACTGACCCTCTTCCTCGGTTTCTCTCTGTTCTGTTGAGCTGTCATTCATTATCTGTGACTGACTACCTGCTCCATTAACTACCTGGATATCTTTCTTTGCCACTTTAAAAAAAAAAAAAAACTTCTCCCCTCTGTAAAATTGAATTAAGCTACTGAAAGAAAGAAAGAAAGAAAGAAAGAAAGAAAGAAAGAAAGAAAGAAAGAAAGAAAGAAAGAAAGAAAGAAAGAAAGAAAGAAAGAAAGAAAGAAGTAATGAAGGAAAGAAAGAAGGAAGGAAAGAAAGAAGGAAGGAAGGAAAGAAAGAAGGAAGGAAGGAAAGAAGTAAAGAAAAAAGGAAGGAAGGAAGGAAGGAAGGAAGGAAGGAAGGAAGGAAGGAAGGAAGGAAGGAAGGAAGGAAGAAGAAAGAAAGAAAGAAAGAAAGAAAGAAAGAAAGAAAGAAAGAAAGAAAGAAAGAAATAATGAAGGAAAGAAAGGAAGGAAGGAAAGAAAGAAGTAATGAAGTAAAGAAGTAAAGAAGGAAGGAAGGAAGGAAGAAGAAGAAAGAAAGAAAGAAAGAAAGAAAGAAAGAAAGAAAGAAAGAAAGAAAGAAAGAAAGAAAGAAAGAAGTAAAGAAGGAAGGAAGGAAAGAAAGAAAGAAAGAAAGAAAGAAAGAAAGAAAGAAAGAAGTAATGAAGGAAAGAAAGAAGGAAGGAAGAAGTAAAGAAAGAAGGAAGGAAGCTAGGAAGGAAAGAAAGAAAGAAAGAAAGAAAGAAAGAAAGAAGTAATAAAGGAAAGAAAGAAGGAAGGAAGGAAAGAAAGAAAGAAGGAAGGAAGTAAAGAAGTAAAGAAAAAAGGAAGGAAGGAAGGAAGGAAGGAAGGAAGGAAGGAAGGAAGGAAGGAAGGAAAGAAAGAAAGAAAGAAAGAAAGAAAGAAAGAAAGAAAGAAAGAAAGAAAGAAAGAAAGAAAGAAAGAGAAGTAATTTTCAGGATTTTAGGAAGGACAGATTTCTGGAAAACTTAAAAGAAAAATGGCTCTGTGTATTTAAAGGGATAAATTGAGAGGGTTTGCATCTTCTGGGTCATTCTCAACTCCTGCTATCTGCCTGTACTTTAACAGATCTAACAGAACACATCTAAGAGAATAACAGAGTTGGAAGGGACCTTGGAGGTCATCTAGTCCAACCCCCTGCTCAGGCAGGAAACCCTATACCATTCCAGACAAGTGGCAGCTCCAGTCTCTTCTTAAAAACTTCCAGTGTTGGAGCATTCACCGCTTCTGGAGGCAGGTAGTTCTACTGGTTAATTGTTCTGACTGTCAGGAAGTTTCTCCTTAGTTCTAGGTTGCTTCTCTCCTTGGTTAGTTTCCATCCGTTGCTTCTTGTCCTGCTTTCAGGTGCTTTGGAGAATAGCTTGACTTCCTCTTCTTTGGGGCAGCCCCTTAGATACTGGAAGACTGCTATCATGTCCCCCCTGGTTCTTCTCTTCATTAAACTAGCCCAGGGGTCAGCAACCTGAAACAGTGAAAGAGCCACTCGGAACCGGTTCCCTCACAAAAGGAAAAACTGGGAGCCGCAAAAAATGTGTGCACATGCACGTACATACGCACATGTGCAGAACAGGGTTTGACTGAAGAGTGGAGCCAAGGCGAGATATGCACCTACCCTGCATATTTGAATTGATTGGTTGAACTTTTTTAGTCCCACTTTTTTTTTTATTGGACTGCACATGGCAGAGGACTGGGAGCCGCAGGAGACGGCTGAAAGAGCTGCATGCGGCTCTGGAGCTGTGGGTTGCAGACCTGTGAACTAGACATACCAATTCCAGCAGCTGTTCCTTATATGTTTTAGCCTCCAGTCCCCTGATCCTCTTTCTTGCTCTTCTCTGCACTCTTTCTAGAGTCTCGACATCTTTTTTACACCGTGGTGACCAAAACTGGATGCAGTATTCCAGGTGTGGCTTTACTAAGGCCTTGTAAAGTGGTATTCACCCTTCACGTGATCTTGATTCTATCCCTCTGTTAATGCAGCCTAGCACTGTGTTGGCTTTTTTGGCAGCTGCAGCACACGGCGGGCTCCTATTGACGTGATTGTCTACTAGAACTCCAAAATCCCTCTCACAGTTGCTACTATTGAGCAAGGTACCCCATATACTATACCTGTGCATTTGATTTTTCTTGTCTTAGGGTACCTGCCCTGCAGAGCAGTACACACCTTAGTTTTCTTGACAAGATTTCAGAAGTGGTTTGCCATTGTTTCCTCCTTTCTAGGGCTCACAGAAAATGTCTGGGTCAAGGTGGTCCATCTGGCTTCACACTGATGGCAGGAATAGAACGCAGTTGCAGGATCCAATCTAGGTCAGTCACTGGGACCAGAGGCTTAGTCTTCCAAGCTTTTCTCCTTGTGCTGGAGACCATCCTCAGGGATCTTCTCTCTCACCAGAAGGTGTGCTTTGGGCTGTTCTATGCAAAGTATTTATGTGGTGCCTGGTTGTGTGTGGCTTTTTAGTTGTCGATTCTGATGTTGCGGGCTGGCTGGGCTGTTCTTTCCTAGGGCACCCTGGTCTCCTTATAAGCTGGTGGTAAATCTGCACTCCTATTGACTGACAAGGGGTCCATTTCCCAGGCTTCCACTAAGTCCCTGGCTATTTGTGTACCTGCTTGGCCAACAATCTTAGTAGCTGCGAAACTGAATGTACGTCTTTGTTCACTGCGACGTGAGACATGCCAATGAGTTTGGGTCTCCTTGTCTGCCCATCGCTTGTGTTCTTGTAATCTGGTGGTTACCTTCCTCCCCGTCTGACCTACACAGCTACATGGGGCAATCCATCCACCCAGGAGATCCAATAGATTACATTGCACGTGTCCCCCACCTCTATAAACCATCATTGCAACCCATGTTTTTGATGTACAGTGTTCTGAACCAGCCCTCTTCTTACAAACCCCTATTCAAAAGAAGAGACTGGAGAGCGTCCAAGGCTAAAAGGCTTCTGCCAAGATTTAATTACGCAGTTAACAAAAACACTAGAGCTTGTCTTCTCAAGCGGAAAAGTTGCTTTCAGCAACCAGCCCCTCCCCAAACACTCCTTTTATAGAGAGCTCAGGGCGTGGTCTCCCTGTGCCTCCTCCCGAGGAATCCCATAGCCTTTCTTTGTTTGTCCCTGCTCGACTGCCTCCTGCGTCGGGCGTCCTTGAACAGGGCCAGCTGTGGGTCATCATCCTCCGCACTCTCGGGCTCACGCAGCTGAGAAGAGGTCCCCGGCTGAGGACTCTGCAAAGCCTCCAAACCATCATCAGCCGGTTCGTCTCCCTCCTCCCCCTCATCTGAGTCCTCCGATACATCGGACCCGGCTGTCGGACCCACAGGCTGGCCCTGAGTCACAACACTATCCCGCACCGCAGGGCCCTTCCCCCGGGTCTGCCGATCCGGATGCGGTCGGGATGGGAACTGTTCGTGAAACGCGGTCACCAACGCAGGGGCATGAACGGCGGTCGCGTCTTCCCATGTGAAGTCCTCCGGCCCGTACCCTTTCCACTCGATCAGGTACTGGAAGCGACCTTTCAGCCAGCGGGAATCCCTGATGCTGGCGACCTCGTACTCGGGGGTGCTGCCTCCATCACGAGTTCCTGATGGGGGAGGTTCCGCTTGGCGAAGTGGACAGGCCGGTTGTTCGGGGACCAACAAGGACCGATGGAAGACGGGGTGCACGCGCAGGGAACGTGGCAGAGTTAAACGATAGGCGACCGGATTGATGACGGCCTCGACTGGGAACGGTCCAAGGTAATGGTGGTCCAGCTTCCTCGCCGGCCGAGTGCATGGTAGGTTCCTGGTGGACAGCCAGACCCGATCCCCCACCGATAGTGGAGGCGTATCCCTTCTCGACCGATCGGCGAACCTCTTGTAGTCGGCCTTGGCCTTCTCCAGCTGCCGTCGCACCAACCGATGGATCGCCTGTAACTCCGCCATAAATTCGTTCGCTGCCGGCTCCGATGAGTCCACGGGAGAAAGGGGGAAAAACCTGGGGTGATAACCCACGTTGGCCAAGAACGGTGTCATCTGCGTGGAGGTGTGCTACGAGTTGTTAAAGGCAAACTCAGCTATGGCCAAATAGTCCACCCAATTGTCCTGCTGCAGGTTAACGTAGCAGCGCAGATACTGCTCTAAGATGCCGATGACCTTCTCGGTACCCCCGTCGGTCTGAGGATGATGCGCGGACGAGAGGCAAACCTTAATGTCCAACGCCCGCATCAACTCCTGCCAGAAGCGGGCTGTAAACTGGGCCCCCCTATCGGAGACGACTCTATCGGGAAGGCCGTGCAGCCGGAACACCTGTTGGATGAACATGCGACTAGTGGCGCGAGCTGACGGTAAGCCGCGACAGGGGATGAAGTGCGCCATCTTGGTCAACATGTCCACCACCACAAACACTGTCGTGAAGCCGGGGGATGGGGGTAGATCCGTCAGAAAGTCCATGGACACAGCCCCCCAGGGTCTCTTGGGTGTTGGCAAGGGCTGCAGTAAACCAGGCGGGGCCCCTGTCGCTGACTTGGCCTGCCTGCAAGGAATGCAGGAGGTGACATAAGACTGGACATCGTGTCGGACTCGGGGCCACCAGAAGGTACGGGAGACCAGGTTCAGAGTCTTGAACAGGCCAAAATGCCCCGCAGCCGGGTTATCATGACACTGGCTGAGGACGAGTCCCCTGAGTGGCCCTCCTGGAACATAGAGCCGGTCACGATAATACAGGAGTCCATCCACGACCGACCAAGGCGAATCTGGCCCCACCTCTTCCTTCCGCTGAGCCACCCACGCCTCCTGCTGCTGCGCCTCCCGGATCCGAGCCCATATATCCACCGGCTCCCGCACCGCAGCAAAAGACTCGACGGGGATCACTGTCCTGGGCGGAAGCTTGTCTTCCACTCGGGTGTACTCGGGCTTCCTGGACAGAGCATCCGCTCTCTGGTTGTGCCCGCTTGGTATGTACCGCACCCGGAAGTCAAACCTCGCAAAGAAGAGGGACCACCGGATCTGGCGTTGATTCAAATTCCGAGCGGTCTGCAGGCTTTCCAGATTCTTGTGGTCCGTCCGGACCTCGATCTGATGCCGTGCCCCCTCCAGATGATGCCTCCAAGCCTCGAACGCCGCCTTGATGGCCAGCAGCTCCTTCTCCCAGATGGTATAGTTGCGCTCCGAGGGGTTCAATTTCCGAGAGTGATACGCGCAAGGGAAAAGGGTACCGCTGGGCGTCGTTGCCTGGAGTAACACGGCCCCAATGGCAATGTCGGAGGCGTCCGCCTCCACGACAAATGGCCGTTGCGGGTCGGGATGTTTCAAGATGGGCTCCTTCATGAAGGCGTCCTTCAAAGCCTGGAACGCCTGTTGTTCGGGGGCGTTCCACTGGAACCGAGTCTTCTTCTGCAGGAGCCAGGTGAGGGGGGCTGTCAAGGCAGCAAAGCCAGGGATGAATGTCCGATAGTAGTTGGCAAATCCAAGGAGTCGCTGAACGTCCTTCACGCGACGCGGGGGTTGCCAACTCTGCAACGACTCGACTTTACTCGGCTCCATGGCGATGCCCTCAGGAGAAATGCGGTGACCCAGGAAATCGATGGTCACCTGGTAGAACTGGCACTTCTCCAACTTGGCAAACAGCCGATGTTCCCGGAGGCGCTGCAGGACCTGACGGAGGTGCTGATGATGCGCTTCACGCGACGGGGAGTAAATCAGGATGTCGTCCAGGTAAATCACGACAAACTGGTCCAACAGATCCCGAAAGATATCATTCATAAAATGCTGAAACACAGCGGGGGCGTTGGTCAGGCCAAACGGCATCACCGTGTACTCGAAATGTCCATAGCGAGTACCAAACGCCGTCTTCCACTCATCACCCGGCCGAACCCTGACGAGGTTGTAAGCTCCACGCAGGTCCAGTTTCGTGAAGATCTTAGCCTCCCGGAGTCGGTCCAAGAGCTCGGGGATGAGGGGCAGCGGGTAGCGGTTACGCACCGTGATGGCGTTGAGTTTCCGGTAGTCACAGCAAAGCCGTAACTCGCCCGACTTCTTTTTGACGAAAAGCACGGGCGCAGACACTGGCGAGGACGAGGGCCGGATGAAACCGCGAGCCAAATTCTTTGTCAGGAAGTCCCGCAATGCAGCCAACTCGGGCTCCGACATGGAGTACAAACGCCCCACTGGGAGAGGCGCATCAGGGACTAGGTCAATGGAGCAGTCGTAGGGCCTGTGCGGGGGTAATTGGTCCGCCTCTGACTCGCTGAACACGTCAGCAAAGTCGGACAGTTCGGGAGGCAAGGAAACCCCTGGGGGACCCTCCACCTGGCCGGCACAGATATGGCGGGTGTGGTCCACGCACTGCAAACTTGGGAAGGTGACCAAGTTCTGAGACCAATAGATCTGTGGATCATGCGCCCGGAGCCACGCCAGTCCCAAGACCACGGGGAAGTGCAGATCCGAAGTGACGTAAAACTGGATGGCCTCCACATGGGTACTGATGGCCATACACACGGGTTGCGTGGCGGCCGTAATAGGCCCGGACAGGAGCACTCGACCATCGATGGTCTCCACAAGCATGGGCGGATCCACTGGACACTGGGGAACAGCCCATTTGGCCACGAAGGCCGAGTCCATAAAGTTAGTGGTAGCCCCAGAGTCAATTAAGGCATGGACCGGAATCCCCTCTGGCTTGCCAGGAAGGATCAGACGTGCCTCCAAAATCAAATGCCGTGGAGGTTCACAGGCACTGTCGGAACGGCGTCGCTCGGCGTGGTCGTTGTGGGTCGCCCGATCTTTCACACCGTCTAGATCGGGCTCGGGCCGTTTCCCGACAGCAAAGCAGGGGACTTTCTCGGGGCAGGCTTGGTCACTGACGCCCGCTGACGCTTCTTCGGGCAAGAAGCAGCCAAATGTCCAGGGTCCCCACAGTAAAAACACAACCCCCCCGATCGTCGTCTGTCCATTTCCGTCACCGATAGACGGGACCTGGCGGCACCCAGCTCCATTGGCTCCTCCCTCTGGACTGGGGGCTCACGCTCAACAGGAGCGGCAGGGGTCTGTGGGGTAGCACGGCGACTCTTTCGCTGCTGCAGCCGGGCATCGATCCGCAGGCAAAGATGGATCAGCCCATTCAGGTCTGAGGGAATGTCCACGCGGGCCAGCTCATCCAACATCTCCTCCGACAAGCCATCCTGGAAGGCATCCACGAGCGCAGCCTCATTCCAGGCGGAATCCTGGCTAAGCAGCCGGAAATCGCTGATGTAGGCCTGTAGGGGGCGCTGACCCTGCCTCAAAGCTTTCAGGCGTCGGGTGGCAGTCTGCGCCTTAATCGGGTCCTCGTACATGAGGCGCATATGGTCACAAAACCCCCCAAAGTTATCCAACAAAGGGCTAGGCTGTGCCAACAGAGGCGTGCCCCAACGAGCTGCATCTCCCGACAGAAGGCTCAACACGAATCCCACCTTATCTCGGTCAGTGGGGAAATCAGCTGCTCTCACGCTGATATAAAGCTGGCATTGTCCCAGGAAGGCAGGAAACAGTTCTGGATTACCAGCAAATTTATCCGGCATAGCTATCTGACATTTCCTCCTGGGTGGGGGGGCAGCATGTACCTGAGCCTGCAGTTGTGCCACCTGAGTGGCCAGCAAGGTGAGTTGCTGGTTGAGCTGGGCATTCTCGGCAAGAAGCTGCTCCATCGTAGTAATAAGGGGTGGGTGGCTGAAAGCAAACTGTTCTGAACCAGCCCTCTTCTTACAAACCCCTATTCAAAAGAAGAGACTGGAGAGCGTCCAAGGCTAAAAGGCTTCTGCCAAGATTTAATTACGCAGTTAACAAAAACACTAGAGCTTGTCTTCTCAAGCGGAAAAGTTGCTTTCAGCAACCAGCCCCTCCCCAAACACTCCTTTTATAGAGAGCTCAGGGCGTGGTCTCCCTGTGCCTCCTCCCGAGGAGTCCCATAGCCTTTCTTTGTTTGTCCCTGCTCGACTGCCTCCTGCGTCGGGCGTCCTTGAACAGGGCCAGCTGTGGGTCATCATCCTCCGCACTCTCGGGCTCACGCAGCTGAGAAGAGGTCCCCGGCTGAGGACTCTGCAAAGCCTCCAAACCATCATCAGCCGGTTCGTCTCCCTCCTCCCCCTCATCTGAGTCCTCCGATACATCGGACCCGGCTGTCGGACCCACAGGCTGGCCCTGAGTCACAACATACAGCAGGGTGTGGCATAAGATGGCCTTCTATCTTCTTTCCTCCTTTCTCTCCCCTGCGTGTTGCGCAGGCATCTTGTCATAAATGTTTGTGGGTACCCAGTGGGTGCCTGAATTGCTCACCTGGATACTGTTTTCCCATTGTTTTGCCTGCTGGGTATTAGTTGGGTGGAAGGCAGTTGTCCTGGCACATCAGCAGTTGAGTCATGCAGGAGTTTTGATTCTGTGCAAGTCTCTTTACACGCACGCATGCACGCGCACACACACACAACACCAGCACAGAAGTGCTCCCACTGCAAACCTTAAGCTGCTCCATTCTATAAATGGCCTTGACATTTTCCCTCGACTAATCGATTCAAAAAAGGAAGACAGGAAGGGAGTGAGGAATAAGTAGGGATGGTTTTTCATTTATTTTTTTGGAACGTTGTTAAGATGCTTTTCAGTAGATCTTTTTGGAATGCAGTTTTGCCACGTATGGACCACACCTCCGGAAAGGAAATTTGTGGAGGAGAATGTCAATCAGTGGGAGGGAAACCTGCTGAAGTTAATTAATAATAGCTCTGGAAGTGGGAAAGTGGACTACGCCTTCCCCTTCAGGAAAACCGCATTTTTAAATTGAGCAGAAAAGTCAGAATCCTAGGAAAGGATCCATCACCTTGTGTGGTGGGAGTTACAAGAAGAAAGTTGACATAGGATTAAAACAGCGAGGAGGAGGAGGAGGAGGAGGAGGAGGAGGAGGAGGAGGAGGAAGAGGAGAAGGAGAAGAAGGAGGAGGAGGAGGAGGAGGAGGAGAAGGAGGAAGAGAAGAAGGAGGAGGAGAAGTAGGAGGAGGAGGAGAAGAAGAAGGGAAGCAGAGGGAGAAGAAAGAGAAGAATTGTGGGGTCCTTGGTGCTCTCTGAGCTTGATTAGGACAGATGTTTCATGACCCAACTGGTAGCATGATTAGTGCTGGAATAGAATGGGATTTGGAGGGAGAAGGAGGAACAGGAGGAGGAGGAGGAGGAGGAGGAGGAGGAGGAGGAGGAGGAGGAGGAGGAGGAGGAGGAGGAGTAACTCCATTTCCCAAAGAAGCATCTTGTCTTAAGCTGGGAATAGCTACATTTGGAGGGGACTTTCGGAGAATCAATTTTATAAGATACAAATGCATAAAGGCCAATGTCAGAGAAGAAAATGTCAAAAGGAAAAAAAAAAAGTTCTGATCCAGCCCACTCCTTGATATTTCCAACTGCAAACATGTTTCTGTCTCCATCGCAGAATATCATTTGAAGGGCAATATCGTAAAGGGACGGCTAACCCTGCCCATCCCTTATCTCAGAAGGGTTTTTAATCTGCAGAGAGTTATTGATTGCCAGGACACTGAGAATTGGTTCCACGTTCCCCAGAGTGGTGGCTTTAACAAAATAACAGAGTTGGAAGGGACCTCAGAGGTCAACTAGTCCAACCCCCTGCTCCAGTAGGACACCCTATTCTGGTTGTCCGGTCTATTCTTAAAAACCTCCAGGGTTGGAGCATCCACGTTTGAATGCAAGCCGTTCCACTAATTAATTGTTCTAATTACCAGGAGATTTCTCCTTAGCTCCAGGTTGCTTCTCTCTTTGATTAGTTTCCATCGGTTGCTTCTTGTCCTGCCTTCAGGTGCTTTGGAGAATAGCTTGACTCCCTCTTTTTTGGGGCAGCCCCTGAGATATTGGAAGGCTTCTATCATGTCCCCCCCTCGTCGTTCTCTTCATTAAACTGGACATACTCAATTCCAGCAACCATTCCTTATACCTTTTACCCTCCAGTCCCCCAATCATCTTTGTTGCTCTTCTCTGCCCTCTTTCCAGAGTCTCGACATCTTTTTTACATCGTGGTGACCAAAACTGGATGCAGGATTCCAGGTGTCTTACCAAGGCATTGTAAGACTTCACGTGATCTTGTTTCTTTCCCTCTATTTTGAGACGATCCTCTTTCTATCTCGCTCAAGCCTCGCTGAAGTCTCCCGCTTCCCACCCTGAAATAGAGGATCTCCTGCTTCATCTTTTCCTTGGGGATCCAATGGAGAGAGAATAGAATAGAATAGAATAGAATAGAATAGAATAGAATAGAATAGAATAGAATAGAATAGAATAGAATAGAATAGAATAGAATAGAATAGAATAGAATAGAATAGAATAGAATAGAATAGAATAGGGAATGGAATAGAAAATATGGAATGGAATCGAATGGAACGGAACGGAACGGAACGGAACAGAACAGAACAAAACAGAATAGAATAGAGTATGGAATGGAATGGAATGGAATGGAATGGAATGGAATGGAATAGAATAGAATAGAATAGAATAGAATAGAATAGAATAGAATAGAATAGAATAGAATAGAATAGAATAGAATAGAATAGAGAATGGAAGGGAAGGGAAGGGAACGGAACAGAACAGAACAGAACAGAATAGAAAATATGGAATGGAATGGAATGGAATGGAATGGAACGGAACGGAACGGAACGGAACAGAACAGAACAGAACAGAACAGAATAGAGAATGGAATGGAATGGAATGGAATGGAATGGAATAGAATAGAATAGAATAGAATAGAATAGAATAGAATAGAATAGAATAGAATAGAATAGAATAGAATAGAATAGAATAGAATAGAATAGAATAGAATAGAATAGAGAAGGGAAGGGAACGGAACAGAACAGAACAGAATAGAAAATATGGAATGGAATGGAATGGAATGGAACAGAAGATGGAAGGGACCTTGGAGGCCTTCTAGTCCTTCTCTTCCAGGAGTGGAAGCTATAGAGCTGCAGAGACCAGAGGGATGGACAAAACCTTCAGATAAAACCCACAATCTGCTTCCTTTAACGCACTCCATTTGTGAGGATTTTTCCCGAGTTCTCTTCTCCTGCCAAATTCTCTTGGGCACCTGACTGAACAACAGGAGGAAGTAACACAGGGAATTGTTACTGCAGGGTACTAGCACATCAGTGCTAGAAGGGAGCAGGGTTTGTGGAGAGGAGGAGGAGGAGGAGGAGAAGGAAGATGGATGTTCTTTGAGCTTGGTTGCTCTCTTGCAGACGTTTTGTGACCCAGCTACGTGACATCGTCAGTGCTAGAAGGGAGTAGGGTTTGAGGATGAGGAGGATGAGGATGGATGCTCTCTTAGTTTGGTAGTTTTCTTACAGATGTTTCATTACCCAACTAAGTAACATCATCAGTGCCAGAAGGCAGTAGGCTTTGTGGAGAGGAGGAGGAGGAGGAGGAGGAAGAGGAGGAGGAGGAGGAGGAGGAGGAGGAGGAGGAGGAGGAGGAGGAGGAGGGACTGATGACCTATGAGCTTGGTAGTATTTTTGCACACGTTTCATTACCCAAACTAGGTAACCTCACCAGCACTAGAAGGGTTTGTGGAGAGGAAGAGGAGGAAGAAGAAGAGGAAGAAGAGGAGGAGGAGGAGGAGGAGGAGGAGGAGGAGGAGGAGGATGACGACTGTGGGGCCCTTGATGCTCTCTGAGCTTAGTGGTTTTCTTGCAGAAGTTTCATGACCCAACTAGGTAACATCTTCAATGCTGGAAGGGAGTGGAAACTATTTTGGTCTCTTGACAGCAGGAGACTCCTAGACAGCTGCTCCCCATCTTCTTCTCGCAGGCCATTACTGGGCCAAACTCTGCCGAACCTCTGCTCTAGTCCTGAGTTTTGGTTACAAATGGTCCTGACAATCTGGGCCTTTCTCCTTTCTCATGACTCCGGTGCTTTGACTCCAGGTCCACGCCCAAATCTTTGGCTTAGCAAGACCTGAACTTATTTCTCCCTCAGGGTTTGAAGTTGGTCCCTTGGCTTTGCTTCGGCCTGGTTCTTCAGCCCGTTTTTCTTCAGACAAAGGATAACGACCCACATGAGCTTGGCCGAGATGAAATCCTGCTTGCGAGGAATTCGGGGACCTTGAATCCGTTTCTTCGGCCCTTGGAAGGAGAAAGCAGGAATCAACTCCAGACCACAACCGGGCGACCACTGCACCAGGTATATAAAGATAGATCTGTTGCTAGGCAACAGATCCCTACTCAAATGAGTCTCCCACAAATTACCTCAACGTAAAGGCAGGCGTTCCGTTATTTCTCCTGTCCCCTCAGAAAACATCAAAGATACACAGAGCCAGGGAATGCCTGAAGTGTTGGGGCAAGCTAACATCTCTCTGGTGGTTTCCCTAAGGCAAACAAACAAACCCTCTTCCCTCTTGGTTTTCTTGTTATGGAAGGCCTTCCATCCTACAAGCACCCTGAATTGGTACATGTTTCTGACTTCGCCTCTTCTCCAATCTGAACATCGGTTGTGAAACAGAGAGTACTATTTGGGTTTTCCAGAGGAGGAGGAGGAGGAGGAGGAGGAGGAGAGTGGGGTCTTAGTTCTCTCTCTGAGTTTGCGGGTTTTCTTGCAGACTTTTCATGACCCAACTAGGGAACATCATTGAGTGCTAGAAGGGTATGGGGTTTGTGGAGAACAGGAGGAGGAGGAACAGAAGGAGAAGCAGAAGGAGGAGGAAGAGAAGGAGAAGGAGAAGGAGGAGAAGGAGAAGGAAAAGAAGAGAAAGAGAGGGAGACGAAAGAGAAGAATTGTGGGGTGCTTGGTGCTCTCTGAGCTTGATTTGGGCAGATGTTTTGCCACTGCCTGTCAATCATTTATTACCTAGAACTCAAGCATATGAAAATATTATCTTCGAGGAGGAGGAGGAGGAGGAGGAGGAGGAGGAGGAGGAGGAGGAGGAGGAGAAGAAGAAGAAGAAGAAGAAGAAGAAGAAGAAGAAGAAGAAGAAGAAGAAGAAGAAGAAGAAGAAGAAGAAGAAGAAGAAGAAGAACAACAACAACAACAACAACAACAACAACAACAACAACAACTCTTGGTTGTTAAAACAAATGAGTCATTATCATTAATGTCAGTATGTCCCTCTGTATAATTCACTGGATTTTCAAAGGAATGCCCTTCGCACAACCACTTCAGGATTTTTGCATTGTCCTGAATTCTGATCAAGTTGTTTGGAAGTTGTTACGTTCTTTATTTTTTTGAACAATAAAAATTGCAGCAATCCTTCCTTTTGTTTTCTGATGGGTCACATCTTAAATGGATTTATGGGACAGCCATAAAAATAGCAACTGCTGAAGAAGGCTGCCATTTATTGTCATCTGATACTTTCTGCTCAGGAGATAATTCCATCAGGACTGGGTTTTTTTAGATTTAGACTTTTGAGAAGCTTTTGTGTGCACACTGTGGACATCAGGTTTCAAAAAAGCACAAAACATACAATTGAGATAATTTTTCAGCATTCAGCCACAATGTTTAGGAAGGTTGAGCACTGAAATTTGCATTATTTCTCATTAACACCTGCTTGTACGATGCTAATTAGGAAGGCAAAGAAAGTACATCTTTTTTCTAAAACAAAATTAGCCTTTTAATTTTAAAGAATGATAGTTTTTGTGTGTTTATTGTTCCCTCTTGTTGGCAACTATTACTATTACACGAGCCTCGATTTTAATAATAATAATAATAATAATAATAATAATAATAATAATAATAATAATAATAATGAAGAAGAAGAAGAAGAAAAAGAAGAAGAAGAAGAAGAAGAAGAAGAAGAAGAAGAAGAAGAAGAAGAAGAAGAAGAAGAAGAAGAAGAAGAAGAAGAAGAAGAAGAAGAAGAAGAAGAAGAAGAAGAAGCATAACAAAGTAGCAACAATGGTGCATTGGAAGATCTGCATTTGCCTGTAAGCAAGAATTGGTGGGATCATCAAATAGAAAATGATAAAGTTAAACTGCTCTGGGACTTCAGAATTCAAACAGACAAGCACCTGCCAGATAACACCCCAGACTTAACAATTGTCGATAAGAAAGACAAAAAAGTCTGGCTAGTGGACGTGGCAGTGCCTGGAGACAGCAGAATAGACAAGAAAGAACTGGAGAAGACAACAAAATACGAAGACCTACAAATAGAAATAGAAAGACTGTGGCAAAGGCAAGCAAGGGTGGTACCAATAGTCATAGGCGCCTCGGGTGCAATCCCAAAACAACTGGAGCACCACTTGAGCACCATCATCGGCATTGACAAATTCAACATTAGTCAATTGCAAAAGGCGGCCTTACTAGGAACTGCTTCCATCCTGCGACGATATCTGTGATACCATCAAACATCCACATCTGCCTATCCCAGGTCCTTGGTAAGGACTCGATAGGTAGACAAAAATGCCAAATCCAGTCTGAACATCTGGCTGACTGTGCGATGATCAATAATAATAATAATAATAATAATAATAATAATAATAATAATAATAATAATAATAATAATAATAATACTCGGAACATCTTACATTTTAAGGAGATACCTGGTTGATACCTAGGATTCTGGCAGCAACCCGTGTCAACCATTAGTGCCAGTCAATTTGAGTGTTCAGTTGACTGAGCTTCATGTTTAATGAATAAAAGTTTAATAATAATAATAATAATAATAATAATAATAATAATAATAATAATAATAATAGAGTTGGAAAGGACCTTGGAGGTCATCTAGTCCAACCCTTTGCTAAGGCAGGAAACTCTACACCAATTCAGACAAATGGCTATCCAGTCTCTTCTTAAAAACTTCCAGTGTTGGAGCATTCTCAACTTCTGGAGGCAGGTTGTTCCACTGGTTAGTTGTCCTCATTGTCAGGAAATTTCTTCTTAGTTCTAGGTTGCTTCTCTCCTTGGTTAGTTTCCATCCGTTGCTTCTTGTCCTGCCTTCGGGCACTTTGGAGAATAGCTTGACTGCCTCTTCTTCGTGGCAGCCCTTATTCTTTTGCCTGTCTGCCCCAATCTGGCACCCAGGATGGTTACATACAAAATGAATTATTATTATAATAAAGACGTGGAGCTTAGATAAAAGAAGCACACCGATGCCTTGCAGTCTGCAATTGCCTCATTGAGAGCAACTCCAGATACCAAGAGCAGGAAAGCAACCATCTTCCTGACAGTGAGAACAATTAGCCAGTGGAGCATTCACAATTAGCTGTGAATGCTCCAACACTGGAAGTTTTTAAGAAGAGACTGGACAGCCATTTGTCTGAAATGGTATAGGGCAGGCATGTCAAACACAAGGCCCGGGGGCCGGATCTGGCCCGCGAAGTGGTTTCATGTGGCCCACGAAGCCATCCTGGAAACAGTGAGGGAACGGCCCCCGCTGCCATGGCCCTGGCCCAGAGACCCTCCTTCTGCCAGAGACCCTCAGATCTGTCCCACTCCTGCCCAGGCCCCCATAGGCACCCTTGATGCCAACTATGTAGAGCTGGCCACGCCCACCCAATAGGCCATATGCACTCTAGCCACGCCCACCCAGTAGGCCACGCCCACCCTGGCCATACCCACCTGGACCCCTGAGGGCAACAGCAATGCTGATGTGGCCCTCAATGAAATTGAGTTTGACACCCCTGGTATAGGGTCTCCTGTCTGAGCAGGGGGTTGGATTAATGACCTCCAAGTTCCCTTCCGGTTGCCAAGTGAATTTGGATCCCATGATCCTGGGGACGCTGCAATGGTCAAAACTGTGAAAAATGATCGTAAGTCACTTTTTTGGGGGGGGGTGCCGTTGTAACTTCGAACAGTCACGAAATGCTTAGGATGGGCCTCAAATTATAGTCTTTGTGTTGTCATCCAAGAATGCAGAAAGAGAAACCGTACTGGTTAAATACTTCTAAAAAACCGAAATGCTAAGTAGTGACCTCGATTGTGCAGATAAATGGAGGGGGAACCCTAGCAGATATACAGACAGCCTGTTCGCAGTCAGCTTAGCAGTGAAAAACAGAGGAAATACGGTGTACACGCAACCTCAGGATCACACACTTAAATGAACTTGCTTTCTTTCGCCGTTTTTCCACTGGCACGTCTCCAAGGAAGGAGCTACCGGTTAGCCACTAATTTGAATCGATTTTAGATTTTATTTAATTTCTGCCCCGCCGTTCCTGTATCATCCAAATCAGACGAAAAGAATTAAAAGATCGGCAACTTAAGGAATAAGACACATACGCTGGCATTCCTTTTTTCTGTCGGTTAAGTTTGGCTTGCCATACGTTAGGTGTCCTGGGCTGTGTTTTGTGTCTGTTATTGTTCACCTTGATGACCCAGGACTGCTGTGCCAAGTCTGCTACCAATCATATGGAATAGAGAATAGAATAGAATAGAATAGAATAGAATAGAATAGAATAGAATAGAATAGAATAGAATGGAATGGAATGGAATGGAATGGAATGGAATGGAATGGAATGGAATGGAATGGAATGGAATGGAATGGAATGGAATGGAATAGAATAGAATAGAATAGAATAGAATAGAATAGAATAATAGAATAGAATAGAATAGAATGGAATGGAATGGAATGGAATGGAATGGAATGGAATGGAATGGAATGGAATGGAATGGAATAGAATAGAATAGAATAGAATAGAATAGAATAATAGAATAGAATGGAATGGAATGGAATGGAATGGAATGGAATGGAATGGAATGGAATGGAATGGAATGGAATGGAGCGGAGCGGAATGGAGTGGAATGGAACAGAACGGAACGGAACGGAACAGAACAGAACAGAATAGAATAGAATAGAATAGCAGATTTAGAAGAGACCTTAGAGGTCATCTAGTCCAACCCCCTGCTCAGGCAGGAAACACTATACAATTTCAGAAAATGATTGCCCAATCTCTTCTTAAAAACTTCCAGTGTTGGAGCATTCACAACTTCTGGAAGCAAGTTGTTCCATCTATTCTATTCTATTCTATTCTATTCTATTCTATTCTATTCTATTCTATTCTATTCTATTCTATTCTATTCTATTCTATTCTATTCTATTCTATTCTATTCTATTCTATTCCATTCTATTCCATTCTTATTCCTATTCCTATTCCTATTCCTATTCCTATTTCATTACATATTTTCTATTCCATTCCATTCCATTCCTGAAACCCAGCAAAAATCAGAAAAAGTTTAGAGAATTCCCCCCAAAATCTTTGCTAGATCCATTAGCTAAAATTCTCCTTGGGCCTAGGTGAAGCTCAGAAAGAAATCAGCTAAGCAGACTTTACCACACCCCCGAGATGATAAATCTGTCCGCTGAAATTTAGCACCGATGAAATTGACAGCAAACTCTGTCCCTGCATCAAATTCGACACACTCACAAGCATATCTCTTCAGACAGCCTATTCTTATCCACTGCTGCCAGACCTAAGTTGACCAATGGGTCAATTGCAATGACATCAACCTGGCAGAAATGGCAGGTTTATCGATCAAAAGGCACCTGGTGAGATCATGTCTTGACTTGGCCAAGCTCCAGGAACAAATCGGGAGACATCAGCGGTTAATGCAAAAAAGGACTTTAAGTGTGATAGTGCCGCCCAGGACCAAGCACTGCAGAAGCTCCAGGATTTGGAGGAAGAGCAATTTTGAAAACACATCAATCGTTTGCAGCTTTATTTTATTATTTATTATTGTGGGTATCCCGCCCTTAGTATTTTTACAAATCACTCAAGGTGGTGAACGTGTCCAACACGCCTTTCTACTCCTATCATCCCCGTAGCAAGAACCCTGTGAGGTGGGTTGGGCTGAGAGAGGATGATTGGCTCAAAGTCACCCAGCTGGCTTTCACGGCTAAGGCAGAAC
Source organism: Vipera ursinii (assembly GCF_947247035.1). Lineage (NCBI taxonomy): Eukaryota > Metazoa > Chordata > Lepidosauria > Squamata > Viperidae > Vipera > Vipera ursinii. The sequence goes on along the minus strand of NW_028148452.1, from coordinate 618,334 downwards.
TAGAACTCAACGTCTCCTGGTGATTGGCCAAAAGTCACCCAGCCAGCTTTCATGCTTAACGTGGGACTAGAACTCACTGTCTCCTGGTGATTGGCCCAAAGTCAGCCAGCTGGCTTTCATGGCTAAGGCAGAACTAGAACTCAACATCTCCTGGTGATTGGCCCAAAGTCACCCAGCCAGCTTTCATGCTTAACGTGGGACTAGAACTCACCGTCTCCTGGTGATTGTACCAAAGTCACCCAGCTGACTTTCATGGCTAAGGCAGAACTAGAACTCAATGTCTCCTGGTGATTGTATCAAAGTCACCCAGCTGGCTTTCATGGCTAAGGCGGGACTAGAACTCACCATCTCCCGGTAATTGGACCAAAGTCACCCAGCTGGCTTTCATGGCTAAGGCGGGACTAGAACTCACCGTCTCCTGGTAATTGGACCAAAGTCACCCAGGCAGTTTTCACTAGAAGTCACTGTCTCCTGGTGATTGGCCCAAAGTCACCCAGCCAGCTTTTATACCTAAGATGGGACGTAACTCTCACAACACCCATCACAACACCCTCAGCTGACATGACCTCCCCATCACAAGACCTACTGACCACACAAAGCCCTTATAAGCAGCACAACAACCACAACGACATCCCCTAAACTCCGCTGAAGATGTTTCCTAGCCTGGTAACAAAATATTCAGAAACTAACCCAGAAGCTCGGAGAACGAATTTCCACCCTCACCACCACATCCTTCTTTGACACATATCTACAAACCGTTACATCTTTCCCCAACCTTTACAATGGAGATAACGTTCATAATTTTATAACTTTGGAATGGAAGTAGCTTTGAAAGAATTCCATTCATTTCCACTGCAGCCAGAGAACAAACAGAAGCAGGAGACTTTTTTCTTGACCAAAAGCAATATTCATGCAAATGGACAAAATCTGTCCTCCAAATTAAGGGATCCTCCCCCCCCGATCCCCCACGGTTACCTTGTGCAGGAAAAAAAGAATTAATTGGTGTCAGCTTTGTGTTCTCTTAAAACCAGCTCTTCTGATCAGCTGAAGTTCTTCCACAAACTACGACACAAAAAAAAGGAGATACGGATATTTTGGAAGAGTTCTTTTAAAAGGCTTACCGTTTCTAAATCACTTTAAACAACAAAAATGCACTGCAGGATCAGATGTAACATCAGCAGTGAAGTTCCTGCTTCACAGTCCCTGTGAGAGGGACCTTGGGGTCCTAGTGGACAATCACTTAAACCAGGGGTCTTCAAACTTGGCCCTTTGATGACTTGTGGACTTCAGCTGCCAGAATTCCTCAGCCAGGCATACTGGCTGAGGAATTCTGGGATTTGAAGTCCACAAGTCATCAAAGGGCCCAATTTGAAGACCACTGCTTGTGGACTCCAACTCCCAGAATTCCTCAGCCAGGGACACCAAGTTTGAAAACCTCTGACTTAGATGGAAGCCATCCGTGTGCAGCAGCAGCCCAAAATGCTAATACAATCCTTGGTTGTATAAGCCAGAGGTGGAGAATCAAAATCACACAAAGTATTAGCACCGCTTGATAAACCCTTAGTAAAGCCACACCTGAAATGCTGCATCCAGTTTTGGTCAGCACATTACAAAACAGGATGTTGAGACTTTGGGAAAAGTGCAGAGAAGAGCAACTAAGATGATCCAAGGCCTGGAGACATATGAAGAATGGCTGCAGGATTTGGGAACGGTGAGTCTAGTGAAAAGAAGGACTAGGGGGGACCTGATAGCAGTATTCCAGTATTTCAGGGGCTGCCACAAAGAGGAGGGGATTAATTTATTTTCCAAAGCACCAGAAGGCAAAACAAGAAACAACGGATGAAAACTCATCAAGGAGAGAAGCGACCTGGAATTAAGGAGAAACTTCCTAACAGTGAGGACAATTCACCAGTGGAACAGCTTGCCACCAGAAGTTGTGGATGCTCCAACGCTAGAAGTTTTTAAGAAGAGACCAGACAGGGACTTGTCTCAAATTATATAAAGTCTCCTGCTTGAGCAGGGGGTTGGACTAGATGACCTTTACCAAAAAAAAAGTAAACTCGAGTAGAAACAGCTGAAATGACGTTGATCTCTTTCCATCTTTTTATTTCTCATTCTTTTATCAAGTTTTAGATAGGAAGGAAGCAAGATAGAACGCCTCAAGTACTTGTGTGGCATTGATTAAATCTTTAAAGAATCTGCATATTATCTGCATATTATCCAATTTGGATAAAGAGCGGGTAGTGGGGTTTGGGTTGTTGTTTTTTTAAAGATGAGATTATTTCCATTTTTCCACCAAAGCAAAAGCTCTCCTTCATGTTCCTTGCTCCGTCATTTCTTTTTCAAATTTTACCCCCACTTGGAGAGTAAATACATTAATCAACTAAGTAAACGCCAGCATCCAGCACTTCGTGAGGAAAAGGCACGGTGAATAAATAACACGACAGAGATGCTTTGAGGGAAGAATTAGTTCATTAAGCCATTCAAGATTTTCAGCCACAACAATTGTTAACTTTGCAAATATGGGGGGGGGGAAGAAACCGTCTTACGAAGTATGCAAAAGTTACCTCATGTCAAACGAAAACACAAAATCAATTTTAACAGAGGATAAAACAGGATAATGGAATGACAAGAGTTGGAAGGGACCTTTGGAGGTCTTCTAGTCCAACCCTCTGATCAAGCAGGAAACCTCAATAAGCCATCAGATTAAGAGGCGGAGTTTCTTTAATTGCTTGAGCTACAGGTAGCCATGGACTTACAACCAAAGTTAAGATCAGGATTTCCACTGTTAAGCGAGACAGTTCTTAAGTGAGTTTTGCCCCATTTTAGTTTAGTTGTTAAGATAAGGTAAGGTGAGGTGAGGTAAGGTGAGAAGATGAGGTGAGGTGAGAAGGTGAGGTGAGGTAAGGTGATAAGATAAGAAGGTAAGGTGAGGTGATAAGATGAGGTGAGGTGAGGTGAGGAGGTGAGGTGAGGAAGTGAAGTGAGGTGATAAGATAAGATGAGGTGAGGTGAGGTGAGGTGAGGTAAGGTGATAAGATAAGGTAAGGGGAGGTGAGGTGGGGTGAGGTAATGAGGTGAGGTGAGGTGAGGAGGTGAGGTGAGGAGGTGAGGTGATAAGATGAGGTGAGGTGATAAAGTAAGGTAAGGGGAGATGAGGTGGGGTGAGGTGATAAGATGAGGTGAGGTGGAGGGGGCGGAGCCAACTGTCAGAGCGGGCGGCTGTGTGAACGGAGCTCTCTCCTCGCACAACCTCTCACCCAGTGTTCGCGGGGGCTTTTCGGAGCTTCAGGAGGTCCTGTAGGGACATCCGAAGTTGCAGGCAGCCCGGAGAACCTTCATGAGCGGCAGTTCGTGTTGAAGATCCGGAGAAAGTCTGATGCGAGCGAACCGGGGAGAAGGAGGCCAGTAATGGCCGACATGAAGATCTGACAGAGGGACGGAGCTAGCACGTAAGCAGCGGGACAACGGTAGAGCGGAGCTGACAGAGAGTGTATCCGAATATTAAATAGGAAGCGCTTGTGAAAGAGGTACTGGTTTGAAGTGGGAGCCTCACGGAGAGGGAATAAGCGGCGATAGAAGTCTTGAGGGAGGCGTTTGGCAAAAACAGCAAGGGACAGAAAGCCGAAGACTATATGACTGTATTCTAGCTGGAGAAAAACTACAACAGGTCAAAGTCTGAGCTTTGGAACTCTGGATTGTCGGGCGTGGAAAGCGACCAGCTTGGTCTAGTCTGGTCTATCCTGGTAAATTTTGAATTTGTGAACTTTTGAAACTTTTGAAATTCTACTCTACTTGTCAAGGGCGGCCATTTGATATAGCAATTTAGTAACTGGAGGTTTGTTTAGTGGGACACCTACTGGTCTTTGACAGCAGAGGAAGACGGAAAAGGTGCCAATTTCTGCGCCGGAAACGGGGGAAAAAAAAAAAGAAGAAGAACGTGACTTTGAATATATTCATACTATAGAATTCTATTATATAAATTGCTTAGTTGGTAATAAGTATCTGGTGGTAACTGTTTTATATATCTTTTGTCATAGAGTTAAAAGGTTTATATAAGACTCAGGGTATTATACATTGATAAAACGCTGTTAAAATTGGGGAAACATGACAAGTATCTCGGGAGCAACTAAGCCTAGCGCTGGCAAAAAGGCAGCAGCACAGGGACAGGGGATGGCCTCAAGTCCCTCCAATCAGAAATCTATAGAGGATATGCTGCAAAGGGAAAGATCTAACTCGAATTCCTTTAAAGATTTACATGCCCTTTTGCAAAACCTACACGAGGCAATGGCCAAAAACCACGAGGAGATGAAGAGAGAAATAGGCCAAATAAGAAACGACACTGGTGAATTAAAGGGGAAAATCCAAGCGATAGATGATAAATTTGAAGGGATTCAACAGCAATTAGTCAAAAATGAACAAAGACTTCAAGATATGGAAGCTAGAATGGAAAAAGAGGAAAAGAGAGTAGATGATTTAAATGAAATACTCCTTCAGGCTAATAAGGAATTAGAAACAACAGTCATTTTTTTGGAAGCAGAAAAGGCTGCTCATTATCTACGCTTCCAGAACGTTCAAGAAAAAAGAGGGGAAGATCTGTTGGTCATGATGGCAGAACTGATGGCAAAGGCACTCGGTGTAGGGAAGGAGGAAATGCTGGCGGAAATTGATGAAACATACAGGGTCCAAACTAATTATGCGAGAAGGCACAACCTCCCAAAAGAAGTACATGTAAGGTTAGTTAAAAAATCAATTCGGGATGAGCTTCTGCATAGATCTAGAGAGGAACCATTAGAATTTCGGGGCCAACCAATCACCATCCTTAAACAGATACCTAAAAGGATGAGGGATCTGAGACGCGGCTATCAATTCTTAACATCCAAACTAATAAGAGAAAATGTAAACTTTAGATGGCTAACTCCAGAGGGTATTCTAGTTACGTGGCAGGATAGAAGGCATAGACTGGACACGATAGAGAAGGCAGAAGATTTTTACAAACGCCACTTCCATAGCCAAGAGGAAGTAGATTTAGAAGATCAAGATGGAAGGGAGGTAAAAGAAAGAGATACAATACGTGTGGCAATGGATGGGAAGATCTTAGCTACAGAGGATAGAAGGAACAAATCCGGTGAGTTAACAGAGAAACATGGAACTAGAGACAAGGAAGAGAGAGAGCCCCGAATCACGAGATCCACAAAAACCAGAAATAAGTAAGATGAAGGGAGGTGAGTGTAGTATTATGTCTGTGAATATTAATGGATTGAATTCGCCAGTGAAAAGGCGGAAATTTTTTAATAGGCTTATTCACCAACAATTGGATATCGTGGCAATACAAGAAGTCCATATAAAGGAACAACAAAAATATTTGTTAGTACAACCAAGAATAGGGAACCTATTCATTTCCTTAGACCGACACAAGAAAAAGAGAGGAGTGGCACTATATGTAAACCCAAAATTGACTGCAAAACAAATTTATAACGATAAAGAGGGTAGAATACTGATAGTCGAGGTTATAATAAATCACAGGAAGGTCATGATGGTAGAGATATATGCCCCAAACCATAACCAAGAACAATTTTTCAAAACACTTCACAATAAGATATGTAGCATTGATTATGAGGAGATTTGTTTAATAGGAGATTTTAATGCTATCCTAGATATAAATTTGGATTATATGGGAAAGACGCTTAGGAAAAAGAAGAGAAGAACTCTACCGAGATCTTTTCTTAACTTGGCTGAGGAACTAAATATCCAAGATGTCTGGAGGGAAAGAAATCGTAAGGCTAGACAATATACATATTACTCCAACCGACATAACTCATGGTCTAGAATAGACATGGTATGGATGACGAAAGAAATTAGTTCAGAAATAGACGAGGTACATATAGCGACAGGTACTTGGGCAGATCACAATCCTATTAAACTTATCTGGAAAGGTTCCAAAAAAATACCTAGATGGACGCTTCAAAGAGCAATTTTAAAAGAAGACGAATTCAAATCTAAGATGGAGAGAGAACTAAGTTTTTTCTTTAAGGAAAATAAAGCTATAGACACCTCAGTACAAAACAATTGGGATACAGCTAAGGCAATGATGAGAGGGGTAGCGAGGGCATATATGGTATATAAAAATAAGGGGAAAAGACAACAACGGGAAAGATTAGAAGAGGAATATAAGAGCTTAGAAGTTACACTCCAACAAGATCCACAAAAAGAGAATATCAAGCAATCTATGGATCTGATTAAACACAAACTTAACATCCTAGACAAAGAGAAATTGGCACAACAATTGAGAAACACGAAACAAAATTTTTTTGAAAATGCAAATAAACCGGGCCGGTGGCTCGCATACAAATTGGGAAAACAAAAGGGGAAAAACTGGATTCACGAACTACGAGATGAGGAAGGGAGAATATTCCACCAGGAGGAAAAAAAAAAATTATAGCCCAGGAATTTTATGAACGTTTATATAAAGAAGATAGCCAGGCAAGTGTGGAGAAAATGGAGGAATATTTTCAAAGAGCCAAACTACCTAAGGTCACAGAAGATACTAGAAATATGTTAAACGAGGAAATTCGACTATCTGAGGTGATAAAAGCTATTAATGCACAAAAGAATAATAAAGCATCGGGACCCGACGGTCTTCCATCAGAGATTTATAAAGAATTACAAAATATCCTAGCTCAACCCCTAGTGGAGGTATTTAACGCAGTATTAGAAGGCGCAAGGACGCCTAAATCTTGGCTAGAGGCAAACATAACCCTTATTCCGAAAGATAACACAGACCATACATTAATCCAAAATTACAGACCCATATCACTTCTTAACTCGGACTACAAGATATTTACATCAATTATAGCGGAACGATTGAAACGATTTCTGAATGATTTCATACACGCAGATCAAAATGGTTTTCTCGCTAAGAGACACACTAAGCACAACATTAGAATAATATTAGATACATTGGAGTACTATGAATTACATAGCGAACAACAGATGGCATTACTTTTCTTAGACGCCCAAAAGGCATTTGACAATGTTAAATGGTCTTTTTTGTGCCAACAGCTTAGCTTTATGAATATGGGAGAAAAATTTATAAATATAATTAGGGCAATTTATGATAATCAGGAAGCAAAAATAATTTTTAATGGGGAAGCATCTAGCAAGTTTCAAATTCAAAAAGGAACACGGCAAGGCTGCCCCTTATCACCGTTGCTGTTTATATTGACTCTTGAAGTATTAACGAGAACTATAAGAAACGACCCAAAGATAAAAGGATTAACCATTAAAAAGGAAACCTTTAAATTGCAAGCTTTCGCGGACGATCTAGTTTTTATTATGGAGGATCCATGTCAGACGGGACCAAAGCTATTGGAAGAATTATCTAAATATGGTGAGGTTGCCGGACTGCGAATAAATAGAAATAAGACCAAGATGATTGTTAAAAATATGACCAATAAACAAAAAGGTAATCTGGCCGAAATCACGGATATAGAAATAGTCAAGAAAATAAAATATCTAGGGATTAACATTACGGCTAGATGCACTTCACTCAAAAAGGATAATTATGATAATGTAGTGAACCAAATAAAAGGTGACCTGGAAAGATGGGGAAACCTAAAACTCTCATTATTGGGAAGAATCGCTGTCATTAAGATGAATATTCTGCCTAAAATCCTGTTTCTGTTTCAGAATATCCCAATTCAACTCGACTCTAAATTTTTTCGAAATTTGGATAAATTATCACTAAATTTTATTTGGCAGGGGAAAAAACCAAGAATTAAATTGAAATATTTACAAGACACGAAGGAAAATGGGGGTTTTGGATTGCCAGACTGGGAATTATATTACCACGCCGCGGCCCTGAGCTGGATTAGAGAATGGGTAATCTTGAGAAATAGAAGACTATTAACTTTAGAGGGTCACGATTTGCAATATGGCTGGCATGCTTTCCTATGGACGGAGAAACAAGGTCTTTTCTCGCATTTTCAAAGACACCGGATCAGGCAAGCGCTACTCAATACTTGGAAAAAAATTAGATCTCACAATTACACTAAAATACCGGTCTGGCTATCCACCCTTGAAGCGATAGTTTACCCAAATCTGTTTGATTTGGGTAACATAATCTCATACAAGGATATTCTGAATGAGGAGGGGGAATTGAAACTTAGGAATGAACTAGAATTACAAGGTATAAAACTCGATTGGTGGGCCTACTTACAAATCCAATCGAGATTTAGGAAGGATAAAAATGAATGGGGGATATATACCTCTGAAACAGCATTGGACAAAATATTATTGGGACCGGACCCTAAACAAATAAGGAATTTTTATAAATTACTTTTGGGATATAAGTTGTTTGAAGAGCAAGTGAAAGACCCCATGTTGACCTGGGCTAACAATTTAGGACATAACATCGACCTAGATACTTGGCAAACAATTTGGGATAGGAATAAAAGGATAACACTGGCCTCATCGTATAAAGAAAATTTATTTAAAATGTTTTACCGATGGCATCTTCCCCCAGCCCGCTTAGCAAAAATGTACACAACAGCATCTCCCAAATGTTGGAAGTGTTCTGAAGAGATAGGCACATACTTCCACACGTGGTGGTCTTGCAGTAAAACACAAAAATTTTGGAGAATGATTTGGATTTGGCTGAAAGAAATTTTGAAACAAGATCTGGAGTTTAGTCCAGAACTTTTCTTGTTGGGAATCACGAAAGAGAAATATCCTAAAGATGTGCTATACTTAACGATCCATATTATCACAGCAGCTAGAATATCATTTGCGCAAAAATGGAAAAAGAATGAGATCCCAGGACAAAAAGAGGTTATTAGGAAAATTTGGGATTGCGCTGAAATGGACAAATTAACTTTGGAATTAAAGAATAAAGATCAATCAGACTATTATAGAATTTGGAACAAATTGTATCTTTGGATGGATAAAAAGAAAGGTCTCTATTAGGTTTTACAGACTAGCTCACTGTTTTAAATATTGTGGTATTTCACCGATTTGTAATCTAAGTGTATTTAAGTGTATTTTTGATGTACATATATACATGTATATATATATATATTTAAACATTGTAGACAAAAAGGTTTGTCAGCTCGCTGGTACTGTGTCCAATGTTTTTAAATAATAAATTTAATAAAAAATTAAAAAAAAAAAGATGAGGTGAGGTGATAAGGTGAGGTGAGGTAAGGTGATAAGATAAGGTAAGGTAAGATAAGATAGGATAGGATAGGATAGGATAGGATAAGAGAAGATAACCTTTATTGTCATTTTTTACTGTGGGCACAACGGCACACATCAAAAATGAAATTTAGTTGCCCGCTCTCAAAGTGAAACAAATACTGACACACACCTAAACATACGAACACACACCTAAACATAAATGTATCATTGCAAGTTGTGAAGGTAATAACCCTTATAGTCATCACTTTTCGATTCCATCCTACCTTCTCTGTAACTAGTTCTGACATTTTGGAAAAAAGACACGCTTGGTTACTACCACCACTTCTCCAAGCCAATGTCAGGTACTACAAGCCCTCCTATTGCTCTCTTTTCAATCCTCTCTTCTCCCATGCCACCCAACCCCATGGCGAAGAGCTGCCCGTGATAAAATCTCTCCCTAAGCTAAATGCCAGCTTCAGGAATCTTTGCCCAGTAATTGGAAAGCCTGGTGCATTCCGAATTTTGCCCTAATTGTTTTTTGCCCAAAGGTACGCTGACCTCAGAGTGTTATTTACAGATATGATATGCATCGAGATGGCGACAGCCTCTCCATAAATGCGCATGTCACTGCAAAAATGGAATTTAATGTCATTAGCTTCTTCTCCTGCCTTCAGGTGCTTTGGAGAATAGCTTGACTCCCTCTTCTTTGCTGCAGCCCCTGAGATACTGGAACATTGCTATCATGTCCCCCCTTGTCCTACTCTTCATTAAACTAGACCTACCCAATTCCACAAATTCAGAACACTTGTTCCTCCACTTAAAGCAGGGGGTTGGACTGGAAGACCTCCAAGGTCCCTTCCAACTCTGTTATTCTATTCTATTCTATTCTATTCTATTCTATTCTATTCTATTCTATTCTATTCTATTCTGTTCTGTTCTGTTCTGTTCTGTTCTGTTCTGTTCTGTTCTATTCTATTCTTATTCTACTCTACTCTACTCTACTCTACTCTACTCTACTCTACTCTACTCTACTCTACTCTACTCTATTCCATTCCACTTCACTCCACTCTACTCTACTTTACTCTACTCCATTCTATATTCTATTCTGTTCTGTTCTGTTCCCTTCCCTTCCCTTCTATATTCTGTTCTGTTCTGCTCTATTTCTATTTCTATTTCCATTCTATTCCAAAGTGTCCTTGTCAAGGCATGAATGCCAGACCCACAACAGAGAGTCAAGTCTTCTGTGTCCTTCGATCAAACATCAGCAGAAGAGTTAAAGAGGGTGAAAGGACAGAGCTGTCATGGAGGATGATGTGTTGGATTAGACCCCTAGTTCCATGGGGATCATGTATCTCCTCATCTTACTCCCTACCATTGTACAGTCAAAAACCTGGACTTTCTTCGGTGCAACTGACAGCTCCAAACATCTGGCCTTGACCTTGAACTGGATCTTACTCCTCCAGGGACATACGCTTTGAATTTTCTTGAGAACAAGCACATTATCTCTGCTGCGGAAGACCGATATGTCACAAACCAAGTTCTCAGCTTTCATCCCTTCCTGCCAGCTATTATTTCAGGATATGTATTTTTGGTTTTTTTTTACAGACAAGAGACCGTTAACTCATTTGTGACCAGCATTTGACATACATCCTTTCTACTTTATCACCCCTGAACCTGGTTATTAAAATAAACTGCTGTTGTTGTTTTTTTTCCCTTCTCAAATGGAGTTGGCTTCCAAAGATGTCAAGGTAATGATTGTTCTAACCATCAGGAAGTTCCTCCTTAGTTCTAGGTTGCTTCTCTCCTTGATTAGTTTCCATCCATTGCTTCTTGTCCTGCCTTCGGGTGCTTTGGAGAAGAGCTTGACTCCCTCTTCTTTGGGGCAGCCCCTCAAATACTGGAATATTATTATTTATTTATTTATTATTTCGGTTTATATACAACCCTACTCCTAAAGGACTCAGGGCGGTTTACAAGGCAAAATTTAAAAACAATACAATATAAAATTAAAATTAAATTAAATTAAGTCTAGCCGCAAAAAATTAAAATCACAATTTAAAAACATTAAACCCCTCAGTCCAGACCAGATAGCTCAAAGAGCCAAGGTTTTTAGGTCCCGGCGAAATGAACGAAGGTCGGGGGCAGTCCGGAGTTCCGTTGGCAGTTGATTCCATAGGGCAGGCGCGCCCACAGAGAACACCCTCCCCCTGGGAATCGCCCATCGGCAATCCTTGACTGGTGGTACCCTGAGGAGGCCCTCCCTGTGGGAGCGCACAGGACGATGGGAAATTGACGCTGGCAGCAGGTGTTCCCTCAGATAATCCGGACCCAAGCCATTTAGGGCTTTATAGGTCATCACCAGGACCTTGAATCTCACCCGAAGGGCAACCGGAAGCCAATGCAGCTCGCGGAGTAGAGGTGTTACATGGGAGTATCGGGAGACCCCCATCACAACTCGCGCAGCTGCATTCTGCACCAGTTGAAGCTTCCGAGTGGTCCTCAGGGGCAGCCCCATGTAGAGAGCATTGCAGTAGTCTAACCGGGAGGTCACGAGCGCATGGGTGACTGTGCGTAGGACATCTCGGTCCAGGTAGGGTCGCAACTGGCGCACCAGGCGAACCTGGGCAAAAGCCCCCCTGGCCACGGCTCCTATATGATCTTCCAAACTGAGCTGTGAATCCAGGAGGACGCCCAAGTTGTGGGCCCTATCAACAGGGGGTAACACCTCACCCCCCATAGTTAACGATGGAAAAGATTGGTTACTCTGAGATGCCGGTATGGTATGCACAGCCACTCAGTTTTGGCAGGATTGAGACGAAGCCTGTTTCTCCCCATCCAAACCCGGACCGCCTCGTCCTTCTTTTCATGGGGAAACCCCATGTATACTACTTTAGGTAAACTGCTGACTTTGAACAGCCACTAAACAAATGGTTGCAAGCTGGAGGCAACCTGTGGCTAATCTCCATGGCAACTGTTTCCCCCCCCCCCCGATCCTTCAGGTGCTCCAAAGTTCTCCACAGCACTGCTGACCATCTAATATGAGGCAGGCCTAGCATCGGAATGAAGCATCTACAAATTTCCAAGCTGAGAACCTTACGAGAACGTATTCTAAAAAGCACTGAATGGGACCAGGACAAAAAATAAATAAATTCTGAAGCTTAATGAAACTTAATTATGATTAATATGATGACTCTCGTGTATTTAATCATTGCCTCCTTGTGATCATCACTAATTTTAACATTATAATTTGGTGGTGAAGTTTGCAGAGCTAGATCTCGGCTTTCAGGATTGCATGTGACCCCAAACAATTTTGTGGGAAGGAGGGAGGGAGGGAGGGAGGGAGGGAGGAAGGAAGGAAGGAAGGAAGGAAGGAAGGAAGGAAGGAAGGAAGGAAGGAAGGAAGGAAGGAAAGGGAATGGAAGGAGGGAGGGAGGGAGGGAGGGAGAGAGGGAGGGGGAAAGGGAATGGAAGAAGGGAGGGAGGGAGAAAGGGAGCGAGGGAAGGGAATGGAAGGAGGGAGGGAAGGAAGGAAGGAAGGAAGGAAGGAAGGAAGGGGAATGGAAGGAGGGAGGGAGGGTGAGAGGGAAGGAGGAAAAGGAATGGAAGAAGGGAGGGAGGGAGAGAGGGAGGAAGGAAGGGGAATGGAATGAAGGAGGGAGGGAGGGAGGAAATATTTTAATACATTACACTAAAATGTTTAAGAAGATACATTCAAATACTAAGAATTGTGCACCTCCTTCCTTTCTTTCTTTCTTTCCTTCCTTGGAGGTTTATCAAGGTCCAAATTCTGAACAGCGAGGACCGCTGGTTTGAAAGAGGGGTCAAAGAGGCCATCTTGTCAAAACTGGACAGCCCTCCCTCAACAGAGGGGGGAGGGACACAACATCATCCATCTCCAGTCGACAACACAATCCTTTCAGAGGTTCCAAGAAGAGCCTTGGTGGAGCAGTGGGCTAATGCCTCCTTAAGTAACACCAGCTGCCTGCAATTAGTGCAGGTTCGAGTCCCACCAGGCTCAAGGTTGACTCAGCCTTCCATCCTTCCCAGGTAGGTAAAATGAGGACCCAGATTGTTGGGGGCAATTAAGCTGACTTTGTAATAATGCCGCTTGGGGTGTGTGTGTGTGAAAGCCCTAATAAGCAGGCATATACATAGAATGAAGGCTACTGCTAAGCTTGTAAGCCGCCCTGAGTCTTCGGAGAAGGGTGGGATATAAATGGGATTAAAATATAAAAAAAAGAAGGCTCCCCGCACATTTGCACCACTCAGGTGACCTTGAGGACTCAGATAAATCTCCAAGTGGCCTCAACGACTCTCTAAAAGGATGCAAATGACCAGCTGTCTGCAAGAAGCATAAATCCTTCCTTTCCCCACCATCCAGTCAGAGCTGAAGAAGCTCCTAGGATGAGAAGCGAAACGTCTTCAAAGAGAAAAACAAAGAAAGTTCAGTTGCCTCATGAAAAAAGAACCTCTGGGATTTTGTTTAGGGGCCAGACTTCAAGTCTGTAGAGATCCTTCCAGGTGTGTGGACAACTTCTATTTTTTTTCCTTTTCTAGGATCCCCGATCCGAAGACAACTCCTCAACTCTCCCATGTAGAAATGTTCGGCTTCCATCCCAACAGATTGTGGGAAAAATTATATATGAATCCCGGTGTTGTTATAGCAACCTCCTCCTCAACCTCCCCGCATCAGATCTTAAAACCCAGCGCTCTTCGAATAATAACAAGCATCCTTTAGTTGTGGTGGTGGGTTGATGATGATGATGATTAAAAAAAAGGGAGGGATATATAATGAGATAAAAATGGATTGGCTCAACCTGGTAGAAACGCCCACGCTTTCTTTTTAGGAACGCCTTTTGAAAGAATTGGGTTGTTTTTTCTTTTGTTTTCTTTTTTTAAAATAAAAATAAAAATTAGGAAATTGAGGAGGAAAAGGCAATTTCGTAACCCTGAAATAAATCAATAGATAAGCAAAAGAAACAGCTGTTTTCCTCTCCGAATCCTGTCGCTCCCTTTTAAAAGTTCCTATTTTAAGCGGGCAGGAAAAAAAAATATTGAGTGTGAAAATAAAGATTTTCTAGATTTACAGAGAAAAAAATAGGACTAGGTCCATAATCCTCTTTCTACTTTGTACACTACCTGAAAATAAAAAAAGAAAGAGGGCTCCTGGAATTGAAAGGAAAAGGCCAACTATCTCATTAACTAAATAAAAATTTATCTACTTTTGGAATAAAACAGGACATATTTTATTAAGATTGGGCTGTGGGCTAAATCGTTCATGTTTTAGCCTCTAGCCCCCTTAATCATCTTTGTTGCTCTCCTCTGCCCTCTTTCTAGAGTCTCAACATTTTTTTTACATCGTGGTGACCAAAACTGGATGCAGTATTCCAGGTGTGGCCTTACCAAGGCATTGTAAAGTGGTATTAGTGCATCACGTGATCTTGATTCTATCCCTCTGTTAATGAAGCCTAGCACTGTGTTGGCTTTTTTGGCAGCTGCAGCACACTGCTGGCTCATATTGAAGTGATTGTCTACTAGGCCTCCGAGATCCCTCTCGCAGTTACTACTATCGAGCAAGGTACCACCTATACTATACCTATGCATTTGATTTTTCCTGCCTAAATGTAGAACCTTACTTTTTTCACCATTGAATTTCATTTTGTTAGATAGCGCCCAGTGTTCGAGTCTGTCCAGATCCTTCTGTATCTTAAGCCTATCTTCCGGAGTGTTGGCTATTCCTGCCAGCTTGGTGTCGTCTGCAAATTTGATGAGTTCCCCATCTATCCCCTCATCCAAATCATTAATGAAGATGTTGAAGTGCACTGGGCCCAGAACAGATCCCTGGGGCACCCCACTACACACTTCCCGCCATGTAGATGTGGTTCCATTGAGGACCCCATGGTGCATACGGCCGGTCAGCCAGCTACGAATCCATCTGGGGGTGATGCTGTCTAACCCACATCTCAACATCTTTTTTATATCATGGCGACCAAAAAACTGGATGCAATATTCCGAATGTGGCCTTACAAAGTGGTGCTGACGCTTCCTGTGATCTGGATTCCACGTCGTTGTAACTTCGAACGGCTGCTCAGCAAAACAGTTGTAAGTGGAGAACTAACGGCACTTCCTGCCAATATATTCTGGATATTTTCCCCATTCTTTTTATGGCCTTGTACAAGTACTGCTCAACTGACGAAAGCAATTGAGCCCCAAAATTTATGTGGCTAGACTGCAGGGGCAGGCAACCTTGGTTCTTTTATGACTGGTGGACTTCAACTCCCAGAATTCCTCACCCAGCCATGCTGAGGGGAAAGGTTGAGGTTTCCAAGCTGAGCCATGCTGGCTCACGAATTCTGGGAGTTGAAGTCCACCAGTCATAAAAGAGCCAAGGTTGCCTAGGCCACTTTATGACTCATGGACTTCAACTCCCAGAATTCCTGAGCCAGCATGGCTCAGCTTGGAAACCTCTCCCTTTCCCCACAGCATGGCTGACTCAGGAATTCTGGGAGTTGAAGTCCACCAGTCATGAAGGGGCCAGATTCCCCCATGCTGGCTCAGGAATTCTGGGAGTTGACGTCCACCAGTCATAAAAGAGCCAAGGTTGCCTAGGCCGCTTTATGACTCATGTACTTCAACTCCCAGAATTCCTGAGCCAGCCCTGCTGAGGGAAAAGGGAGAGGTTTCCAAGCTGAGCCATGCCAGCTCAGGAATTCTGGGAGTTGAAGTCCATGAGTCATAAAAGAGCCAAGGTTGCCTACCCCTGGCCTAGGCCGCTTTATGACTCATGTACTTCAACTCCCAGAATTCCTGAGCCAGCCCTGCTGAGGGAAAAGGGAGAGGTTTCCAAGCTGAGCCATGGTGGCTCAGGAATTCTGGGAGTTGAAGTCCACCAGTCATAAAAGAGCCAAGGTTGCCTACCCCTGGTCTAGAGAAAGTGAGGAGGGGGTTAAGTGAGCTTGGCCCAGTTTTGATGACCTTCCTTGCCACCGTCGTTAAGCGAGTCACTACGGGCGTTCAGTTAGGAACACAGAGGTGAAGGGAATCTGGCCTCCCCCATCGACTTGGCTTGTTAGGAGGTTGCAAAAGGGGATCACATGACCCGGGGCCCACTGGAACCCTCACAGGTCAGTTGCCAAGCCTCCGAATTTGGATCCCGTGACTGTGGGGATGCTCACAATGGTACTAGAAAGAGAGAGGTGACCATTTTAAAAACCTATGGCCATTGCAGCATCTCTGTGGTCACGTGATCAAAATTCAGAGGCTTGGCGACTGGCTCGTATTTATGACAGTCACGGTGTCCTGCGGTCCTGTGATTCCCTTTTGCGACCTACTGGTGTTCTGTCCCAGCCTACGTGAGTCATTATTATGCTCACAAGGAGAAACCCATCTTCCACCAAGCAGGCAGGAACCGCAAGAAAAAAACAACCCCTTTTATTATTCACAGACCTGAGTCAAAGTCCAAGGCCAACAAACACAGTTCACAGAAACTCGATCCTCAACACAAACGGTTGCCTTCGGCAACCAGCACCTCCCACACCTTCCCTTTTATTATTCAGCTAAGGCGTGGCTTCCTAATGCCTTCTCCTTTGTCCTTGGAACCGCCCCATTGCCTTCCTCTGTCCTACTCGCTTCTCTTGCCGGTGCTTTCGTGCATCCTGGATTTGCCCCAGCTGTGTTTCATCCCTGTCCAACTCAGACTCCCAGCACAGCCGCGTCTCAGCCTGAGCGCGAGTAGAGGGGCCAGGCTCCTCGTCTGACTGTAAGTCTCAGAGCTCCTCAGAGCCTTCCTCTGACTCTGATGTCACTCCAGGCCCCTCCTCCTCCTCATCTGATTCCTCAGACTCAGCTGCCGGATCCACTGGCTGGCCAGGAATCACAACAACTGGCCAGCAAAGTCAATCGGGAAGCAAGGTTCACTGAACGACCGGGTGACTGACTTGCCAACTGCAGTGATTTGCTTAAGAACTCTGACCGGGAAGGTGGTATAAAGGGGGCAAAACTCACTTAACCACCACATTGTTTAGCCACAGAAATTTTGGGCTCAGCTGTGCCTGTATTTCATTTGGTTCAGAAGCTCAGAAGATAAGATTGAGGGCTGTGCCAGGTTCTGCACGATGCATCTGACATCTAAGAGGCTGCCCCAAAGAAGAGGGAGTCAAGCTATCCTCCAAAGCACCTGAAGGCAGAACAAGAAGCCACGGATGGAAAATGATCAAGGAGAGAAGCAACCTAGAACTAAGGAGAAACTTCCTGACAGTTAGAACAATTATTTATTTATTTATTTATTTATTTATTTAGTTGCATTTGTATACCGCCCTTTCCCTGAGGACTCAGGGCGGTTTACAGGGAATTAAAAAATCCAACATACAAAAGTTAAAACCATATTAAAAAATATTAAATTAACCCTGTACACAATTTAAAACCCAATTAAAAAATTTCTCCTCAGCCTGGGCCCGAGAGCTCAAAGAGCCAGGTCTTCAGGCCCCGGCGGAATGATCGGAGGTCGGGGGCAGTTCTCAGCTCCACCGGCAGCTGGTTCCAGAGGGCAGGCGCTCCCACTGAGAAGGCCCTATCCCTGGGTGTCACCCGCCGGCAATCTCTCACCGGCGGAACCCTGAGCAGACCCTCCCTGTGGGAGCGCACTGGGCGAAGGGCGTTTGATGCCGGCAGCAGGTGTTCCCTCAAATAACCCGGACCCAGGCCATGTAGGGCTTTATAGGTAATAACCAGCACCTTGAATTTCACCCGGAGGGCAACCGGAAGCCAATGCAGCTCGCGGAGTAGAGGTGTTACATGGGAGTATCGGGAAACCCCCATTACAACTCGTGCAGCCGCATTCTGCACCAGTTGAAGCCTCCGAGTGGTCTTCAAGGGCAGCCCCATGTAGAGAGCGTTACAGTAGTCCAAAGGGGAGGTCACAAGCGCATGAGTGACTGTGCGTAGGGCGTCTCGGTCCAGATAGGGACGCAACTGGCGCACCAGGCGAACCTGTGCAAAAGCCCCCCTGGTCACGGCTCCTATGTGATCTTCAAAATTGAGCCGTGAATCCAGGAGGACGCCCAAGTTGCGAGCCCTATCAACGGGGGGTAACACCTCACCCCCCATCATTAGAGGTGGAATAACTTGGTTAACCCGAGACGCCGATATGCACAGCCACTCAGTCTTGGCGGGATTGAGACGAAGCCTGTTTCTCCCCATCCAGACCTGAACCGCCTCCAGGCACCGGGACATCACGGAGAGGGCATCACTGGGTTGGTTCGGGGTGGAAAGAAAAAGTTGGGTATCATCAGCGTACTGGTGATACCCCACCCCAAAACCACGAATGATCTCGCCCAGCGGCTTCATATAGATGTTGAACAGGAGAGGCGAGAGAACCGACCCCTGAGGGACTCCACAAATGAGAGACCTCGGGGCGGATCTCTGCCCTCCTGTCAACACCGACTGCGAGCGGCCCTGGAGGTAGGAGGAGAACCACCGTAGCACGGTGCCTCCCACTCCCAATCCCCTGAGACGCCGCAGCAGGATACCATGGTCGATGGCATCGAAAGCCGCTGAGAGATCTAATAGGACCAGGACAGAGGAGCAACCCCTGTCCCTAGCCCTCCAGAGATCATTCACCAGCGCGACCAATGCCGTCTCCGTGCTGTGTCCGGACCTGAAGCCCGATTGGTACGGGTCCAGATAATCAGTTTCCTCCAGGAACAGAGGGAGCTAATGCGCCACCACACTCTCAACAACCTTCGCCAGAAAGCGAAGGTTGGAGACTGGACGATAGTTGTTTAAAACAGCCGGGTCCAAAGCAGGCTTCTTGAGGAGGGGTCTCACCACCGCCTCCTTCAAGGCGGCAGGGAAGACACCCTCCTTCAAAGAAGCAGTTATTACTGCATGGAACCAGCCTCGTGTTCCCTCCCGAGCCGCATAAGCTAGCCAGGAGGGGCACGGATCCAACAAACAGGTGGTGGAGCTCAGTCTCCCCATGATCCTGTCCACATCATCAGGGGAAACAGGGTCGAACTCAGTCCAGATAACATGCTCAAGACCGCCTGATTCTTCCACATCAGACTCTGCCCAGTCAGAGTCCAAGCCGGTCCGGATCCGAGCGATTTTGTCCGTCAGATGATGACTAAACTCCTCGGCTCGTCCCTGCAAGGGATCCTCCCTCACCTCCTGGTTAAGGAGGGAGCGAGTCACCCTAAACAGGGCGGCCGGGCGATTATCTGCGGACGCGACAAGGGCGGCAAAGTAGTTAGACTTCGCCGTCCTTATCGCCGCAAGATAAGACCTTATAAAGGTTCTTAACTGCAATCGGTCAGATTCGGATCGGCTGGACCTCCAACCGCTCTCTAGACCTCGTCTCCGACGCTTCATCTCCCGGAGCTCCACCGAGAACCATGGAGCCCAACGGGATCTGCGCCGAGTCAGAGGTCGCATGGGTACAACACAGTCGAGTGCCCTGGTGGCAGCCGTTTCCCAGGCCTCCACCAGAGCCTCGACTGGGCTGTGGGTAAGGGTGATAGGTATCGGCCCAAGCGCCCTCTGGAACCGGTCCGGGTCCATTAGGCGCCTGGGGCGGAACCACCTGGTCGGTTCCGCCGCCCAGCGGCGGGGGATGGCATGACGGAAAACCAGCCTCAGGAGGTAATGATCTGACCATGACAGAGGGGTGATGGACGGAGAACCCCCCCCCAGATCATCCAACCACTGTCCAGACAGGAACACCAGGTCGAGAGTATGATCCCCCTCGTGAGTAGGGCCCTCAATAACCTGGGTCAGGCCCATGGCTGTCATGGAAGCCATGAACTCCCGAGCTAACTCCGACGACCCCCCCAGTGATGGCAGGTTGAAGTCACCCAGGACTATAAGCCTGGGGAACTCCATCGCCAACCCTGAGAGGGTGTCGAGCAGCTCAGGCAGGGCTGTTGCCACACAGCTGGGCGCCAGGTATGTGAGCAACAAGCCCAACTGAACCCGAGGACCACATCTCAAGAGGAGGGATTCACTCCCGGCCATCTGGACAATGGTGGCCTCCCGGGGACACAAAGTCTCCCGAATAACCACTGCCACCCCACCACCCCTGCCCTGAGCCCATGGCTGGTGCAGCACCCGGAAACCTGGCGGGCATAACTCGGTGAGAGGTACCCCTCCCTCCGAACCCAACCAAGTTTCCGTGATGCACGCCAGATCCGCACATTCCTCCTCGATCAGATCACGGATGAGGGGAGCTTTGTTAACTACGGATCTAGCGTTAAAATAGACCAACCTGAGCTCAGGGGCCTGATCACCCTCATCCCCGGGTAGGAGGGTGCTAACCGGAGGGTCGGAGCGCGCCACCGCTCGGAGATAGCGGGGGCGCGATCCCAGATGTTGATATAACCAGTGGAACAACCTGCTTCCAGAAGTTATGAGTGTTCCAACATGGGAAGTTTTTAAGAAGAGACTGGACAGCCATATGTCTGGAATGGGAGAGCTTGAGCAGGGGGGATGAACTAGAAGACCTCCAAGGTCCCTTCCAACTCTGTTATTCTATTCTATTCTATTCTATTCTATTCTATTCTATTCTATTCTATTCTATTCTATTCTATTCTATTTTATTATTCTATTCTATTCTATTCTATTCTATTCTATTCTATTCTATTCTATTCTATTCTATTCTATTCTATTCTATTCTATTCCTTTAATTTCTTTTCTTTTCTTTTCTACTATACTTTATTCTTTAATTTCTATTCTATTCTATTCTATTCTATTCTATTCTATTCTATTCTATTCTATTCTATTCTATTCTACTCTACTCTATTCTTTGGTCTATTCTATTCTATTCTTTTAATTTCTATTCTATTCTATTCTATTATTATTTCATTATTCTATTCTATTATTATTTCATTATTCTATTCTATTATTATTTCATTTTTGTATTCTATTCTATTCTATTCTTTAAATTCTGACCAGCTTTTCCACAAACACACTGTTGTCAAGGAAAATGGGTCCTTTAGAAACACCTGTGATGCTCTTTGCATCCATCACCAATCTTCCAACTCTTGTCATTCTGTGTTCTGTTAAAGTTCAGAAGAGAAGGAGTGGAGTGACATAATAGTTTTCCAGTACTTGAGGGGCTGCCACAAAGAGGAGAGGATCTACTTATTCCACAAATCCCCTGAAGGCAGGAGAAGAAGCAACGGATGGAAACTAATTGAGGAGAGAAGCAACTTAGAATTAAGGAGAAATTTCGTGACCGTTGCAACAATTAACCAGTGGAAGAGCTTGCCTCCAGAAGTTGTGGGTGGGTCAAACACTGGAGATTTTTAAGGAGAGACTGGACAGCCACTTGTCTGGAATGGGAGAGGGTCGCCGGCTTCAGCAGGGGGTTGGACTAGAAGACCTCCATGGTCCCTTCCAACTCTATTCTGTTTCCAGAAAGCTGAAGGTAGATGACTTAGGGCACCAGAAGGTGGCAGAGAAACATCTCATCTCGGCGGTACATTGAGCAAGACTACACAACAACACATGGGATCAAAGGAGAGAGCTGGGGAGGAGATCTGTGACAAGTGACCTAGATCTTATTGTAATTAAGCTCCCTCTTCATTAATCCCTTCCTTACTTGACTTCACAACTGTGTAGGCTGCTCTGGTGAGTCACCACTCCACAAACACACTGCTGTCAAGGAAAATGGGTCCTTTAGGAACACCTGTTTTGCCACCCACTCCCGACTCTGATGAAAGGGGTGAAATCCCCACTTGTGTCTTCAGAGGAGATTCCCCCAGGTTGCAGAAACCCTGCCACGTGTGGAGAAAAAGTTCCCCTGAGGAGATGATGGAGGCCTAGCTCCTTGAGTAAGGGGAAGGTTTTACCAACAGAAGAGAATAATTGTAGCTTGGGGTTGAGCTGTGGGGTCCTTGGTGCTCTCTGAGTTCAGTTGTTTTCGTGCAGACCTTTTATTACCCAACTAGGTAACATCATCAGTGCTAGAAGGGTGTGGGGTGTTTG
This sequence comes from Vipera ursinii, assembly GCF_947247035.1. Classification (NCBI taxonomy): domain Eukaryota; kingdom Metazoa; phylum Chordata; class Lepidosauria; order Squamata; family Viperidae; genus Vipera; species Vipera ursinii. Next base: position 596,179 of record NW_028148452.1, on the reverse strand, counting down.
CAGAGGAGGAGGAGGAGGAAGGGAGGAGGACTGTAGGATCCTTGGATGCTTTCTGAGTTTAGTTTTCATGCAGATGTTTCATTACTAAACTAGGTAGCACCAAGAGTGCTACAGATGAGTGAGGTTTGTGGAGAGGAGGAGCAGTAGGACGGTAGGAAACCTTGATGCTGAGCTTGGTTGTTTTCATCCAGATGTTTCATTACTAAACTAGGTAGCACCAAGAGTGCTACAGGTGAGTGAGATTTGTGGAGAGGAGGAGGAGGAGGAGGAGGACTGTAGGAAACATTGATGTTCTCTGAGTTTGTTTGTTTTCATCCAGATGTTTCATTACTAAACTAGGTAGCACCAAGAGTGCTACAGGTGAGTGAGGTTTGTGGAGAGGAGGAGGAGGAGGAGGAGGACTGTAGGAAACATTGATGTTCTCCGAGTTTGTTTGTTTTCATCCAGATGTTTCATTACTAAACTAGGTAGCACCAAGAGCGATAGAGGTGAGTGAGGTTTGTGGAGAGGAGGAGGAGGAGGAGGAGGAGGACTGTAGAAAACCTTGATGCTTTCGGAGTTTGTTGTTTTCATCCAGATGTTTCATTACTAAACTAGGTAGCACCAAGAGCGCTAGAGGTGAGTGAGGTTTCTGGACAGGAGGAAGAGGAGCAGAAGAGGAGGAGGAGGAGCACGACGACAGAGGGGTCCTTGTTTCTCTCTGAGCTTTGTGGCCTTCTTGTAGGAGTTTCATTAGCAAGCGTGGCAAGAAAGATCATTAAAATGGGGCAAAACTCACCTAACCAATGTCTGACTGAGCAACAGAAACTTGGCGTTCATTTGTGGTCGTTAAGTCAAGGACTGCCTATATTAAGCCAACATGGTTTCGAAACGGGTGTCTGCAAAGCTCAGAGCCGGATGGGCTTGTAACATTACCTGAACATCTGCCATTTCAAATATTGGCCTCCCAATCCCCATTATCTGTCTGGCCGCCGAGCTGTTCGGCCTCCGTACTCAAGACAGCCAGGATTCAACAATGGCTTCCTCGGCTAAACCAAGAAACATGTTTGCCTAAACCGTTAAAGCAAAACGAGGCATCCAAACCACCCCAGCATTTTCTGGCTTGACCTGTTCTTCTTTGGCATGTATTTTAGGTTTTATTTTATTTTTGTTTTTCCTCTTTCCAAAAATGGTTGACGGGTTGAATTAACGAAGAGGCTGAATGCTGCTGAGCACTTTAAAAAAAAAAATAAAGACATGAGAAAAACGGGGGATGGCCAAGCACAATTTAAAGGAAAGGATGAACCTCATATTGGCAGTTATTTATCCCTGCAGGAAAATTCCACTTATTGCACATTTCAACGTGACCTTGAACAACCTTCCAAAAAAGTTCAGATATATATACAGTATATTATACACTGATAAACAGTCCAGCCCCCTGCTCAAGCAGGAGGACCTATACCATCTCAGACAAGTGATTGTCTAGTCTCTTCTTAAAAATCTCCAGTGGTGGAGCACCCAAGATTTCTGGAAGCAAAGCTGTTCCACTGGTTAATTGTCCTCACTGTCAGGAAGTTTCTCCTTAATTCCAGGTTGCTTCTCTCTTTGGTCAGTTTCCAACCATTGTTTCTTGTCCTTCCCTTTGGTGCTTTGGAGAATAACTTGACCCCCTCTTTTTTGTGGGAGCCCATCAAATACTGGAATACCGCTATCATGTCAGCCCAGGTCCTTCTTTTCTTTAGACTAGCCAAACCCAAGTCCCGCAGCCGTTCTTCGTATGTTTTAGTCTCCAGGCCTTGGATCATCTTAGTTGCTCTTCTCTGATTTTTTTCCAAACTCTCAACATCTTTTTTTGTGATATGGTGACCAAAAGTGGCTGCAGCATTCCAGGTGTGACCTTACTAGGGTTTTGTAAAGCGTTAGGCACAGGGGAAAGATCTTCCAGGATTCTCCCTCGCAACTGCTACACAAATTGAACCCGGACATTAACAATCCTCTTGCCTATGTGACAGTATTTCATTGGCAAGCGATGGGCAGTCCTTTCACTTTCACCTATAGATACCACTAGGCTCTTCAGATGCTATTTTTTAAAAATAAAAAATAAATAAATATTGCAATTATAATGATTGATTCCCCCTTCCTCCCCCGCGCACAAGCTTCCTTTTTTTAAAGAAGGTAAAGGTAAAGGTAAAGGTTCCCCCGCACAGGCGTGCTAGTCGTTTCCGACTCTAGGGGCCGGTGCTCATCTCCGTTTCAAAGCCGAAGAGCCAGCGCTTGTCCGAGGACATCTCCGTGGTCATGTGGCCGGCATGACTAGACGCCAAAGGCGCACGGAACGCTGTTACCTTCCCACCGTAGTGGTCCCTATTTTTCTACTTGCATTTTTACGTGCTTTCGAACTGCTAGGTTGGCAGAAGCTGGGACGAGTAACAGGCGCTCACTCTGCTACGCGGCGCCCGGGATTCGACCCGCCAAACTGCCGATCTTCTGATTGACAAGCTCAGCGTCCTAACCCACTGAGCCACCGCTTTTAAAGAAGACAAAGCTGTAATTTTGCCCTGGGACCAGCAGGAGGCATCAATGCCTGTCACTTTGAGACAGTGAACAGTGTTATCAAATTGTTTTTTGCACCTTTGCTCAATTAAAAAAAAAAGTGGAAGGGCCAAACGGGAAATTTGAAATTTTGTCCTGTCTCAAAGATACAATGGAGGAAGAGAGAGAGAGAGAGAGAAAAATAGGACTAACCCGATTCCACCGACTTCTCATATAACCTCCAGAATCGAAAGGGGGGGGGAACACTAAATAATATAAAACCAGGATGCTAGCTCAGCAAAATATCTCCCCCAGCTCTTGAATTTAGCTCCAAGCAAAGCTAGAGCTCAGATTATATTTTCCTCCAAAACTAGAAACCTTCTTGGGTAGAGTGTGCCAAAGACGCCAAAGATTTAACGAGTTGTTAAAAAAATTGTGTGGACAACTTTAAAGAGAGCGCGGGATTTGCAAACGAAAAAGCGAGTTTCCAGGCAGCAGCGATGGTTTCCTCCGTGCGATGGTCAACCCGAAGCCAAAGCCCTCGATGCATTTTCTTTTTGCCCCCAAAGCCCCTTACCAACGTGTCATTTTTGAGAATGAAAAGCAGGGAACTCATGGGGGCCTCCAACGCAGGCAGATCGTTCCTCAGATCCTTAGCAAAAAGGTTTTTGCTCCAATTTTTGTTCTTACAATAAGCAATGCTGGCACCAAGTCCCAAACCTTTGCCTTTGCTGGCCAAACAGCTTATTAGAAAGTCTTATTGAACTCATAGGTCCCTTCCCTTCAGCACCGTCATAAATTCGAGTGGTTGCTGAGTGCTTTGGTCGTTAACTCGAGGACTTCCCGAATTATAAAAAAAATGCTATTACATAATTATCAAGAGGGCATCCTAAAGGTGCTTTTCCAAAAGGCAACTGGACCTTTTTGGTGTTTCCTTGAAAACGTATATGAGAGGTATATAAGTCTCAGTGTTATTGCTAATACATACACACATACGTATATAAGATTTAATAAATACATGAATTTAGATAGATAGATATAGATGATAGATAGATAGATAGATAGATAGATAGATAGATAGATAGATAGACAGATAGAGATATATGACATATAAATAGATATAGATCAGAGAAAGAGATGAGAGAGAGAAAGTTGTTGTTAGTTGCGAAGTTGTGTCCGACCCATCGCAACCCCATGGACCACGTTCCTCCAGGCCTTCCTGTCCTCTACCATCTTCTGGAGTCCATTTAGGCTCACGCCTCCTGCTTCAGTGACTCCATCCAGCCACCTCATTCTCTGTCATCCCCTTCTTCTATTGCCCTCCATCTTTCCCAGCGTTAGGCTCTTCTCCAGTGAGTCCTTCCTTCTCATTAGGTGGCCAAAGTATTTGAGTTTTAGCTTCAGGATCTGGCCTTCTAAAGAGCAATCAGGGTTGATCTCCTCTAGGACCGACCGGTTTGATCGCCTTGCAGTCCAAGGGACTCGCAGGAGTCTTCTCCAGCACCAAATCCCAGTACAGTTTTGTTCAAACAAAAACAAGGGAAACATCCCCTCTTTAAGAGGGTCAATACACGGAAGGAAGTAGGTCAAGGTGATTATGCAAGGTTTCTTCACACCTTCAGCAGTGATGGAAGGCTGATCAACTTTCCTTCCTGATACGGAAAGAATTATAGAATAAAACAGAACAACAGAGGTGGAAGGGATCTTGGAGGTCATCTAGTCCAACCCCCTGCTAAGGCAGGAAACCCTATACCATTTCAGACAAATGGCTGTCCACTCTCTTCTTAAAAACTTCCAGTGTTGGAGCATTCACCGCTTATGGAGGCAGGTTGTTCCACTGGTTATTTGTTCTAACTGTCAGGAAGTTTCTCCTTAGTTCCAGGTTGCTTCTCTCCTTGATTAGTTTCCATCCGTTGCTTCTCATCCTGCTTTCAGGTGCTTTGGAGAATAGCTTGACTCCCTCTTCTTTGGGGCCGCCCGTGAGATATTGGAACACTGCTATCATGTCACCCCTCACCCTTCTCTTCATTAAACTGGACATACCGAATTCCAGCAACCGTTCCCTATATGTTTTAGCCTCCTGTCCCCCAATCATCTTCGTTGCTCTTCTCTGCCCTCTTTCTAGAGTCTCAACATCTGTTTTACATCGTGGTGACCAAAACTGGATGCCGTATTCCAAGTGTGGCCTTACCAAGGCATTGTAAAGTGGCATTAACACTTCACCTGATCTTGATTCTATCCCTCTGTTAATGCAGCCTAGCACTGTGTTGGCTTTTTTGGCAGCTGCAGCACACGGTGGGCTCCTATTGTGTGATTGTCCACTAGGACTTCGAGATCCCTCTCACAGTTGCTACTATTGAGCCAGGTACCACCTACGCTAAACCTGTGCATTTGCCTAAAAGAAAAAAAAGATTACACAACAGCTAATACTGGTGAACACTTTGAGCCGCCGTGAAAAGTGAATTGTTCAGCATCTAAAACAGACTGAGGCTACCAAGCAAAATATGGTGCAGAGGAAATCCCCAACTTACAACAGTTAATTTTAGTGACCGTTTGAAGGTGCAACATCGCTTAAAAAAATGACTTCTGCCTTTTTTCCCCCTTCTTCACACTTATACGACCGTTGCAGCATCCCCAGGGTTACGTGGATCAGAATCTGGATGCTTGGCAACCAATTCATACATACGATGGTTGCAGTGTCCCAGGATCACACAATTGCCTTTTTATGACTTTCTGACCAGAAAAATCAATGGGGAAAGCCAGATTCACTTAACGAGCGGATTTACTAACTTAACAACCGGAGTGATTTGCTTAACAAGTGTGGCAAGAAAGGTCGTAAATTGGGGCAAAATTCTCTTCACAAAGGTCACACTTAACAACAGAAACCTGGAGCTCGGTGGTGGTTGTAAATCTAGGACTAGGGGTACTGAAAACAGGTTTGCAAAAGTGAAGCCAATGACCTCAGCAAAAATATACCCCTCCCAAAAAAATGGGTGAGTGTACTGGTTTCTTGAGGGACGTGGTGGCTCAGTGGGTTAGGACGCTGAGCTTGTCGATCAGAAGGTCGGCAGTTTGGCGGGTCGAATCCCGAGTGCCGCGTAGCAGAGTGAGCGCCTGTTACTCGTCCCAGCTTCTGCCAACCTAGCAGTTCGAAAGCAAGTAAAAAATGCAAGTAGAAAAATAGCGACCACTACGGTGGGAAGGTAACAGCGTTCCATGCGCCTTTGGTGTCTAGTCATGCCGGCCACGTGACCACGGAGATGTCCTCGGACAAGCGCTGGCTCTTCGGCTTTGAAACGGAGATGAGCACCGGCCCCTAGAGTCGGAAACGACTAGCACACATGTGCGGGGGAACCTTTACCTTTACCTTACTGGTTTCTTAAAACCTCTCCAGATAAAAAGAGGACGGGAGATTGCCCACATGTTCTCCAAAGAGCTAGTCCTCCTGGAGATTTGCATGCCGGGAAAGTAAGAGATCAGCTCACAACCACAGGGGACCCTTTTAAAGGACACTTTCTAATCACTTCTGGAAATCACTCCCTAACTACCCTAAGTCTACTAGAGATCTTCTGAACGACAAGCTTGAAAAGTCACCGAGAGAGTTCATCTTATCTTCAAAGTTTGAACAAAAGACAAATTAACCCCAAGCTTAACAAATCACGGGACTGGAAATAGATACCAAAAAAACGCTAAATACATTTTTGATCTGAGAAAAGTTATAAATGGGGGAAGGGTCCAGATAAATTTGGAATGTGAACTTTTGCTGTAAGTATTTTGGAATTGGCTACAGGTGCTGCCCCTCAACGTACGACCACGACTGAGCCCCAAATTTCTGTCGTTAAGTGAAGGCATTTGTTAAGTGAATTTTGTCCCATTTTACAACCTTTCTTGCCTCAGTTGTTTAAGTGAATCGCTGCCGCTGATCAATCTGCAACCCGGTTGTTAAGTGAATCTGACTTCCCCATTGACTTGGCTTGTCAGAAGGTCGCAAAAGGGGATCACGTGATCTTGGGACACAGCAATGGTCCTAAAAATGAACCAGTGGCCAAGAGTCTGAATTTTGATCACATGATCATGCGGATGCCGGAAAGATCGTTAACTGTGAAAAAGGGTCACAAGTCACATTTTTTTTTCATTGTCATTGCAACTTTGGACGGCCACTAAATGAAGTATTGTAAGCCGAGAACTATCTGCGTAATAAATAAACAACTACTTATGGGAAATGAATGTTGTCAGGATAATAATTTAACAGCTAAACAGCTTACGTAAAGATGTAATGGAATGTGCATGGTGAAATGATAGGATGATGCAATATTAGAATGACTCAGTAGGGTCTGTGTCTTTAAGAAGGCTGAGTATAAAAGGGGAGTATTTTACTGGAGTTTCTCTCTCTCATCCGTTTGACTGCTGAAACTGCTGTATATAGGAGTTTGCTGAATTATCACCTGTGTGTATTTTGTTCCTAGTGTATATTTGTAGACAAAGTGTAATTACAAACCAATGTTTACTGTATTTACTCCCGGGTTGCCTCAGCGCAATAAGATTGTGCGTGCTCTGACAAATTTATTTCTTTTATTTCAAAATAGCTTCTCTATTCGGATTTTCTTTTTTTGTAAAATAAACAAAATGTTATGTGTTGTTGTTTTTTTAAAATGAATCTTTATTTACATTTCGTGTTAAAAACGCACCATACACCAACAAAGACAAAAAAAAACAATTTACAATATACAAAAAACGAAGAAATCAAAAAATTGAAAACCATTTCAAAAATTTCACATTATATCTACTTCTAAACTAACAATTATATTCCACTCATTAAGTCTCTTATAACTATTCCACTCCAAAGCTTATTCATTAACAAAGACTATATCACTTCATTTTTGACCAACCTCCAAGCCACCCTCATTTCTTTAATCTTTTATCCATCCAAATATACCATTTATTCCATGATAGAAATGCTGGTGTCTCTTCTTTACCCTTCAACTTCTTGGTCAATGTGTCTGCTTCTGCACAATCAAGTATTCTCCTAATTATAACTTCATCCGGCGGGGTATGATTTGCCTTCCAAAATTGAGCATACCCCATCCTTGCCGCCGTTAAGATATGTAAAACCAAATACCATATTTCCTTCTTAATATTTCCAGGTCTGGAGCCAAGCAGATACGTCTCTGGTTTAAGATCAACTAAACACCCTGTGATTTCCTCTATCCATTTTTGGATCCTCATCCAATATCTAACCACTTCCGGACATGTCCACCATAAGTGATAGTATGTGCCAATCCCTTTACCACACTTCCAACAATCGGCCGACAATCCGGGGAACATTTTGGAGAGTCTATCCGGAGGGAGATGCCATCTATAAAGCATTTTGTAGATGTTCTCCTTATATGACGTGGAAACCACCAGCCTCATATTAGTCCACCAAATCTCTTCCCATTTCTCAAGTGGAAGTGCATAACCAAAATTCTTCCCCCAGGCAATCATCACATCTTTTACCACCTCCTCCCCTACTACCCTAGTTAGCAACAATTTATAGCACTTAGATATCATCCCTTTCTCCGGACCCAGCAGAATCTTATCTAATTCCTGCAGATTCAGATAAATACCCCTTATGTGTTTTTGTTCGTCTGAGGTTGTACTTACCTATTTTTAAGAAGCACTAAAGATTTTAAGCATAATAATAATAATAATAATAATAATAATAATAATAATAATAATAATAATACACACCTGTTGTCAGTTAATACTGGCGCTTACAAAAATGAGGCAAAAGATCATAACTTTGGAAACAGTAAAGGAAGGCTTTGAGGAATGGAGGCAGAAGGTAATAACTAAAATAGCAACAGTGTCAGTAATTATCTCTGCTTCTATGGACAGGCTATGTCTAAAAGATGTTCATGGGGGAAAAAATGACATTTTGGAACAAATGTTATCTGACCAGATTGAAAACACGGTGCTAAAAATGACAGCCCCAGAGAATTATTTAGAAAAGGGAGTATGTCAAAAGGCTGACCTTTTATTTTTGTTTTATTCATTTATCAAATTTATTGGCCACCCATCTTACCACAGGATAACCTTGGGCAATTAAAAATTAAAAGGGAAATCAAGAGAATGACCTGGAACACTTTTTTCTTATTGGATCTAAACAGGAAGCTTCTTAAAGCCTTGAAGAAATCTGCATGATGGGATAAAGAATTAAAATCAAATCCTCCAACAAAATTGAATTGAATTAAAGCTTTAGAAGTAAAAGAGAGGGATATAGAGTTGGTTTATTTGACCTGGGTTAAAATTAGACTTTTTCTTCAAACATCTGCCAATCCTTTAAGGATTTTTCGCTGGTACCAGCATTAAAAACTTGATAAGATATATGGATTTTCGAACTGATACAAGAAATAGGATATGGGATCCTTAATTTTATAGGCGAGAAGAGTTATTACATGTGCTTACATTTCTTCTGATGAAGAAGTCACTTTTTTATCTATTTTTCTTTCTTTTTTTAATGATAGCCTTTCTTTCCTTTTTCTTCTTTCCTTTTCTTTTTTTTCCCTGCAATTTTTAATTCTTCCTTTCCAGTCTCTTCTTTAAGTTCAGGTCGCATTCCTCTTTTTACTACTGAAATTAAAATTCTCAATAAAACTAAACTATTCCAAAAAAAACAACAAAAAACAACAGAACAATGACTGTGGAACAACCTGCCTCCAGAAGTTGTGAGTGCTCCATCACTGGAGACTTTTAAGAAGAGACTGGACAATCATTTATCTGAAATAGTATTGCAGTGGTAGGCAACCTTGGCTCTTTTATGGCTCGTGGACTTCAAATCCCAGAATTCCTGAGCCAGCATGGCTGGCTCAGGAATTCTGGGAGTTGAAGTCCACAAGTCATAAAAGAGCCAAGGTTGCCTACCCCTGGTATATAGTCTCCTGCTTGAGCAGGGGGTTGGAGTAGAAGACCTCCAAGGTCCCTCCCAATGCCGTTATTCTGTTAAATCTCCGGAACAGGTTTTTAATGACAAGGTCTCCCTTTAACTCTCCAGGGTGGAAATTCAAGGAAAACCGCTGAAGATTTGGAAATGTGCCAGTGACTGTTAAATAACTGGACCGTGAGAACACAAAAGAGCTTGTTGCTATGGCTGTCAGCAACAGACTTTATTAAACATCTTGAGCACCCTGGCTGAGATGAAACAGTGAATCAGGCATACTCAGGGCTGTTTGATCGACAACCGAAATCCCCAAACTGAGTTGTCAAACGCCTGTTGAAAGTCAACAAGCTTTCAACACAACACTATACGAGGATTTTATTTTATTTTATTTTATTTTTATTTTATTTTTTAATCCCATTTATATCCCGCCCTTCTCCGAAGACTCAGGGCAGCTTACAATCTAAGAAGCACAAATCAATGTGCTTAGCAATAGCCTTCATACTATGTATATGCCTGCTTATTAATTTTAATTTAATTTAATTTATTTAATTTATTAATATTTCTATACCGCCCTTCTCCCGAAGGACTCAGGGCGGTGTACAGGGCAAGAATAAAACACAAAGCTACAAAAATTAAAAAAGTAATTAAATACATGCCCAACAATAAATACATTAATAAAACCCCAATAAAATGGTAGTAAAACCCCACCAATCCCCCCTCAGGCCAGGCCGGCTTGTTCGAACAGGTATGTTTTCAGATCGCGGCGAAAGGAGCGAACATCGGGCGCCGTCCGGAGCTCAACCGGTAACTGGTTCCATAGCTCCGGGGCGCCCACAGAGAAAGACCTCCCCCTGGGGGCCACCAATCTACATTCTCTGACCGGTGGCACCCTGAGGAGGCCCTCTCTGTGGGAACGCACAGGGCGGAGGGAAGTTGACGCCGGCAGCAGGTGTTCCCTGAGGTACTCCGGACCCCTGCCATGTAGGGCTTTAAACACCATGACTAGTACCTTGAATCTCACCCGGAAGACAACTGGCAACCAATGCAGCTCACGGAGCAGAGGTGTAACGTGGGAGTATCGGGAAACTCCCAACACAACTCTCGCGGCTGCATTCTGTGCCAGTTGGAGCTTCCGGGTGGTCCTCAAGGGCAGCCCCATGTAGAGAGCGTTGCAGTAGTCTAGTCGAGAGGTCACGAGCGCGTGAGTGACTGTGCATAGATCATCCCGGCTTAGATAGGGCCGCAACTGGCGCACCAGGCGAACCTGGGCGAAAGCCCCCCTAGTCACAGCTCCTATGTGGTCTTCCAGAGTGAGCCGTGAATCTAGGAGGACTCCCAAGTTGCGAGCCCTATTATTAGGGCTTTCACACACACACACCCCAAGCGGCATTATTGCAAAGTCAGCTTAATTGCCCCCAACAATCTGGCTCCTCATTTTACCTACCTCGGAAGGATGGAAGGCTGAGTCAACCTTGAGCCTGGTGGGACTCGAACCTGCACTAAATGCAGGCAGCTGGTGTTAATTCAGGAGGCATTAGCCCACTGCTCCACCAAGGCTCCACCAAATAGGTGCGCCAGAGAACAAAGTACTGTACAGCATCAGGTGTGTTCTTCACATAAGGAACTGCAGTGTTTCTTTGTTAATGATGGAGATGGCCCACGTATGTTGCATGATTGCTTTTCAGGAAGAGAGTTGCTAGTTAAGGTAGCAATCTAGAAGTATTCATTCTGCACACTGGCAAGTGAGAAGTAAATAGTCTAACCCAGGGGTAGGCAACCTTGGCTCTTTTACGACTTGTGGACTTCAACTCCCAGAATTCCTCCGCCAGCAAAGCTGTGAGTTGAAGTCCACAAGTCATAAAAGAGCCAAGGTTGCCTACCCCTGGTCTAACCACTTTTGAGTTTAAGAGACAGACCCTGCCAGAGCCGAGGTTGATCCTCTTACACACATCCAAAACTGTTGCGTAGATACAAAGCCTTTGGCAGACCAAAATGCACACTGCTTATCATACACACACAATCACCCATGGCATTACATCGAGGGGAAAGGTCTAGGAGAGCCATTTTGGTCTAGTGATTTAAGGTGTTGGCCTAGAAACCAGGAGACAGCGAGTTCTAGTTCCGCCATGGGCATGAGAGCCAACTGGGTGACTTTGGATCAATGAAGAGGGGACAGTGAATTCTAGTCCTCCCATAGCCATGAAAGTTATCTGGGTGACTTTGGACAAATCACCAGGAGATGGTGCGTTTTAGTCCTACCTTAGGCAGGAAAACTGGTGGGTTACTCTGGGCTAATCACCAGGAGACAGTGAGTTCTAGTCCTACCTTAGGCATGAAAGCTGGCTAGGAGACTTTGGGCCAATCACCAGGAGACAGTGAATTCTAGTCCTACCTTAGGCTGCTTGGGGGCTTTGGGCCAATCACCAGGAGACAGTGAGTTCTAGTCCTACCTTAGGCGTGAAAGCTGACTAGGAGACTTTGGGCCAATCACCAGGAGACAGTGAATTCTAGTCCTACCTTAGGCATGAAAGCTGGCTAGGAGACTTTGGGCCAATCACCAGGAGACAGTGAATTCTAGTCCTACCTTAGGCTGCTTGGGGGCTTTGGGCCAATCACCAGGAGACAGTGAGTTCTAGTCCTACCTTAGGCGTGAAAGCTGACTAGGAGACTTTGGGCCAATCACCAGGAGACAGTGAATTCTAGTCCTACCTTAGGCTGCTTGGGGGCTTTGGGCCAATCACCAGGAGACGGTGAGTTCTAGTCATGAAAGCCAACTGGGTGATGATGCGCTCTCATACACGTATGGCAGGTATCATGGAAAGACATTTCACTTCACATCTCACTAAGGAGGAACTAGAACTCACAGTCTCCTGGTTTTTACCCTGGTGCCTTAACCACTAGAGCAAATTGAGTCTCTCCTTTCCTTGTTGTGTAATCCTAGTTCCAAGTTGTGGGAAAAGGCTTTCTTCTTTCCCAACATTAATGACAGTCCGACCTACAGATCAGGAGCAGGTTATCCTCGACTTAACAACTGCTCATTTTATGACCAAAGTTACAACGGCACTGGGGAAAAAAAAGGAACTTGCTGGATGTCCGTTTTCCACATGGACCAAAGTTGCAGCATCCTCAGAGTTAACGTGATCTCAAGTCGGACACTGGGCAGCTGGCGTGCATTTGTGACGGTCGCAGTGTCCCGAGGTCATGGGAATCCCCTTTGCCGACCTTCCGACAAGCTTAAGTCGATGGGGAAGCCAGCTTCATTCAACCACCGTATTGCAAACTTCACAAACGCCACGATTCACTTGACAAACGTTCTCGCTTAGCAGGAAAAAAAAACTGGGGCTGAATTGTGGCCGTCAGGCGAGGACTACCTGTGTTGGCTGGCCCCAAAGGAGATCATCTAGACACACACGACCTCACAGGCCTTCCGGCAGCCGAGGACCCGGGGGTTGGCTCACCCCCATCCCGAACAAAAAACGGGCAAACCGCACAGCGCTGAGGAAATAAAGGCAGCCCTTGGAAAAAAGCTGATTTTAACAGTCAGGAGAAAGCCACGTTTAAAACATGGTCACTGTCCATGACATAATCATGCAAGTCTTTCTAAATTACATTAAAAAGGTAAAGGTTCCCCCGCACATGCGTGCTAGTCGTTTCCGACTCTAGGGGCCGGTGCTCCTCTCCGTTTCAAAGCCGAAGAGCCAGCGCTTGTCCGAGGACGTCTCCGTGGTCATGTGGCCGGCATGACTAGACGCCAAAGGCGCACGGAACGCTGTGACCTTCCCACCGTAGCGGTCCCTATTTTTCTACTTGCATTTTTACGTGCTTTCGAACTGCTAGGTTGGCAGAAGCTGGGACAAGTAACAGGCGCTCACTCTGTTACACGGCACTCGGGATTCGAACCGCCAAACTGCCGACCTTCTGATCAACAAGCTTAGCGTCCTAACCCTCTGAGCCACCGCGTCCCTTAAATAACATTAGGGTATTTCTAAATGTCTGCATTTCTGTAATGTTATGGCCCTTTTTCTTTTCTTTCTTCTTTCTCTTTTTTTCCCTTCCTTTCTCATTCTTGTCTTTCCTTATTTCCCTCCTTCCATCTTTCTTCCTTCCTCTTTCCTTTCATTTCCTTCCTCCCTTCCATCTTTCTTCCTTTTCTCTTTCCTCTCTCTCCCTTTCTTTCCTCTCTCCCTCTTCTTTTTCTTTCTTTCTTTCTTTCTCTTTCTTTCTTTCTTTCTTTTTCTTTCTTTCTTTCTTTCCTTTCCTCTCTCCCTCCCTTTCTTTCCTCTCTTCTCCTCCCTCCCTCCCCCTCCCCCTCCCTCTCTCTTTCTACTGTTACAGGGCAAATAGTATGCTTTTTTCCATAATAAAGGCGCATTTAAAGAGTGATTCACACACGTGGGAACTCTTTTGTGCGATGAATTTTCTATTGCCTTTTCTCATAAATGGACGTGAAAATACCTCTGGGCTATTCTTGTTTTGATGAATCCATAAAAACCTTTGCAAATGGAAGCTAAACTGAAGCACAGTCTACCCATTCCTGCATTTAAAGACACATAAACTGATTTAAAGGTTTTTTTTCTTTTCAAAAGGGTTGTTTACAGGAATAAGGGAACTGAGACATTACGCCATACAAATTAGATAAATAAATAAAAATAATAATTTGGGAGGATGGAAAGGGTAGTCATCGTGGTAAGAAGTGTTGCAAAAAAAACAACACAAACCCTTCCTTTACACAGCTTTTGTTTTCTCATCCCTCACTTTATTCTTTTTATATTTTTAATTCCTTTTTTTTTTGTTTCTGTCATTTTTAAAAAAAAAATTCTGCATTTTCTTTTCCAGTGAAAATGATACATAAAATTATAGGCGTAAACGTTATTTTCCAATGAAAACTTGATGTGTGGGTGTGGGTGTATATACAGTTCCTCCTAGGCCAGGGTTAGGCAACCTTGGCTCTTTTATGACTCGTGGACTTCAACTCCCAGAATTCCTGAGCCAGCATGGCTCAGCATGGAAACCTCTCCCTTTCCCCTCAGCATGGCTGGCTCAGGAATTCTGGGAGTTGAAGTCCACGAGTCATGAAGGGACCATAGTTCCCCCATGCTGGCTCAGGAATTCTGGGAGTTGAAGTCTACGAGTCATAAAAGAGCCAAGGTTGCCTACCCCTGGCCTAGGCGTAGACCGCTTTAATGACTCGTGGACTTCAACTCCCAGAATTCCTGAGCCAGCCATGCTGACGGGAAAGGGAGAGGTTTTCAAGCTGAGCCAGGCTGGCTTAGGAATTCTGGGAGGTGAAGTCCACGAGTCACGAAGGGGCCATAGTTCCCCCCATGCTGGCTCAGGAATTCTGGGAGTTGAAGTCCACAAGTCATAAAAGAGCCATGGTTGCCTACCCCTGGCCTAGGCCACTTTATGACTCCTGGACTTCAACTCCCAGAATTCCTGAGCCAGCCATGCTGAGGGGAAAGCCCCAGAAGGCAAGACAAGAAACAACGGATTGAAAACAATCAAGGAGAGAAACAATCTGGAATAAAGGAGAAATTTCCTGACAGCGGGAACAATTAAGCAGTGGAACAACCTGCCTCCAGAAGTTGTGGGGGCTTTTAAGAAGAGACTGAGCAGCCCCTTGTCTCAAACTGTATACACTCTCCTGCTTGAGCAGGGGGTTGGACTAGAAGACCTCCAAGGTCCCTGCCAGCTCTATTCTGATTGATATCAGAGCAAAGTTGCAATCTTACTCTTTTTTTTTTAATTTTAATCCCATTTATATCCCGCCCTTCTCTTTTGGCATGCAGCCCCTCCCTCCAGGGAATCCCCATCCTTATTAGGAATCTATCACACATTCCTGCAAAGTAGCTGATGGAAGCATCCCTCTAAAGCAGAGGTCCCCAACCTTTCGGCCGCCAGGGACCGGTTCCGTGGAGAGAAGTTTTTCCACAGACCGGAGCGTGTGTTGTTTTGTGTGCTGCCTGCATCCCACCGGATGGGACTTTGCTTGTTTGTGCGGACCGGTTGCTGGCATACCGCGGCCCGGTGTCGGTCCACGAACCGGGGGCTTGGGGACCCCTGCTCTAAAGCACGAAAACCGGATCACGCTTCCTGCGAAAGGCCCAGGATCTCTGTTTGCCTGGTGCTTCTCGTCTGAATCAGTCAGGTCTGTGTTCAGATGGAAACGTCCAGCCTGAGAAAATCACGAGTTAACTAACAACCCTTCGGCCACCTGCAATGCAGCTAGCCACAACTTGGGAGAGACTTGTCGACGTTGCTGCGCTTTTAAAAGTGACATTAGCGCCTTGGCAAATACCGAAAGACGCATCCCTCAGCCTATTGACCAAGTCGGAAGGGTGGGGGTTTAATTGTGTGGTTGTTGTTGTTGTTTATTTTTCCTATTTTAGCAAGGCTGTTAAAACACAACGGTGGGCAGTATTTGGGGTTTTTTTTGAGCCACTGCCAAGCGGATTTTTCTGGAATTGCTCCCGTTCAAAAACTTCTCGCTCAGCTTCGCATTCCCAACCCCGATTCGGCAAGGAGATGGGAGGGTTAAATCTTAGGAAAATGTATTAGCGGAAAAGTTATGAACCTGCATTTCAGGAGGAGGAGGAGGAGGAGGAGGAGGAGGAGGAGGAGGAGGAGGAGGAGGAGGAGGAGTGCATGGTGGGGGAAGCGGAAAAAAATAAAAATAAAAAATAAAAACCTTTACAAATCCAATTGGTCGAAGATTGCAGTCCCAGTTTCAAGGCAGGGAAATGTAATAAAAAGGGGGGGAGAGCCGAAGAGAGAAGGAACAAAAAAAAAAAAAAGAGCCAGACGCGGCATCTTATCAAATACAACCGTTCGCAGCATCGGCAAAGTTGCACTCCCATCAACATTTTCCCTCTTGTTAAAAGAAGGCTGGAAGGCCTGTTTGCCTTGGGACTTAGGAGCTAAAAGGAGCCAAAGCATTCAGCCTGCCCACTCCGGGGGCATTTGATTTCTTTTATTAGATTTTTATCTCACTTTTATTACTTTAGATGTAACTGAAGGGGGCGAACGTGCCTAATATTCCTTTCTTCTCCAATTTTGCCCAGAACAACATGCCTGTGAGGTGGGCTGGGCTGACAGAGAGGGACTGGCCCAATGTCACCCAGCTGGTTTTCATGGCTAAGGCGGGACTAGAACTCACCGTCTCCTGGTCATTGGCTCAAAGTCACCAGTCAGCTTTTGTACCTAAGACAGGACTAGAACTCACCGTCTCCTGGTGATTGGCTCAAAGTCACCCAGCTGTCTTTCATGGCTAAGGTGTGACTAGAACTCACCGTCTCCTGGTGATTGGCTCAAAGTCACCCAGCTGGTTTTCATGGCTAAGGCGGGACTAGAACTCACCGTCTCCTGGTGATTGGCTCAAAGTCACCCAGCTGTCTTTCATGGCTAAGGTGTGACTAGAACTCACCGTCTCCTGGTGATTGGCTCAAAGTCACCCAGCTGGCTTTCATGGCTAAGGCGTGACTAGAACTCACCGTCTCCTGGTGATTGGCCCAATGTCACCCAGCTGTCTTTCATGGCTAAGGCAGGGCTTCAGAAATCGTGGGCACTCCATCACTGGAGCTTTTTAAGAAGAGACTAGATAGTCACCTGTCTGAGATGGTATAGGTTCTCCTGCTTGAGCAGGGGGCTGGACTAGAAGACCTCCAAGGTCCCTTCCGGCTCTACTTCTATTCTAAAATGAGAAGGGGCAACTCAGAAAGTTTTGAGGACCATAACTTCAGTTGAGATACCTTTAAAAATGCAACCATCTTTTCATTGTTCCTGTCAACGCTGCTAACATCGAATGTTATTGCTTGACAAGAGATGAAGAAGTAGCTATTTCATAGTTAAACTTGTGTATTCCTTTAAGACATTTAGTTTAAGGTTGGGAGTGGGGGACGAGTAGGATTGCACCTTTCAAGGCCATCTCTAACTAAGAAGAGCAGACCTTGGTGGGTTTTCTAACGGAAGGGAAACTGATTCTTTAAATTAATTGGAGAATACGATTAATGACAAAATTAGAAAGGTGGAGAATTGTGTTTTAATATACTATACATTTGCCGGTGTATTAGGCTATAGGTAAAGGTAAAGGTTCCCCCGCACATGCGTGCTAGTCGTTTCCAACTCTAGGGGCCGGTGCTCATCTCCGTTTCAAAGCCGAAGAGCCAGCGCTTGTCCAAGGACGTCTCCGTGGTCATGTGGCCGGCATGACTGGACGCCAAAGGTGCACGGAACGCTGTTACCTTCCCACCGTAGTGGTCCCTATTTTTCTACTTGCATTTTTACGTGCTTTCGAACTGCTAGGTTGGCAGAAGCTGGGACGAGTAACAGGCGCTCACTCTGTTACGCGGCACTCGGGATTCGACCCGCCAAACTGCCGACCTTCCCATACGTCAGAAACTTGACAGTTCCATCACAATGATTGCCGAACACCCAACGCCACTCAGAAGCAGGCAGGAATCTCCCATCCTTTAACTAGGTTTGCACGACCCATTTAGCCAAAGTTTACAAGCCATCCGCTTCTTTTCACACACGACCGCCTTGGAGTCAGGATGAGCTAGAAAACAGTCCAGCAAGTCACGCTATGGGACTGACGGCCACAATTCAGCCCAAAACCTCCGTTGTGAAGCGAGACATTTGTTAAATGAGCTTTGCCCCATTTTACGCCCTTCCGTGACGCAGCTGTTAAGTGAATCACTGCAGCTGTTAAGTTAGTATCACAGTTGCGAAGTGAACCTGGCTTTCCCCCCCCACCCCGTTGACTTTGCTTGTCAGAAGGTCGCAAGAGGGGAATCACGTGAGCCCCCGGGACACTGCGACCGTCATAAATGTGAGTCGGTTGTCCAGCCTCCGAATATAAATCACACGATCATGAGGATGCTGCAATGGTTGTAAGTGTGAAAAATGGTCATAAGACACCTTTTTCAGTGCCGTTGCAACTTCGAACGGACGGATTAACAGGAATTCCAGAAGGCTGGACTTAAGACTGCTTGTGGGAACGTAACGATTCTAGGCTGAATCCTCTCTTGACTCCACCTACACAAAGTCCATACTTCTCTCTCTCAATCCATGCTGTTCTTCAGCGCAGAGGTCACCAACCTTTTCATGTTGGCGGCCCACAGGGAAAGGGAGCAGCTGGGACATTTGCGCATGCGCAGAGCCGCACACAAACAGGCCCCTACACTTGCTGTGCTAGCAGTCCCAGGCGCAAATGGGTCCCACAACCCGCATGGTGCTAGCAGTCCCATTTGTGGAGGTGCACGGGGACCAGTTGCCGCCACTAGCCCCGTGCGCATGTGCCAACAGGTCTGCGGGTGCTAGCGCGAGTGGGGGTGAATGCGCACGCACATGTGCGTGCATTGGCCAGCTTGTCCCACAGCCCAGTGGCCAGTAGGCCATGGCCTGATAGTGGGCCGTGGCCCATAGGTTGGGGACACCTGCTTTACCGTCACCCCTTTAAGGCAGGCCAGAGTGGGGCACCAAAGTCACGAATACGAACACTGAGTCAGAAGTAATCCATTTAGTAATGGTTGCTGGAATTGGGTGTGTCTAGTTTAATGAAGAGAAGGACCAGAGGGGACATGATAGCTGTCTTCCAATATCTCAGGGCCTTCCCCAAAAAAGAGGGACTCAAGCTATTCTCCAAAGCTCCTGAAGGCAGAATAAGAAGCAATAGATGAAAATTAATCAAGGAGAGAAGCAACCTAGAACTAAGGAGAAACTTCCTGACAGTGAGAACAATTAACCAGTGGAACCACCTGCCTCCAGAAGCTGCGAATGCTCCAACACTGGAAGTTTTTAAGAAGAGAATGGACAGCCATTTGTCTGAAATGGTATAGGGTTTCCTGCCTGAGCAGGGGGTTGGGCTAGATTACCTCCAAGGTCCCTTCAAACTTTTATTATTATAAAACTTTTATTCATAAAACATGAAACTCAGTCAGCTGAACACTCAAATTGACTGGCACTAATGGTTGACACGGGTTGCTGCCAGCATCCTAGGTAACAACCAGGTATCTCCTTAAAATGTATGATGTTCCGAGTAGCGCAGTTTCTTGTAGCTTTGCTGGAGTTATTGCAGGAAGTTGCAATTTCTTGATGTGTTTTGTAAAGTTTTTGGACATAGTTCCCAGTGCCCCGATGACAATGGGTATCACTGTTACGCGTTTCATTTATTATTATTATTATTATTATTATTATTATTATTATTATTATTATTATTATTATTATTATTATTATTATTATTATTATTATTATTTTGGAGGATCTGGTGCTTCCACCATGCCGGAAATCTAATTGCCCCCCAAAACACTCGCAAAAAAGAAGAGATTTCCTTTGTTTCCTTAACTTTAGGGCAAATGTTTCGTTAGGCCTTGCGCAACAGGCCCAATTTTTGTTCTTCCTTGGGCCTTTAATGAAAATGTTGGTCTCTGTGCCTATTTAACATTCTCTCTGCTCACACGAGCGCTCAATATTTAAACAATAAGGATTGATCCGGCGAAGAATTAAAGCATCGCTTACACCATTCTCCGGCAACGCGATCTACCCAAAATAAAGTTGTCCATCAATAGGCATGAGGCAAGGAGCGGAAGGGGTAATTGGATTGAGCAATGGAAAAAGATTCTTTCAAATCCCAAATTCAGCTTTTTAAAAAAAAAGACACACACCCGCACCAAAAAAAAAATCCATACAGGTGGTCCTCCGCGTACGGCCACAGTTGAGCTCCAAGTTTCCATTGCTGAGCAAGAGTTGTTAAGCAAAGCTGCCCAACTTTACAACCTTTCTTCTTCAGTGAATCACTGTGGTGGTTCAAAGTTCCTCACCCGGTTGTCACGTGAATCTTTGTTTCTCAGAAGGTCGCAAAAAGGGATCCCATGACATTCCCTGAGACGCTGCAACTTTCCTAAGTACGAGTCAGTTGCCAAGCGTCAATCAATCCATCAAATAGAGTTGAAAGGGACCTTGGAGATCTTCTAGTCCAACAACAACAAAAAAAAAAGGGTTCAGTTGTGGTCATAGCATCTTGTGATTCCTGGCCAGCCAGTGGATCCGGCAGCTGAGTCTGAGGAATCAGATGATGATGAGGAAGGGCCTGGAGTGACATCAGAGTCAGAGGAAGGCTCTGAGGAGCTCCAAGACTTACAGTCGGACGAGGAGCCCGGCCCCTCTACTCGCGCTCAGGCTGAGACACGGCTGTGCTGGGAGTCTGAGTTGGACAGGGATGAAGCACAGCTGGGAAATATCCAGGATGCACGAAAGCGCCGGCAAGAGAAGCGAGTAGGACAGAGGGATGCAATGGGGCGGCTCCAAAGGAAAAGGAGAAGGCATTAGGAAGCCACGCTTTGGCTGAATTATAAGGGGGGAAGGTGTGGGAGGTCCTGGTTGCCAAAAGCAACCATTCATGTTGAGGATCGAGGTTCTGTGGACTGTGTTTGTTTGCCTTGGACATCGACTGAGGTCTGTGAGTATAAAAGGGGTTGTTTTTTTCTTGCGGTTCCTGCCTGTTTCTTGGAAGAGGGCTTTCTCCTTGCGAGCAATAACGAGGACTCACGTAAGCTGGGACAGAACACTTGTGGTTCCTGCTGTAATCTACTTTTTTTTGGCCAATGTTTTTCCCAGGTTTATCTTGGAATAGCTTGAATGCTCCAACACTGGACGTTTTTGAGAAGAGACTGGACAGCCACTTGTCTGAAATGGTGTAGGTAGGATTTCCTGCCTGAGCAGGCGGTTGGACTAGATGACCTCCAAGGTCCCTTCCAACTTTGTCATTCTGTTATTCTGTAAAAGTTCAGCAGAGAAAGACCAGGGGTGATAGGATAGCAGTGCTCCAATATCTCAGGGGCTGCCACAAAGAAGAGGCAGTCAACCTATTCTCCAAAGTGCCTGAAGGCAGGACGAGAAGTAATGGATGGAAACTAACCAGAGAGAGTAGCAACTTAGAACTAAGGAGAAACTTCCTAACAGTGAGAAGAATTAACCAGTGCAACAACCTGCCACTAGAAGCTGTGAATGCTCCAACACTGGAGGTTTTTAAGAAGAGACTGGACAGCCATTTGCCTGAAATGGTATAGGGTTTCCTGCCTGAGCAGGGGGTTGGACTAGATGACCTCTATGGTCCCTTCCAACTTTGTTCTTCTATTCTACTCTAATCCTGGCCAGCTTTTCCTTCCCTCTGTGATGCTGTTTGCATCCATCACCCATCTTCTTTTTTAAAAAAAAATTATTAACTTTTTTTAACATAATCACTTTGACGTTTGGTAAACAGCATGTCGTCTGGGTTTATATTTACAAACCATCAATAACAATTAGTTTCGCTCATTCCATAATCCACCCAGTAGCTTTCCTTGATTTTCTCTTCTTCCAACAATATTCTCAATTTATCAACCTTAAATTAGCCCACTTCTTAGTATTTTAATAGGTAACAATTGAATGTAAAAAAAAAATTTCTAGTAATTTCTACAAGTTAACCACCGCATCAATGTGAAGTTTCTCTTCTAACGAATCGTCTTAATCACCTTATCATAGATCCTGCTTTTAAAGTTCTTCTTTGAGTTTATTCTCCCCACAATGTTCAAAAACATTTTTCCCCCGTTAAGATTTTCTTAGAGTTAATTAAGCATCCATCACCAATCTGGTTCTACACCTCCGTCCCAAAAAACAAAGCTGGCCACTTTCCAACAGGCTGAGATTTTAGCCCACGGGTGCACCCAAGCCCTGCCAATACCCACAGTCCTCAACTTACGGCCACAATGGAGCCCCAAATTTCTGTTTTTAAGCGAGATGTTTCGCTAATTGAGTTTAGCCCCATTATATGATCTTTCTCGCCCCGGTTGCATAAACGCATTGCTGCGATTGAGAGATAACAGGAAAACAAGAGAGGAAAGGGGGGGGGAGAAATGTTGGATAAAGGGGGAAAGAAATAAGAAAAGGCCTGACTTCCAACACATTCCCCTGTATGAGACGATATAAGTTCTCCTTCTTGAGAAGGGGGTTGGACTAGAAGACCTCCAAGGCCTCTTCCAGGTCTATTCTATTCTATTCCATTCTATTCATTTTCTCTGTTCTATTCTATTCCTTATCCTATTCATTTTCTCTATTCTATTTTTCTCTATTCTATTCCTTATTCTATTCTATTTTCTCTATTCATTTTCATTTTCTCTATTCTATTCCCTGTTCTATTTTCTCTATTCTAATCTATTCTATTCATTTTCTCTATTCTATTCTATTCCTTATTCTATTCATTTTCTCTATTCTATTCCTTATTCTATTCATTTTCTCTATTCTAGTCCTTATTCTATTCATTTTCTCTATTATTTTTCTCTATTCTATTCCTTATTCTATTCTATTTTCTCTATTCATTTTCATTTTCTCTATTCTATTCCCTATTCTATTCTATTTTCTCTATTCTATTCTATTCATTTTCTCTATTCTAGTCCTTATTCTATACTATTTCTACTCATTTTCTCTATTCTAGTCCTTATTTTATTCTATTCATTTTTTCTATTCTATTCCTTATTCTATACTATTTCTGCTCATTTTCTCTATTCTAGTCCTTATTTTATTCTATTCATTTTTCTATTCTATTCCTTTATTCTATTTTCTCTATTCATTTTCTCTATTCTATTCCTTATTTTATCCTATTCATTTTCTCTATTCTATTCTACTTTTCTCTATTCTATTGCTTATTCTATTCTATTTTCTCTACTCTATTCATTTTCTCTATTCTATTCCTTATTCTAATCTATTCTATTCCTTTTGGTGCAGGAGAATATACGGTAATAACATCCAACCGTGACTTTTTCATTTTTATACAGATTGTCCTCGACTTATGACCACAACTGAGCTTCAAATCTCTGTTGCTAAGTGAGACACTTGCTAAGAGAGTTTTGTCCCGTTTTGCGACCTTTCCTGCCACAGTCACTGCCGTTGTTAAGTTAGTAACACAGCTGTTAAGTGAATCTGGCTTCCCCCTTGACTTTGCTTGTCAGAAGTTCGTTAAAAAGGAGATCACGTGACACCCTCCGGGACGCTGCAACCGTCATAAATACGAGTCAGTTGCCAAGCATCTGGATTTTGACCATGTGATCACGGAGATGCTGCAAAGGTCATAATTGTGAAAAACAGTCCTAAGTCATTTTTTATCAGGGCCGTTGTCACGTTGAATGGTCACTAAATGAACCGCCATAAAGCGAGGACTATCCTGTACTCATGTCGAGTGTAGATTTTTGCATGTGGTGGAAAGTTAACTCTGCGGCTTCTTGGAAATTAGACGTGGATGTCTGTTATTTTAAAAATAGGAACATTTGCAATCGGCCCCGCGTGAGCAGTGTAAAGTTACTCCAAGTGCAACTCTGCCAACAGCATGACGAGGCCCTGTTCCTAAGACAGAGCCTGGATGAGGATGACAATAATAAAAATACTAATAATTTACTGGAAACAGCTTCATCCTAGGACAGTACCTCTAAACAACACAAAACAGGGGTCCAGAACCCAGGAACCACAGCTGGTGCCGGTCCATGGAATAGGGCCGGGGAAGTGGTGTGTAAGCCTATGTGTGCATAGGCATGCAGTGACATGAGGGGTGACATGATAGCAGTGTTCCAGTATCTCAGGGGCTGCCCCAAAGAAGAGGGAGTCAAGCTATTCTCCAAATCACCTGAAGGAAGCAACGGATGGAAACTGATCAAGGACAGAAGCAACCTAGAACTAAGGAGAAATTTCCTGACAGTCAGAACGATTAACCGGTGGAACAACCTGCCTCCAGAAGCGGTGAATGCTCCAACACTGGAAGTTTTTAAGAAGAGACTGGACAGCCATTTGTCTGAAATGCTTTAGGGTTTCCTGGCTGAGCAGGGGGTTGGACTAATGACCTCCAAGGTCCCTTCCATATTCTATTCTATTCCATATTTTCTATTCTATTCTATTCTATTCTATTCTATTCTATTCTATTCTATTCTATTCTATTCCATTCCATTCTATTCCACTCCCTTATTCTATTCTAATTCTATTCTATATTTTGTATTCTATTCTATTCTATTCCATATTTTCTATTCTATTCTATTCCATCCCATTCCATATCTTCTATTCTATTCTATTATTATTCTTTCTACTCTACTCCACTCCCTTATTCTATTCTATTCACTCCCTTATTCTAATTCAGGGGTGTCAAACTCAATTTCATTGAGGGCCGCGTCAGCATTGCGGTTGCCCTCAAGGGGCCGGGTGGGTATGGCCAGGGTGGGCGTGGCCTACTGGGTGGGCGTGGCTAGAGTGCATATGGCCTACTGGGTGGGCGTGGCCAGCTCTACATCGTTGGCATCAAGGGTGCCTATGGGGGCCTGGGCAGGAGTGGGACAGATCTGAGGGTCTCTGGCAGAAGGAGGGTGAGATTCAAGGTGCTGGTAATGACCTATAAAGCCCTACATGGCATGGGTCCGGATTACCTACGGCAGCACCTGCGGCCGGCGTCACCTTCCCTCCGCCCAGTCTGCTCCCACAGAGAGGGCCTCCTCAGGGTGCCACCGATCAGAGAATGTCGATTGGTGGCCCCCAGGGGGAGGGCGTTCTCTGTGGGTGCTCCGGAACTATGGAATCAGTTACCGGTGGAGCTCCGGATGGCGCCCGATCTTCGCTCCTTCCGACGTGATCTAAAAACTTATTTATTTGAACAAGCCGGCCTGGTCTGATGGGTTTGGCCTTTGGCTTTGGGTTTTAGCATAGTTTTTAATTATTGTATTATATTGGGCATAATTATTTAATCTTTTTTAACTTTTGTATTTTGTATTTTAATATTTATTGCCCTGTACACCGCCGTGAGTCCTTCGGGAGAAGGGCGGTATAAAAATTTAATAAATAAATAAATAAATTCTATTCTATTCCATTCCATATGTTCTGTTCTGTTCCGTTCAATTCCATTCCATATTTTCTTTCTATTCTATTCTATTCTATTCTATTCTATTCTATTCTATTCTATTCTATTCTATCCTATTCCATTCCATTCCATGTTCTGTTCTGTTCCATTCAATTCCATTCCATATTTTCTATTCCATTCCATTCCATTCCATTCCATATGTTCTGTTCTGTTCTGTTCAATTACATTCCATATTTTCTATCTATTCTATTCTATTCTATTCTATTCTATTCTATTCTATTCTATTCTATTCTATTCTATTCTATTCTATTCCATTCCATTCCATTCCATATGTTCTGTTCTGTTCCATTCAATTCCATTCCATATTTTCTATTCTATTCTATTCTGTTCTGTTCTACTCCATTCCATTCCATTCCACTCATCCACATCTGCCCATCCTGGCTCCTTCGGAAAGGCTTGATAGGTGGATCAAACTGCCAAATCCAGTCTGAACACCTGGCTGAGTGTGCAAGCTAACCATAATAACAAAAAAAGGTAATCCTTAACTTACAACTGAGCCCCAAATTTCTGCGGCTATGAGACAACTGTGAAGTAAGCTTTGCCCCGTTTTTTACAACCTTTCTTGCCACAGTTGTTAAGGGAATCACTGCAGCTGTGAAGTTAGTTGACCGGGTTGTGAAGCGAATCTGGCTTCTTCCCCCTTGACTTTGCTTGTCACGAGGCCTCGGGATGCTGCGACCGACGTAAGCACGAGTCAGTTGCCAAGCAGCCAAATAAATGTTGACCAGGGGGATGGCTGCAACGGTCGTTAAGTGGGGAAAACGCTCACGAAGTCGCTTTTTTCCCCCCAGCGTCCTTGCAACTCCGAACGGTCACCAAAGCGAGCGGTTGTAAATCGAGGACCACCTGTACAAGCGCTCTTCTCCTAGGACAGAGGTAGGCAACCTCGGCTCTTTTATGACTCATGGACCTCAACTCCCAGAATTCCTGAGCCAGCATGGTTAGGGTTAGGGTTAGGGTTGGCTGGCTTAGGGGTTTTTATTTTTGTATTTTTATTGTTGTATTTTTGGGGTTTTTGTAAATGTAAAAGTGTATTAATTGTTTAATGGGCAACTATTTAATCTTCTTTTAATATTTGTAACTTTGTATTTTATTCTTGCCCTGTGCACCGCCCTGAGTCCTTTGGGAGAAGGGCGGTATAGAAATATTAATAAAATAAAATAAATAAATAAAAGAAATAAAAGAGCCGAGGTTGCCTACCCCTGTCCTAGGAGGAAGGGCCTTCTGCACATGGGCAGAGACCCCTCTTCGGGAACACCAGACTTTCAGAAATGCCAGCCACTCTTTGGAAAAAAAAAGACAGGGCAAGAAGCCCCCCCCAGGTCACAAATAAGCCAAGATCGGGGGAGAGGGGGGGTTTAAGTGTAACACACACACACACACACACACAGAGAGAGAGAGAGAGAGAGCGATCCTCCCAAGGATGAGTGACAAGCGCAACGTGGTTCCAGCATCCTCAACGCATCCATTGCAACATTGTTACGCTACAAAGCCTTCCCTTCACACAAACACACACACCTCCAGCCAAAACATCCGCAAAGGTGGATTTCCCTCCAAGGCGTTGCCCCCCCCAACTCCCATCCTCCCCTCCCCGCGCATCTGCAAGTTGCAATCCTGGATCTCGGCGGGCGCCCGGTTGCAAAAGGCTGGGCGAGGAGGCTTCCAGCCCGATGCAAACCCACCCCCACCCCTACTGCAAAGACCACCACTCCCCAAGCACTTCCCAGCCTCGCCCCCCCTTTGCAAACCCCCCTCCAGAACAGCTGCGCAACGATGCAGGCGGAGGATGGCGCTGCGCGAGGGGCGCAGCTGCGCGCGCAGCTTCTCACCTGCAACACGCTGGGGCCGGGCAGGAAAGCGAGAGTCGGGCGGCGCACTGCGCCTGCGCGCCACGAGCGACGCCGCCGCCGCCTCTTGCGAAATCTCCGAGAGAAAAAAAAAACCTCCGGCTCCGCCCTTCTTGGGCTGGGCGCTCTCTCATTGGCCGTAGTTCGCCGCCTGGCTGGAAGCAGCCGGCCAGGCGTCGCGGAGGAACTCTCAAGCCCGGCATGCCTCTCGCGCAAGGGAGGGGCGGGGGAGGAGAAGGCGGGACGAAGCTGGCGGTCACGCCCAAGCGCTGTTCTGATTGGCTCACGTCGGATTGCCCGAGCCAAGGATTCTCTCTCATTCATAAAATTTGAGAAAAAGGGGAAGGGAAGGGTTCGAATCCGAGTGGGCCGTTTGAAGGGATCGGGGCCGATCTTCCAAGGGAGGAGATCGCTTTTATGCTAAAATTAATCACTAAAATGCTCCTTGGTTTTTATTTCCTCCTTCGATGTTATTATTTCACGGTTACCGTCTCCCACCTCCATCCCTCGAGCTGGACAATTTTTACAACATTACGATGAATTTAGATTACAATGTCACGTTGTTACGTTATAGGATACTTCATATTATATACATACACCAGGATGCGTCATCTGTTGCAACATTACGATTTTTTATATCGTCGATAAAAATCCCAGCTCTATTCTATTCTGTATTACAAGGTATTGTTATATTGCACACTATTATTTATATGTGAATCATAATATTAATTAAGTTTAATATTAATATTCCAGAATTAATGGTTGGAAGCTGACCAAAGAGAAAAGCAACCTGGAATTAAGGAGAAAGTTCCTGACTGTGAGGACAATTAACCAGTGGAACAGCTTGCCACCAGATGTTGTGGGCGCTCCATCACTGGAGATTCACCTGAGATGGTGTAGGTTCTCCTGCTTGAACAGGGGGATGGAGTAGAAGACCTCCAGGGTCCCTTCCAGCTTCTATTCTATTCTATTCTATTCTATTCTATTCTATTCTATTCTATTCTAAAATGAGGACCCAGATTGTTGGGGGCAATTCAGCTGACTTTGTAATAATGCCACTTGGGGGTGTGTGAAAGCCCTAATAAGCAGGCATATACATAGAAATGAAGGCTACTGCTAAGCTTGTAAGCCGCCCTGAGTCTTCGGAGAAGGGCGGGATATAAATGGAATTAAAAAAATAAAAATAAAAAATATTCTATTCTATTCTACTCTATTCTATTCTATTTCTCTCTTCATTCTTCTATTCTATTCTATTCCATAATTTCTATTCTATTCTATTCTATTCTATTCTTTCTTCATTCTTCTATTCTATTCTATTCTATTCTATTCTATTTCTCTCTTCATTCTTCTATTCTATTCTATTCTATTCCATATTTTCTATTCTATTCTATTCTATTGTAATACACTACGATTAGGGTTGCAATTTTGAGTCACTTGGTAGGAGAGATGGACGGCATAAAACTTTAGTAGATAAAGTAATATTTGACATGCTGCAGAAAATGCAAGGTTTTTTCCCCTGTCTCCCCCCTCCCCCCCCAGGAGCAATAATACAGGATGCATTCTATGCATCCTGTATTCTATAAAATGTTGATTTTTAAAGTGACCTGTCACCTCCAAGGAGGAAAAAAAAATAAGCAGAATAAAAGAGTTGGAAGAGACATCGGAGGTCATCTACTCCAACCCTCTGCTTAAGCAGGAGACTACATACTGGTTGTCCAATCTCTTCTTGAAAATTTCCAAGTTTGGAGCCCCCACAACTTCTTGAAGATAAGTGGTTCCACTGATTAATTGTTCTCACTGTCAGGAAATTTCTCCTTAGTTCTAGGTTGCTTCTCTCCTTGACTAGTTTACATCCGTTGCTTCTTGTCCTGCTTTCAGGTGCTTTGGAAAATAGCTTGACTCCCTCTTCTTTGGGACAGCCCCTGAGATATTGGAACACTGCTTTCATGTCCCCCCTTGTCCTTCCCTTCATTAAACTAGACATACCCAATTCCAGCAACCGTTCCTTATATCTTTTAGCCTCCAGTCCCCTGATCATCTCTGTTGCTCTTCTCTGGACTCTTTCCAGAGTCTCAACATCATTTTTTTACATCGTGGTGACCAAAACTGGAGGGTGGCCTTACCAAGGCATTATAAAGATATATTAACACTTCACGTGATCTTGATGCTAGCCCTCTCTCAATGCAGCTGAAGAGAAAAGAAATTTAATCAAGAAGAAATAAGGTATAAACCTAGTACAACAGTCTATTTATACACTATGTGAAGTTTTTTCCCCTTTTACTAAACCAGGATTTTAGGACTAGATTATTCTTAAGGGGAATTTCCTGAATAAATAATAAAAGAATTATTAATGAATAAGTAGCTGTTGTAAAGGATTATGTTGCTCTAAAAAAAAAGAAAGGAAATTAGTGAAGTCACTTTTTAATTTTTTTTGTTCTTCTCTGTGTTAAAATCCAAGTGTGAATTACACGCCTAAAGAAAAATACCCCAGTTTTTTTATATATATTTATATTAGCAAATACAATTTCGACACCATTAAAAGCATTTTTCTTTCTTTTTTCAGTTAGGATTTTAGTTGTTGTTTTTAACCTAGGATTTAGGACTAAGTTACTATTCTATGCTATAAAATTAGAATCATTCCCTTAAAGAATTTAAGGCATTTGCCCAGGTTCACCTGGTGCACCAGTTGCGCCCCTATCTGGACCGAG
Organism: Vipera ursinii; assembly: GCF_947247035.1. Lineage (NCBI taxonomy): Eukaryota > Metazoa > Chordata > Lepidosauria > Squamata > Viperidae > Vipera > Vipera ursinii. The sequence goes on along the minus strand of NW_028148452.1, from coordinate 566,269 downwards.
ATGCCCTACGTACGGTCACTCATGCACTCGTTACCTCTCGGATAGATTACTGCAATGCTCTCTGCGTGGGGCTGCCCTTGAAGACCACCCGGAGGCTCCAGCTGGTGCAGAATGCAGCCGCGAGAGTTGTATTGGGAGTTTCCCGATACTCCCATATTATACCCCTCCTGCGTGAGCTGCATTGGTTACCGGTTGTCTTCTGGGTGAGATTTAAGGTGCTGGTAAAAAGGTAAATGTTCCCCCGCACATGCGTGCTCGTCGTTTCCGACTCTAGGGGCCGGTGCTCATCTCCGTTTCAAAGCCAAAGAGCCAGCGCTTGTCCGAGGACGACTCCGTGGTCATGTGGCCGGCATGACTAGACGCCAAAGGCGCACGGAACGCTGTTACCTTCCCACCGTAGCGGTCCCTATTTTTCTACTTGCATTTTTTACGTGCTTTCGAACTGCTAGGTTGGCAGAAGCTGGGACGAGTAACAGGCGCTCACTCTGCTAGGCGGCACTCGGGATTTGACCCGCCAAACTGCCGATCTTCTGATCAACAAGCTCAGCATCCTAACCCACTGAGCCACCGCTTACCTTTAAAGCCCTACATGGCCTAGGCCCGGGATATCTGCAGGACCGTCTGCTGCTGGGGACGACTTCCCATCGCCCGGTGCGCTCACACAGAGAGGGCCTCCTCAGGGTGCCGTCGGCTAGACAATGTCAGCTGGCGACCCCCAGGGGAAGGGCCTTCTCTGTGGGAGCGCCAGCCCTGTGGAACCAACTCCCCCTTGAGCTCCAGATAGCCCCGGATCTCCGGTCCTTTCGCCGTGACCTCATAACTTTCCTTTTTCATCAGGCTGACCTGGATTGATGACGGTTTTTTAAAATGTTTTAATTTTTAATTGTTTAGTTAATTTATTTGGGGGCTGTTTATTTAATTTCTTTTAACTTTCGTATTGTTGTTTTTATTGTTGTTAGCCGCCCTGAGTCCTTCGGGAGATAGGGCGGCATGTAAGTCCCAAAAATAAATAAATAAAAGTAATTAAGATTTGTTCATTACTAAGTAGTGGTTACATGACCATGGAGACGTCCTTGGCTTTGAAACGGAGATGAGCACCGGCCCCTAGAGTCGGAAACGACTAGCCCGCATGTGTGGGGGAACCTTTACCTTTACCTTAAGTAGCGGTTCTAAAGAATGGTCCATATCCTGGTTTTCTTTCACTTCAAATTATTTGTTACTGTGTTAACATCTAAAAATGAAAGGAAGTCTCTGAAAAAGGTGTCAAGAGCAAAGTCACTTTTTCTTTAATGTTGTACACCCGTGTCTTTAAAATCAAGTGTGAACTGCAAGTCTCTATAACAAAACTGCAGACTTTTCATATTGACACATGTAAGTGTATTATTCCCTATTAGCAAATACTGAAAATTGATACAGCCTTCACTAGTCTTTGACTACAAAGCCCATCACCTCCAGGACCTAGGGCTGGCTGTGGGTGATGGAAAATGTAATCCAAGCAAGCTTCAAAGCATACCATGGAGGAAAATGTTTAAACCAGATTCAGCGCTATGGGCAGTTACTTTTCAAGGGGAAAAAAAAAACCCAGTTAGAATTATGCTGCCAATTTGGAGAACAAATACAAGGCAGTCTGGATAATTTACCGCAAAATTTACAACATGATTATCTGAACGAGGAGGTCATGGTGGCATATATTTATTTCTCTAAGTTCATTATTTTTTTTTTACAGATAGGTTTCTAAGGTCCGAATGCTCTCATCTGTCACTGGAAGATTAATTCTAATGTGAAAGTTAGACGCTGCGGCTTGCAATAAATATGTCGAATTTAGCTTCCCAATAGACTGGTGGGTGAGATGGGATAGGCTCAAAATTGACTGACACCAGGTCATCTGGGAAGGAAGGATTCCCCAGCAGGGATGAACTTTGGAGCCCTAATTATGTCTCTTAGAATTATAGGGCTGGAAGGGACCTCGGAGGTCATCTAGTCTAAACCTCTCTCCAAGGAAGGAGTCCTTGTACCATCCCAAACGGTTGTCCAATCTTTTCTTGAAAGCTTCCAGTGTGCAGCAGCAACCGAAAAAGCTAACACAATCCTGGGTTGTATAAACAGAGGCGTAGAATCAAGATCACACAAAGTATTAGTACCACTTTATAAAACCCTAGTGAGGCCACACTTGGAGTACTTCAGCCAATTTTGGTCACCATATCACAAAAAAGATGTTGAGAGTTTGGAAAAAGTTCAGAGAAGAGCAACTAAGAGGATCCAAGGCCTGGAGACCAAAACATACAAAGAACAGCTGCAGGACTTGGGTTTGGCTAATCTAAAGAAAAGAAGAAATAGGGGAGACATGATAGCAGTGTTCCAGCATTTAAAGGGCTGCCACAGGTCAAAGGGGGCCAGGTTGTTCAACAAAGCACCAGAAGGACGGATGAGAAACAATGGTTGGAAACTGATCAAGGAGAAACTTTCTAACAACGAGGACAATCAACCAGTGGAACAGCTTGCCACCAGAAATCATGGGAGCTCCATCACTAGAGGTCTTTAAGATGAGACTGGACAGTCACTTGTCTGAGATGGTATAGGTTCTCCTGCTTGAGAAGGGGGTTGGACTAGAAGACCTCCAAGGTCCCTTCCAGCTCCTACTCCACTCCACCTACTCTACTCTACTCTACTCTACTCTACTCTACTCTACTCTACTCTACTCTACTCTACTCTACTCTATTCTATTCTATTCTATTCTATTCTATTCAGCACCCACCAATTCTGGGAGGCAAGCCATTCCACTGATTAATTGTTCTCATTATCAGAAAATTCCTCCTTGTTTCCAGAGTGGATCTCCCTCTGATGAGTTGCCATCCATTGCTTCTTGTCCTGCCTTTGGTTCCTTTGGAGAACAGGTCAATCCCCTTTTCAGTCCCTGAAGTATAGAAGACTGCTACCGTGTCATCCCTAAATCTTTCTCTTCATTAGGCTAGACATTCCCAATTCCGGCAACTGTTCACCATATGCTTTAACTTTCAGAGCTTTTATCATATTTGTTGCTCTTCTCTGAACTTTCTGGATTCTCCACATCTTTTTTTGGATTGTAGTTAAGGTTAAGGAAGAACTAGAACTCACCATCGCCTGGTGATTGACCCAAAATCATCCAACCACCTTTCATGGTTAAGGAGGAAGTAGAACTCACCATCGCCTGGTGTTTGGCCCAAAGTCATCCAACCATCTTTCATGGTTAAGGAAGAACTAGAACTCACCATCGCCTGGTGATTGACCCAAAATCATCCAACCACCTTTCATGGTTAAGGAGGAAGTAGAACTCACCATCGCCTGGTGTTTGGCCCAAAGTCATCCAACCTTCTTTCATGGTTTAAGGAGCCTTGGTGGAGCAGTGGGCTAATGCCTCCTTAAGTAACACCAGCTGCCTGCAATTAGTGCAGATTCGCATCCCACCAGGCTCAAGGTTGACTCAGCCTTCCATCCTTCCGAGGTAGGTAAAATGAGGACCCAGATTGTTGGGGGCAATAAGCTGACTTTGTAATAATGCCGCGAAAGCCCTAATAAGCAGGCATATACATAGAATGAAGGCTATTGCTAAGCACATTTGATTTGTGCTTAGATTGTAAGCCGCCCTGAGTCTTCGGAGAAGGGCGGGATATAAATGGGATTAAAAAAATGGTTAAGGAAGAACTAGAACTCACCATCGCCTGGTGTTTGGCCCAAAGTCATCCAACCATCTTTCATGGTTAAGGAAGAACTAGAACTCACCATCGCCTGGTGACTGACCCAAAGTCAGCCAACCACCTTTCATGGTTAAGGAGGAAGTAGAACTCACCATCGCCTGGTGATTGACTCAAAGTCATCCAACCACCTTTCATGGTTAAGGAGGAAGTAGAACTCACCATCGCCTGGTGATTGACCCAAAGTCATCCAACCACCTTTCATGGTTAAGGAGGAAATAGAACTCACCATTGCCTGGTGTTTGGCCCAAAGTCATCCAACCATCTTTCATGGTTAAGGAAGAACTAGAACTCACTATCGCCTGGTGATTGACCCAAAGTCATCCAACCACCTTTCATGGTTAAGGAGGAAGTAGAACTCATCATCACCTGGTGTTTGGCCCAAAGTCATCCAACCATCTTTCATGGTTAAGGAAGAACTAGAACTCACCATCGCCTGGTGATTGACCCAAAGTCATCCAACCACCTTTCATGGTTAAGGAGGAAGTAGAACTCACCATCGCCTGGTGATTGACTCAAAGTCATCCAACCATCTTTCATGGTTAAGGAAGAACTAGAACTCACTATCGCCTGGTGATTGACCCAAAGTCATCCAACCACCTTTCATGGTTAAGGAGGAAGTAGAACTCATCATCACCTGGTGTTTGGCCCAAAGTCATCCAACCATCTTTCATGGTTAAGGAAGAACTAGAACTCACCATCACCTGGTGATTGACCCAAAGTCATCCAACCACCTTTCATGGTTAAGGAGGAAGTAGAACTCACCATCTCCTGCTTCTCAGCCTCGTGCTTTAACCACTAGGCTAAACTAGCTCTCTTCTTCTCTTCTGCTCTTCATTAGTTTGTGTTAGTTTTTATGTCTTTTGCAAAACTTCCATAAAATCTGTTTTGATATTATAAAGCTATATCGAGATGACAGCTTTGGAAGGGTTTTTTCTCCCCCCCCTCCCCCACCTTCCTATATGTATCAAGCTATGATACCTGTTCTCTTTGCATATCGTAAATCTTCCTGGCCCAAGATGATTAAACTCAAACAGCTGCACCATAATGACAGAAAAAATAAAGAGCGGAGAAAACAATGGGCTCCAGACTTAATGCTACCAATTACAAGAATCCACCGGCCCTGTAAAAAAATAATAATGTTATTATTACATTTAAAATGGCTACCACCGATAGCTCTGCCCCATAAATTCCATAATGCAATTAATTCTTTATCTTTTCTAATCTGCTTAGAGAGATGATTAAAGTTTCCCTGCTACCACATAAAAAGCCAATCATCCCGTTTATTAAAATATCTGTAGGATAGTTACAAATGATGCACCTTACTTCACTCTTAATTGCTGCCTGCATATATTTGCCAGGTGTTATGTATTAGGTGGGGAGGGGGTGTAGGAAAGAGAGGAAGAGAAAAACAACCAAGGATTTTAATTGTATCATTATCTTCAATTTGCAGAAGATAATTTAGCTTCTCGCAGGAACTCGGATGCCTGTGTGTGTTTTTTTTCTTTCTTTCTTTCTTTGAGGAAACCAAAATAAAATAAAACCTCGTATGCAGCCACCAGCCCTTAAAAAAGGTTATAATGCTTTCTTGGAAATAGGTAGCACCGGTTTTTAAGGCTGAAATTTGCATATTTACCAAGTGCAGCCATTGGTTTTGGGATAAACAGCGTTATGCAAAGTGGGGCAAAAGAAGAGAATCATAAATAGTCCGATAAATTAAAGGCTAAGAAGAAATAGAAATACTGTTAATTTGGGGTTTGCACCAAGACCGTTCTGTATACATTTCCAGGTCTTAATTAGCTTTGCAAACCACTGGGCTTTCAGAGCTGAAATATGATTCCATATATAAAATATGCATGTGTGTATGTCTGAGTGTGTGTATATGTATGGAATCAGCACTCTAATTAACACTTGTTAATTAACTTGCTCTTTTCCAGGTTGTCTTCAGAATATCCCCAAGTCTTTGCTCTACTCTGTTGTGTGTGTGTGTGTGTCAATTTCATCAATAATTCCAAGCAGGTGAAATTGACATTTTCTGTCAATTCCACTGACAAGGGTGCTTAAAATGGGAGTGAATGGGAATTAAGGAGAAACTTCCTGACAATGAGCACAATTAACCAATGGAACAGTCGTTGCCTTCAGAAGTCATGCTTGCTCCACCACTGGAGGCTTTTAGGAAGAGACTGGACAGCTACTTGTCTGAAATGGCACATACTGGGTCTCCTGCTTGAGCAGGGGGTTGGACTGGAAGACCTCCAAGGTCCCCTTTCACCTCCGTTCAGATTGATTGAACTAAGAACATGGAGAATTCCTAGCGGGGGTTGAAGACCGGGTGGAATGAATAAATCTGATTTTAATACCTTATTTTAACTTATGTCAGAAAAGCCTCAATACCACTGGAGTCTTTTGCAGCCAGTTCCCTATATTCCTCAGTCAGGAAGGATCCTGCAACTGCGTTCTATTCCTGCCATCAGTGTGAAGCCAGCTGGACCACATAATAATAATAATAATAATAATAATAATAATAATAATAATAATAATAATAATAATAATAATAATAATGATAATGATAACGATAACAAGAACAAGAAAAGAAGAAGAAGAAGAAGAAGAAGAAGAAGAAGAAGAAGAAGAAGAAGAAGAAGAAGAAGAAGAAGAAGAAGTTGGAAGGGATCTTGGAGGTCATCTAGTCCAACCCCCTGCTCAGGCAGGAAACCCTATACCATTTCAGACAAATGGCTGTCCAGTCTCTTCTTAAAAACTTCCAGTGTTGGAGCATTCACAGCTTCTGGAGGCAGGCTGTTCCACTGGTTAATTGTCTTCACTGATAGGAAATTTCTCTTTAGTTCTAGGTTGCTTCTGGAGGCAGGTTGTTCCACTGGTTAATTGTTCTAACAGTTAGGAAGTTTCTCCTTAGTTCCAGGTTGCTTCTCTCTTTGGTCAGTTTCCATCAGCTGCTTCTCATCCTGCCTTCAGGTGCTTTGGAGAATAGCTTGACTCCCTCTTCTTTGGGGCAGCCCCTGAGATACTGGAAGACTTCTATCATGTCCCCCCTCGTCTTTCTCTTCATTAAACTAGACATTCCCAATTCCAGCAACCGTTCTTTATACGTTTTAGCCTCCAGTCCCCTCATCATCTTTGTTGCTCTTTGCTTTAACCCAGAGAGTGCACAGCTGGTTGAGCCGTCTCCCCTTGGACAAAAGGCTATTTTCCAGTCAAATACATCCCATAATGAACCGTTCAGGCGCAAACCACCGAGGAAGGCAAGGAAGGAATTGCTCTCTAAATGCTCCTACAGTCCTCAACGTACAGCCACAAATGAGGCCCAAATTGATCTCGCCCAGCGAGCGAGGCAGCTATTGAGTTTTTGTCCCCTTTTACATCCCTTCTCTCCCCCCCCCCGTTCTTAAGTGAATCGCTCCAATTTTTAATGTTAGTCACACGGTTGTTGACTTTGCTTGTCAGAAGGTTGCCAAGAGGGGGATCCCCGGATCCCCGGACGCTGCGACCGTCAGAAATACAGATCGGAAGAGTGGGGAAAGTCACTATCCTGATGAAAATTCTGCCTTTTACGAGAAAGTGCCAGAAGAAGAGCTTTTTGGTAACCGTCCCAGCACAACGGAACCCCCCCGCCCCAAAGATTTCTAGAAAAACGGGGCTTCGGAGTTGAAGTCTAGTTGTGATGTTGGCCGACACCTCGGTATTTGTTCTGTGAATGTTTTGTTTATTTGTGAGGAAGGAAGGAAGGAAGGAAGGAAGGAAGGAAGGAAGGAAGGGAGGGAGGGAGGGAGGGAGGGAGGGAGGGAGGGAGGAAGGAAGGAAGGAAGAAAGGAAGGAAGGAAGGAAGAAAGGAAGGAAGGGAGGGAGGGAGGGAGGGAGGGAGGGAGGGAGGAAGGAAGGAAGGAAGGAAGAAAGGAAGGAAGGAAGGAAGGAAGGGAGGAAGGGAGGGAGGGAGGGAGGGAGGAAGGAAGGAAATATGTGAGAGGGAGGAAGGAAGGAAGGAAATATGTGAAGGAGGAAGGGAGGTAAGGAAGGAAATATGAGGGAGGAAAGAAAGAAATATGTGAGGGAGGGAGGAAGGAAGGGAGGGAGGAAATGAGGGAGGGAGGGAGGAAGGAAAGAAATTTGTGAGGGAGGGAGGAAGGAAGGAAGGAAGGAAGAAAATCAGTATTTTGGGAGATCAAGCCAGTTCGGTGCTGCTTGATCAGCACATTACTCTTGAACCATAACAGACTAATAGAGTTGGAAGGGACCTTGGAGGTCATCTATTCCAGCCCTCTGCTCAGGCAGGAAGCCCTATACCATTTCAGACAAATGGCTGTCCAGTCTCTTCTTAAAAACCTCCAGTGTTGGAGCATCCACAGCTTCTGGAGGCAGGTTGTTCCGCTGGTTAATTATTCTGACTGTCCGGAAACTTCTCTTTAGTTCTAGGTTGCTTCTCTCCTTGGTTAATTTCCATCTGTTGCTTCTTGTCTTGCCTTCCCCTAAATAGAACTAATTCTCCAGGGACATAATAAACCTGAAAGAACATCGGCCAAAAAATAGATTACAGCAGGAACTACAAGAGGGAATAATGTCAAAATGACAGCTGCCATTTTAGGTAAAATATTCAAAGCAAGGTTCCTAACCAGATCTAAGAGTAACAGAATAACATAGTTGGAAGGGACCTTGGAGGTCTTCTAGTCTAACCTCCTGCTCAAAGCAGAGACCCTAGACCATATCAGACAAATGGCTGCCCAAGCTCTTCTTGAAAATGTTAGTAGAGCAGAATAACAAAACTGGAAGGGACCTTGGAGGTCTTCTAGACCAATCCCTGCTCAAGTAGGACATCCTATAGCAGGGGTACGCAACCTTGGCTCTTTTATGACTCGTGGACTTCAACTCCCAGAATTCCTCAGCCAGCATGGGGGAACTATGGGCCCTTCATGACTTGTGGACTTCAACTCCCAGAATTCCTCAGCCAGCATGGGGGAACTATGGCCCCTTCATGGCTCATGGACTTCAACTCCCAGAATTCCTCAGCCAGCATGGGAGAACTATGGCCCCTTCATGGCTCGTGGACTTCAACTCCCAGAATTCCTCAGCCAGCATGGGGGGAACTATGGCCCCTTCATGACTCGTGAACTTCAACTCCCAGAATTCCTCAGCCAGCATGGGGGAACTATGGCCCCTTCATGACTCGTGGACTTCAACTCCCAGAATTCCTCAGCCAGCATGGGGGAACTATGGCCCCTTCATGACTCGTGGACTTCAACTCCCAGAATTCCTCAGCCAGCATGGGGGAACTATGGCCCCTTCATGGCTCGTGGACTTCAACTCCCAGAATTCCTCAGCCAGCATGGGGGAACTATGGCCCCTTCATGGCTCGTGGACTTCAACTCCCAGAATTCCTCAGCCAGCATGGGGGAACTATGGCCCCTTCATGGCTCGTGGACTTCAACTCCCAGAATTCCTCAGCCAGCATGGGGGAACTATGGCCCCTTCATGGCTCATGGACTTCAACTCCCAGAATTCCTGAGCCACATTGGCTCAGCTTAGAAACCTCTCCCTTTCCCCTCAGCGTGGCTGCCTCAGGAATTCTGGGAGTTGAAGTCCACGAGGCATAAAAGAGCCAAGGTTGCCTACCCATGGCCTATAGTATCGATGTTAGACCAATGGCTGTCCACTCTCTCTTTAAAAATTTCCAGTATTGGAGCATCCACAACTTCTGGAGGCAAGTAGTTCCACTGGTTGATTGTCCTCACTGTCAGGAAATTTCTCCTTAATTCCTGGTTGCTTCTCACCTTGATCAGTTTCCATCCGTTGCTTTTTTTTCCTGCCTTCAGGCGCTTTGGAGAATAGCCTGACCTCCTCCTCCCTCGGATGTTGGAAGACTGTTTTCTCCCCCCACACACACTAGTTTAGACATAGCCAATTTCCGCAACCACAGTTTGTATGTTTTAACTTCTAGCTTGAGAGGGTGGGAAGAAGCTTCTGCAACTGCTGGGCAAGAAGCTGTGTTGCAAGACCCCATCCCTCATGATTCTCCAGCTATTCTAACACCGTGGAGATTAGTAGCCATCTAAATTCATGGGCATCCCCTCGTCTGATCATTGCGAATTCCACCCTGTTAATTAAACGTTGGGGGAAATGAGTTCCTGTTATTTGACTTGGAATTTCTCTCATTTCATCTTGAGGGGACGTCGACCCCGCTGTTTCCAAAAAAAACGATGTGAGAAAACGAGAGAAATGCCTTGCTATTATTTACACGTTTGCACTCCCCGAGTTTCTGTCTGCCTCCACCACCGGGTCTGCTAGAGACCTGGAGATGACCTTGCAGAAACGGCAGGGTGGCAATTAGCAAAATAGTATTTGATCCAAGATGGGAAGAAAAGCTGAGAAAGAAATGCAAAGCGAGTTCTGCCTTAACCCTTTGGTTCTCTACGACGAGTAGAGAAGAAGAAAAACAACGCTCCAGTGCTTGAAGGCACAGTCACAGAGGGAATTGATTTCATCTCCAAAGCACTAAAGGCCAGGACAAAAAGTCATGGCTGGAAGCTTGCGGAGGAGAGATCAGATCTGACAGTGAGAACAATTAATCCACGGAACTACTTGCCTCCAGAAGTTCTGGGTGTTTCACCGTGGGAGGTTTTTAAGAGGATACACTGGACAGCCACTTGTCTCAAATGGTATAAGCTGCTTGAGCAGAGGGTTGGACTAGAGGACCTCCAAGGGCCCTTCCAGCTCTATTCTGATTGATTGATTGATTGAACTAATCAAGGAGAGAAGCAACCTGGGATTAAGCAGGAACTTTCTAACAGTGAGGACCATCAACCAGTGGAACAGCTCGCCTTCGGAAATCGTGGCCGCTCCATCACTGGAGGTTTTTAAGACGAGACTGGACAATGTCTCAAATGGCACGGGGTTGGACTGGATGACCTCCAAGGGCCCTTCCAGCTCTATTCTGATTGAACTCCTTTGCCTAATCTCCAGCATTATTTTCCATGCATGCAGTCCAGAATTGTCCCTAGTATTCTTGTTGCAAGCTAAGCTTTGATATGATGCTTCTCCATTGCTTCTTCTGAAGAAACCCATGTATTATTTGTGTGTGTGTGTGTGTGTGTGTATGTGTGTGTATGTGGATTAGGCAAAGGAGTTCAATCATAATAGAGCTGGAAGGGACCTTGGAGGTCTTCTAGCCCAACCCCCTGCTCAAGCAGGAGACCCTATGCCATTTCTAGACTAGACTAGACTGACTAGAACAGAACAGAACAGAACAGAACAGAACAGAACAGAACAGAACAGAACAGAACAGAATAGAATAGAATAGAATAGAATAGAATAGAATAGAATATATGGAATGGAATGAAATGGAATAGAATATGGAATAGAATATGGAATAGAATAGAATAGAATAGAATAGAATAGAATAGAATAGAATAGAATAGAATAGAATAGAATAGAATAGAATAGAGCCGGAAGGGACCTTGGAGGTCTTCTAGTCCAACCCCCTGCTCAAGCAGGAGAACCTATACCATCTCAGATAAGTAGCTGTCTTGTCTCATCTTAAAAACCTCCAGTTTTATACATAGATATACTGTAGATATAGATATAGATATATAGTTATAGATACAGATACAGATATAGACAGATATATATATATAGAGAGAGAGATAGAGATAGAGGAAGAGATAGATAGATAGATAGATAGATAGATAGATATAGATTAGAGATAGAGAGAGAGAGAGAGAGAGAGAAATAGATAGATAGATAGAGATATAGATAGATATACTGTAGATAATAGATATTGATATAGATAGAGATAGAGATAGGGAAAGATACACAGAGACAGCGAGACACAGACACACAGACACACACACACACACAAACACACACACACGTATATAATCTACCCTGACCTCACATTTTAACTGACCTTCCATCAGGATGGCAAAATCAGGTGCTGCTCATGACTCACAGTTCAAATCCAGTGTGTGGGTTGAAAGTGAACACCCAATTCTTTGTACCTCCTTTACGCTGAACCTCTTTGAAATCCATTATTCTATTGTGGAAAGGTCTTATTAGAGCTCTTTGTAAACTTTAAAGGTCTTTGCCTCATCATGATTATTGTCATCAACAACAACCACCTTAAAAAGTTTGGTATAATCAGTGAATTTGGCCAAACTTGCTGCTCACTCTTAACTCCAGATTGTCTATGAGCCTATGAAGAGATATGTATTATGCCCTAAGATTAACCAATGACACACGTCTCTCTGGGCTGAAAATTAACCCATGAGTGAATAGAATATAGGAAACCTTCAGGAGGAAATTTTTTATTTTAATTCCATTTATATCCCGCCCTTCTCCGAAGACTCAGGGCGGCTTACAAGCTTAGCAGTAGCCTTCATTCTATGTATATGCCTATTAGGGCTTTCACACACACCCCAAGCGGCATTATTACAAAGTCAGCTTAATTGCCCCCAACAATCTGGGTCCTCATTTTACCTACGTCGGAAGGATGGAAGGCTGAGTCAACCTTGAGCCTGGTGGGACTCGAACCTGCACTAATTGCAGGCAGCTGGTGTTACTTAAGGAGGCATCAGCCCACTGCTCCACCAAAATGAACTTTGTCACAGGTCAATGAACATGAAAAAGATTCTAGGAAGAAAACTAATAATTAAGTCATTGTGTTGGAAAACAACAGGAAAAAAAATGTTATCAGAGCTGAAGAAGCTTCTTGGATGAGAATCGAAAGGTCTTCAAAGAAAAACAAGAAAGTCCAGATGCCTCCTGAAAAAAACATCTTTGGGATAACTGTTATTCTGAGGTTACCACATTAGTACAATTCAGAGCTCAGAAGGGTCATACAGGTATCAGAACCGTAAATTCACTGTCTGCTTCTTAAATAGGCAGATTTCTGCAAAGTGATCTCAAGAACTAGAAAGGATGCACGCAAATTTATATAAATTTATATAAATTTAAATAATAAATAAATAAATAATAAATAAAGACCAACCAAAACAATAAAGGGTTTGGAGGCTAAATTGTACGATAAATGATTGAAAGAACTTGATATGTCTAGTCTAACAAAGAGAAGGAGTAGGGGTGGCCCAATGGCAGTCTTTATAATTTTTTATTATTGTTAAATTTATTTACCATGCATCTCATTTTGAAGTCTTCCAATATTTGAGGGGTTGCCACAGAGAAGAGAGGGTCAACTAATTCTCCAAAGCACCTGAAGGCAGGAGAAGAAGAAGGAATGGATGGAAACTGATCAAGGAGAGAAGCAACCTGGAACTAAGGAGAAACTTCCTGACAGTCAGAACAATTAACCAGTGGAACAACCTGCCTCCAGAAGTGGTGAATGCTCCAACACTGGAAGTTTTTAAGAAGAGACTGGACAGCCATTTGACCAAGGTAATATAAGGATGGTATAAGGTCTCCTGTCTCAAGCAAGCAGTTGGAACCTCCAGAGTCCACCCCTAGGATTCCATGGTCTATGAAGTGTTTTAAAAAGATACCACTGGGGATCAGCAAGTCCCAAAAAAAGTCATGCTGAAAGGATAAAAACTCTATACCCTCTATTTATGAAATTGCACATTAAAAAAAATAAAAGACAGAGCTTTGATTACATGGTGGAGGGTTCCATATGGGTTTTTTAAAAGAGAGAGAGGGGGGAAAGAAAGAAAGAAAGAAAGAAAGAAAGAAAGAAAGAAAGAAAGAAAGAAAGAAAGAAAGAAAGAAAGAAAGAAAGAAAAAGAAAGAAAGAAAGAAAGAGAGAGAGAGAAAGAAAGAAAGAAAGAAAGAAAGAAAGAAAGAAAGAAAGAAAGAAAGAAAGAAAGAGAAAATGGGAGAGAGAAAGAAAATGGGAGAGAAAGAAAGAGAGAAAGAAAATGAGAGAAAGAAAGAAAGGGAGAGAGAGAAAGAAAGAAAGAGAAAGAAAGAAAGAGAAAGAAAAAGAGAGAGAGAAAGAAAATGAGAGAAAGAAAGAAAGAAAAAGAAAGAAAGAAAGAGAGAGAAAGAAAATGAGAGAGAAAGATGGAGAGAGAAAGAAAGAAAGAAAGAAAGAAAGAAAGAGAAAGAAAGACATCGAGAGAGATTGGGGGTGGGGTGTCCCCAAACCTTGCACAGAAATTGAAATATCAGATTAAAAAAAAATACTTCAGGAAAATAGACACAGTGAAAGATTATTAACCAAAGACTATTTCACCATTTGGGAAGGAAAAATGGTCTTCTCTTAGGTTTATCTGTCAGACATGAGATATGAACATTGATGTAAATATTCAATTAGGACGGGATAAAAGGCCAACGCAGCCTCAAAGACCCTTCAGGCCTTTGAAATGGGCAGCTGACTCCATTCTTCTTCACATTAGCCTCCCACCCAATGTGGAATCGTTTGAGTAAAAAGAGAGAAATGCATTTTTGAGGGACACTGGGAGGTTGCGAGAAACGTTTAACAATAAAGATCGTAAGGTGACTTTTTTTTTTATTAAAAAGTTTTATAAAAGTTACAATATAATCCCCAAAACCACCCCTCTCTCCCTCCCCCACTTCCCAGAGCTGAATACAGGGTTACAAATATAATAATCATAATCTAACTAACATTAACCAACTCTATAGATAACCAAGTTCATAATGCGCTTGAACTCCCCTTTAACATAAATACAAACAAAATAAAAGTAGACATAATAATAATACACCCTAAAAAAACTGAATGCTAACAAAATCCGTCACAAATCCCCTTACGCAGCTTAACTAAAACCCAGAGAGAGAGAGAGATGCGTTTGCGATGCAAAGCTATCATTTACAGTCTATTTATCTTCACCCTCGCTTTCCTTTATTATTACTTTTTTTAAGGGTTTATTTTTTTAAAAAAAATCCACCACAACCCTTGTTTTTCCTTTTTTTTTTTAATTCCACGCCTGATGAGTTTGTCGCGTTCATTTGGTGGAGGGATTTCATCAAAGGCTGGATGAGAATCCCTTGATATCGAATTTATTAGTTCTTATAGGTCTAGGGATAAGGTGGGGTCGGGATTAGGGTTGGGGTTAGGGTTAGGAATATCATAAGGGGTTGTCTCTCTGCCCCTCTCTGGTTGACCTCTTAAAAAAGAAAAGAAAAGAAATCCGCAAAGAAATATTTGATTGCTGTGTTGCCATTGGGTTTGAAACACGACAACAAGAGAGAAAGGGGCCTTTGAGTGGAAAGAACATTTTCCGGGATGAAATGTTGAGCGAAGCACTGGAAAGAAAAGGGTCACTGGGTGACTTTAGGCCAATCACCGGGAGACGGTGAGTTCTAGTCCCACCTTAGGCATGGAAGTTTAGAATTAGAATTACAGAGTCAGGTTTTTTGTTTTTTAAAAAATTTCAGGCAGAAAAGAAGAATTCGAGATGAGGTGTCTGACGTTCAAGCTCCGAAGTCTTAACTCATTTTATTCTTCTATTACGGTTGGGGGAGGGCACTCTAACATGGGTGGAGGCTGGTTTTCTGCAGTATTTAACCCCCCCCTCTAACTTTCTCCTCATTGGAGGGGCCAATTAATTGCTAAAATTGATGTCATGTTTTGAGAGTGATGCGAACGTCGGTATAGAAATATTGGTGATTCATTCTACTTTCTTCCCACTAAGGAACTTGACATTTCATGTTTTGTTTGTTTTTTTAAAAAAATATATATTATTACATTTCGTTCATCTGAGAATAAAGGCGCAACCACCAGCCTCCAAATACTTCATCTTAAATATGAAATGTCATGTGAAATAACAGTGCTTCTTTAGAAAGATATTTATTTTCTTTTTTTCCTTCCTTCCTTTCTTTCTTTCTTTCTTTCTTTCTTTCTTTCTTTCTTTTTTCCTTCCTTCCTTCCTTCCTTCTTTCCTTTCTTTCTTTTTTCTTTCTTTCTCTCTCCATTTCTCTCCCATTTTCTTTCTCTCATTTTCTTTCTTTCTTTCTTTCTTTCTTTCTTTCTTTCTTTCTTTCTTTCTTTCTCTTTTTTCCTTCCTTCCTTCCTTCCTTCTTTCCTTTCTTTCTTTTTTCTTTCTTTCTCTCTCCATTTCTCTCCCATTTTCTTTCTCTCATTTTCTTTCTTTCTTTCTTTCTTTCTTTCTTTCTTTCTTTCTTTCTTTCTTTCTTTCTTTCTTTGAGGGGATAGATAAGGAAATCATCAAATTTGCAGATGACACCAAGCTGGCAGGAATAGCCAACACTCCAGAAGACAGGCTTAAGATACAGGAGGATCTGGACAGACTCGAACACTGGGCGCTATCTAACAAAATGAAATTCAATGGTGAAAAAAGTAAGGTTCTACATTTAGGCAGGAAAAATCAAATGCACAGGTATAGTATAGGTGGTACCTCGCTCAATAGTAGTAACTGTGAGAGGGATCTCGGAGTCCTAGTGGACAATCCCTTCAATATGAGCC
Source organism: Vipera ursinii (assembly GCF_947247035.1). NCBI lineage: Eukaryota > Metazoa > Chordata > Lepidosauria > Squamata > Viperidae > Vipera > Vipera ursinii. The sequence continues at coordinate 550,138 of NW_028148452.1, read as the reverse complement.
AGCTGTGTGCTGCAGCTGCCAAAAAAGCCAACACAGTGCTAGGGCTGCGTGAACAGAGGGATAGAATCAAGATCACGTGATGCACTAATACCACTTTACAATGCCTTGGTAAGGCCACACCTGGAATACTGCATCCAGTTTTCGTCACCAAGATGTAAAAAAGATGTTGAGACTCTACAAAGAGTGCAGAGGAGAGCAACAAAGATGATTAAGGGGGCTAGAGGCTAAAACATATAAGGAATGGTTGCAGGAATTGGATATGTCTACTTTAACGAAGAGAAGGACGAGGGGTGACACGATAGCAGTCTTCCAGTATCTCAGGGGCTGCCCCAAAGAAGAGGGAGTCAAGCTATTCTCCAAAGCACCAGAAGGCAGGACAAGAAGCAACGGATGGAAACTCATCAAGGAGAGAAGCAACCTAGAACTAAGGAGAAACTTCCTGACAGTTAGAACAATTAACCAGTGGAACGACCTGCCTCCAGAAGCTGTGAATACTCCAACACTGGAAGTTTTTAAGAAGAGACTGGACAGCCATTTGTCTGAAATAGTATACGGTTTCCTGCCTGAGCAGGGGGTTGGACTAGATGACCTCCAAGGTCATTTCCAACTCTATTATTATTATTATTATTATTATTATTATTATTATTATTATTATTATTATTATTATTATTATTATTATTATTATATTCCATTCCATTCTATATTTTCTCTTCTCTTCTCTTCTGTAGTTCTATTTTATTCTGTAATTCTATTCCATTTTATTCCTGTTCTGTTCTGTTCTGTTCTGCCTTCTACTTTATTATCAACCAATCCTCGATCATATTCTGCCACAGTGCAGGATACAGTCCAGTTCAGCACCCAACCCAAGCACCAACTGTCAGTCTATCCACGCAGAATGCAGAATGCAAAGCTTAGAATTGCAAATGCAAAATTCGGAACGCAGAGTGCATAGTGCAGAATGCAGGTCATCCTCGAATTACAAGCATTCATATAGTGACCGTTCAAAGTTACAACAGCACTGAAGAAATTGACTTACGACCATTTTTCACCGTTAGAAATTGTTGCAGCATCCCCCACACGGTGACGCGTGCAAAATTTGGATGCTTGGCAACTGGCTCTTACTTTTGACAGTTGCAGTGTCCCAGAAAACCCCCTTCCCCCCATTAGTTGGGCAAGCTTGTTAGATCCCCAGCCGACAATCTCCATTTGAACACAATAGCCATGATTTAGCCTGGAAAGATCCCAGGGTGGTTTACAAAATCGTAACTTCTGTCCTGGCCTTGTGAAAAGGCCTCCAGGCAGAATTAAGGTTTGTTTCATCTCTTCTGCTGGAGGTGGAACATTTCCAAAAAAGCCTTTGCAGAAGAATTCATTATTGCCATCTTTATTTTACTTTGAATGTACTTATGTGGGTTTTATGTTATTTTATGTCGGTTAGTTACATTTTATTACCTTTTTTTAGTGTCACCATTACAAATACTTGGTAGGTTTGTTCAGCAATTATAGTTTTTAATTCTATTTATACTTACCAAGGCCTGTTTAGACTGCACACGGGTGCTTCCTGATGTTTGTTTCATAAACCCCAATAAGTTGGTGTCGATTCAAAATGAGAAACAACTTTGCTAAAAAAAAAATAAATCCAATTGTTATCCCAAATACATATAGTGAACGGAAATGTGATGCGGAAAAGATTGAAGCATATCGGAAGGAAATATTACTCACTGAATTTGCAGATCGATAAAAGAGAAGTCCTTAATTAACCCATAACTGAAGACAGGACTAAAGAGGCATTAAAAATGTATCGATTTGATGGTTGTCAGCTCTGCAAAATAGGCCAGGTCAGGAAAAATATTTTGGGAATATTAAAAGGCAGAACATTACATTTCCCCAAAGGAATCATGGACAATCTCCCACCAAGTCTCTCTGCCCCAAGCAGAAACCATGTCTGTCTGTAGAAATGCAGATCTGATAATCCTGCCAGAAAGACTTCGGCCAGGAAGCTGATGGGAATAATAATAATAATAATAATAATAATAATAATAATAATAATAATAATAATAATAATAATAATAATAATAATGA
>NW_028148452.1:517533-547856 GCF_947247035.1 Vipera ursinii | reverse complement strand
CCATAGATTTCTACTGATCTTATTTTTTTTCCTTTTTGAGCGTTTTAAGGCAGCACGCGTCACCCTCTGTTCTCTAAGATCATCCAAAAGAGTTGCAGCTTGAACTCCTCCTGTACCCTTCTCGTCTATCTGTGCATCTTCATCCTCTTGATGTTCTCCTTCTCCAGATCCCTCTGCAGCTTCCAGAAGTGTTGATGGGGTTACTTTCAAGACATTATTATAAAAATCATGCGCTTGCTTCACATTACTCAAACAGTACCTTTTGCCATCATACATGAAGCTCAACCCAGCTGGATCTCCCATCTGAACCTTATATCTCTTTGCTTGAGCTCTTGCACAAGAAATATAAAATCCTTCCTTCTCTTTAAAATCTTTGAGGAATTTCTTTAGAACCAAAACTTGTTGACCAGCAATCACAACTTTGGTATCGTAGGCAGCTTGTATAACTTCATCTCTAATTTCCCTTTTTACAAAATAAACCACCACATCTCTAGGCAACTTTCTCTGTTTAGCAATCCACGAATTCACACGAAACACTTTGTCCATACCTTGTTTTAATTCAGATGCTGGATGGTTCAATACTCCCTCAAAAGCCTCAGAAACCAGCTGCTTTAAATCTTCCTTAATATTCTCTTTAGGCCTCTAATTCTCACAGCAAACTGCATCTGGTAAATTGAGCCAAGCTCTGTTCACTGTCGATTTTGTCTTTTAAATCTTCAATTTCCAATGCTTTTGCTTCTAATAAAGCATTCTTTTGAATCAAATCTTGCACTTGATCATCCAGCACCTCCACACATTTAGCAACTTTTTGCACTGAGGACAAAATGTCTACCTTCATTTCTCTAAGTTTCTGTTCCATCCTTTCTTCCATTCTCTGCTCCAATTTCTCCAATTTCTCCTCCATCTGTAGAAATTTAACACCCATTGACTCCAAAATTAACTGGGTATGTTTTCAAGATCCTTCGATGTCAATACATCAGGAGAATGCAACGCCTGCAGCAATGATTGTTGTTGCACCGGAGAATTTCCAGCACTCCGAAAAGTTCTAGGGGGAGGTTTAGCCGCCATCTTTTACTTACAATTGTGACGCACTTTCACTTTAAGTTTTAAGCAAAGTCCATCAAGCTTGAGAGTAAAATAAAATCTTCTTCATCTCTTCATCTTTCCCTCTTGTACTGCTCTGCCTGCTCTTTCCCTTTCATAGTCTCTCCTTCAAGCAGGGATGGTCGCAGACGCCTGGCTCTGCTCCATGAAGTCCGGAGCAGAGACGCTAGCCAGCTGGGAGCAGCCCAGGCTACGGGGGAGTTCAATCCTTCAGCCGCCCAAGCTCCAAGCTCAGGCGGCCCCGGAGAACTCAACCCCCACCTGGGGGCTCACCTCCTCCTCTTCTCCCGAGGAGGGGGCTTCAGATTCGCCCGAACAGCTGATCGGCGCTGTTTCGGGCGAAAAAACACCAGCTAAGCCGCGGGCAGCCCGGGAAGGCTCCCTCCGTCGCCGCGGAGCCACCGGAAGTCCATCTATCCATCTTTCTATCTTTCTATCTTTCTATCTATCTATATCCATCCGTCCATCCGTCCGTCTATCTATCTATCTATCTATCTATCTATCTATCTATCTATCATCTATCTATCCATCCATCCATCCATCCATCCATCCATCCATCCATCCATCCATCTATCTATCTATCTATCTATCTATCTATCGATCGATCGATCTATCTATCTATCTATCTATCTATCTATCTATCTATCTATCTATCTATCTATCTATCTATCCATCCATCCATCCATCCATCCATTAATCCATCCATCCATCCATCCATCCATCCATCCATCCATCCATCCATCTATCTATCATCTATCTATCTATCTATCTATCTATCTATCTATCTATCTATCTATCCATCCATCCATCCATCCATCCATCCATCCATCCATCCATCTATCTATCTATCTATCTATCTATCTATCTATCTATCTATCTATCTATCTATCTATCTATCTATCTATCTCATCTATGTCTAACCTTCTACCTACCTACCAGCCAACCAATGTACTATTACTTTCTGCTGCCTTCAGTAAAATACGGTAAGTTTCAAACACAATCCAGACAACTGACACTATAAGTTAAACAATTGGTCAAGCATCCACCACTTCATCTGAAGAGCTAAAGATGGTTTTCCCAACCTTTGTTGCTCTTTTATCCTCATTCCCACCAGGAGAAATGTTTTTGGTGGAGGCAATTCAAGAAAAAATATATCCTGAAAGATTCATGACTTGGTGGAACTTGGAACACAGACGTTCAAACTGTTTTAATTTTGTTTTCTAATCCTTATTCATATAGACCGAATACAAAAAAGTCATAAAGAAAAAAGGAGACAGGAAAACAAAATACAATATTCAGTTCTCAGAAACTCTAGCAAATTATCTCAAACCTCATAGATGCTCAATAGTTTAAACTACTCAAAAGTACTTTGAACTCTGGTGCTGGAGAAGACTCCTGCGAGTCCCTTGGACTGCAAGGCGATCCAACCGGTCAGTCCTTGAGGAGATCAACCCTGACTGCTCTTTAGAAGGCCAGATCCTGAAGGTGAAACTCAAATACTTTGGCCACCTAATGAGAAGGAAGGACTCACTGGAGAAGAGCCTCACGCTGGGAAAGGTTGAGGGCAAGAGAAGAAGGGGACGACAGAGAATGAGGTGGCTGGATGGAGTCCCTGAAGCAGGAGGCGTGAGCTTAAATGGACTCCAGAAGATGGTAGAGGACAGGAAAGCCTGGAGGAACGTTGTCCATGGGGTCGCGATGGGTTGGACATGACTTTGCAACTAACAACAACAACAGCTCAAAAGTAAAGCATTGGCTAAAGAACACTGCTTTGGCAAGTTCACAAAAGACAATAGCATGGTATGCATTGACCACTTATAACACTTTGGTAAAATCACACTTGAAATGTTGCATCCAGTTTTGGTCACTACGATATAAAAAAGATGTTGAGGCTCTAGAAAGAGGGCAGAGAAGAGCAAAAAAGATGATTAGCTTACTGGAGGCTAAAACATAGGGACAACTTTTGTAGGAATTGGGTATGCCTAGTTTAAAGAAAAGAAGAACTAGGGGTGACATGATAGCAGTTTTCCAAAATTTGAGGGGCTGCCCCAAAGAAGAGGGGGAAATCAACCTATTCTCCAAAGCACCTGAAGGCAGGACAAGACGCAACAGATGGATACTAATCGAGAGAAGCAACCTAGGATTAGGGAAAAATTTAGAACAATTAATCAGTGTAACAACTTGCTTCCAGAAGTTGTAGCTGCTCCATCACTGGAGGTTTTTAAAAAGAGACTGGGCAGCCATTTGACTGACATTGATATAGGATCTCTTACTTGAGCAGGGGATCAGTCTAGATCTCCAAGACCCCTTCCAACTCTGTTATTCTGATTTATTAAGGTTTTCAAGAAGAGATTGGACAGCCAATTGTCTGATAGGGTATAGGCCAGCGGTAGGTAACCTTGGCTATTTTATGACTGGTGGACTCCCAGAATTCCTGAGCCACCGTGGCGCAGCTTGGAAATCTCTCCTTTTTCCCTCAGCGTGGCTGGCTGAGGAATTCTGGGAGTTGAAGTCCACGAGTCATAAAGCGGCCTAGGCCTAGGCCAGGAGCAGGCAACCTTGGCTCTTTTATGACTCGTGGACTTCAACTCCCAGAATTCCTGAGCCAGCATGGCTCAGCTTGGAAACCTCTCCCTTTCTCCTCAGTGTGGCTGTCTCAGGAATTCTGGGAGTTGAAGTCCACGAGTCATAAAAGAGCCAAGGTTGCCTGGTCCTGGCCTAGAACATCTCCGAGGTCCCTTATTCTGATTTATTATGGTTTTCAAGAAGAGACTGGACAGCCATTTGTCTGATATGGTGTAGGCTCTCCTGCTTTGAGCAGCAGGTTAGACTAGAAGACCTCCAAAGTCCCTTCCAACTCTGTTATTCTGTTATTCTCAGATCCAGCTAGGAACCTTTCTTTGAATCTTCTCCCTCAAATGCCGGCTATCTGTCACGTTGACATTTTTCCCTCTTGCGGTTCCTGCTGTAATCTATTTTTTGGCCGCTGTTTTTTTTCCAGGTTTATTATGTCCCTGGAGAATTAGTTCTATTTAGGGGAAGATATAACCCTCGCTCTGTTTCCAGTCTTTTATTGGAAACGACGGTGTCACGGGAGATGAATCCTTCTGCAGAACAAACACGTTTCATTGCTAACATCTCAACGGAGGTTTTCTTTCCAGCCAATTCTTTGGGCTTCCTCCAGCCAAGAAGGACCATTTTAAGATGGAGGAACATTTTGCAGAGTTCACAAAACGGGCTCTTTGAACCTTTCTCAGGTAAAATTGGCTCCTGGAGGCTGTTTTGTAGAAATCCATCTTCAGACATATTATGGAGATGACACTTTATGGAGAACTAATCTGCTCGGCTGTTAATGAAATCTCAAAGAGTGCAATACATCAATTTAGGCTGTTTGGAAACAGGACTTGGTGTCTTGAGGTCTGTCTCCAAAGCCCTAAATGGCCTCTGTCTTCATAAATGGGGAAGGGGAAAAAAATCTTCCTAAGTTTCTTTCATTTCATTCCAATTTCCTGAAAAGCTGGGCCCAGCAAGCTATATTAAACTGTCCAGCAAAACTGAAGAAGGAGTATGAAGATGTCCAGAAGAAGCTCACCAAGCTGGGTGAATAACAGGATAACAGAGATGGAAGGGACCTTGGAGGTCTTCTAGTCCAACCCCCTGCTCAAGCAGGAGACTCTACACCATTCTGCAGAGATGGATGTCCAGTCTCTTCTTAAAAACCTCCAGTGAGGAAGCAGCCACGACTTCTGAGGGCAACTTCTTGTCTTTACTGTTAGGAAGTTTCTCTCTTTGATTAGTTTCCAACCACTGTTTATTGTCCTGCCCTCTGCTGGTTTGGAGAACAGTATCCATCAATCAGAGTAGAGCTGGAAGGGAGGACCTTGGAGGTCCTCTAGTCCATCCCTCTGCTCAAGCAGGAGACCCTATACCAGTGATGGTGAACCTTTTAGAGACTGAGTGCCCAAACTGCACTCCAAAACCCACTTGTGTGTTGTTGGGTGCCGGTTGGGCATGTCCCACTGGATGGATGTGACCCATTGGGTGGGCATGGCTGTGGTGGTAACGGCAGACTGGGTGGGACTAAAAAGGTTCAATCAATCAATTCCAACTTTGTGAGACCTTTTTTTTTTCTCGCGAGAAGTTGAAATTGATTGATTGAACCTTTGGGGTTTTTTTTGCACACGGCGGCGTAGGCCTAAAGCGAAAAGGTTTTATCAAACCCAGCTAAAGGCCTAGGACTGGGGCGATGGCGCGCGTGCCCACAGAGAGGGCTCTGCGTGCCACCTGTGTCACGCGTGCCATAAGTTCACCACCACGGCCCTATACCTATACCTGTGCTTATTCTGGGGATTCTGCCATCTCTCCGAAGGGGGGGGGAGAGGATAGACTTTAGGCATCTTCAAACAACAGGGAACATTTGAACTGGGGGAGGGAGGGGGAGTGACAGATCTGGATTGCATCTTCATTTACAACAAAAGGAAGCAATAACCATAAAACCAAGGAGAGGTTCCCTTTCCCATGGAAGGGCCTGACATCTGACCAAATGGATGAGGGGAGGGGCTGAAATGGGAATGCTTTATATAGGATTGAAATGTAACTTTGTTAGATTCCGTCTTGTATTGCCACAATCGATTCCATCCTAGTAAACATTTTCCTTTTGGACTAAACTTGCATCCAAGAGTTCTTATTTCCTAAGATGTGGATTGAGGTGGGTCCTGACAGTGACTGTCCACTCTCTTCTTAAAACCTTCAATGATGGAGCATCCACAACTTCTGGAGGCAGTTCCACTGGTGAATGGTTCACCTAAGAGAAGATAGAGAGACATTCATTTAGGTCTGAGGGGCTGCCACAAGGCAGAGGGGGTTAAATTCTTCTCCAAAGCACCAGAGGGCAGGAAGAGAAACAACGGTCGGAAACTGACCAAAAAGAGAAGCAACTTGGAATTAAGAAGAAACTTCCTGACAGTGAGGACAATTAAAACAGTGGAACAGAAGTTGCCTTCAGAAATCGTGGGCGCTTTTGTCACTGGGGTTTTTAAGAAGGAACTGGACAGCCGGTCTGGTGGTATATTTTATTTTATTTATTTATTTTATTCGATTTATATACCGCCCTTTTCCCGAAGGACTCAGGGCGGTTTACAGGGCAAATAAAAAAAATACAATATACAGATTAAAATTAAATTAAATTAATAGCCACAACACTTTAAAATTGAATTTAAAACCTTAAAAACCCCTCAGTCCAGGCCGGCCAGCTCAAATAGCCAGGTTTTTAAGTCCCGGCGAAACAAACGAAGGTTGGGGGCGATCCAGAGTTCCACTGGCAGCTGATTCCATAGGGCAGGCGCGCCCACCGAGAATGCCCTCCCTCTGGTTTCCTGCCTGAGCAGAGGGTTGGACTAGACCTCCGAGGTCCCTTCCAATTTCTATTCTATTCTATTCTATTCTATTCTATTCTATTCTATTCTATTCTATTCTATTCTATTCTATTCCATTCCATTCCATTCCATTCCATTCCATTCCATTCCATTCCATTCCATTCCATTCCATTCCATTCCATTCTATTCTATTCTATTCTATTCTATTCTATTCTATTCTATTCTATTCTATTCTATTCTATTCTATTCTATTCTATTCTATTCCATTCCATTCCATTCCATATATTCTATTCTATTCTATTCTATTCTATTCTATTCTATTCTATTCTATTCTATTCTATTCTATTCTATTCTATTCTATTCTATTCTATTCTATTCTATTCTATTCTATTCTAGATTCAACCTATCCCAGAGCCATCAGACTGCTCAGATGAACATAGAACATAGAATAATAGAGTTGGAAGGGACCTCAGAGGTCTTCTTGTCCAACCTCCGGTGGCAAGCTGTTCCACTGGTTGGTTGCTCTCATAGGTAGGAAATTTCTTCTTTGTAAGCATCCCCTTGATCATGTGATTAAAATTCAGACGGTTGGCAACTGACTGATTGTTATGACAGTGGCAGCGTCCCGGTTGGGTTATGTAATTCTCTTTTGCAACCTTCTGACAAGCAAAGTCAAGGTGAAAGCCGGTTTCACTTAACAACCATGTTACTCACTTAGCCAGTGCAATGGTTCACTTAACAACTGCGGCAAGAAAAGTTGGAAAATAGGGCAAGCTCGCTTCACAAATGGTTAGCAAACTGGATTTGGGGCTACCCTTTACAGGCGCGTTACGCCCAGACACGCCTGTCTCAAGAAATTACATCATGTGTGTCCTTTTCGCCCATCCGGTTTTGTGTCATGGCGACAATTTCAGGATGCGGAATGATAGCTTCCCTTCCCTAACTCTGTGCCAGTTCAATCTGGTGGCATTTTTCCTGTGAGGACACTTGCTGTGGAAACTCAGGCATTTTATTTTTATCCTCTATGCTCCCTGAAGGACGAAGGATTCCTAATTAATTTGCTTCCCTACCTTTGCTGGAATACTGAAGCTATTCTGGTAGATTCAGGCAGGAAGACAAAGTCTACATTTCTCCCTCCGAAAGGGCTTTGGAAGGAAAGGAGAACGTAGGTAGAAATGTATCTCAAGTAACATAGCTTTGCACCGGCTCACCACAGGGCTGCGTGCTTAGTCCCTACCTCTACTCACTGTACACATACAATTGTGTATTGTCCGACCCATCCACCGCGATCTTTAAGTTCGCAGATGATACCACCGTAGTGGGTCTTATTACAGGTGGAGATGAAACAGCGTACAGAGGGGTGGGGGTACAAAAACTATCCTCATGGTGTGTACAGAATAACTTGCACCTGAACATCGGCAAGACAAAGGAGATGGTGCTAGACTTCCGGAGGAAAAGAGAGAAACCTGCCCTACTTTACATCCGGGGTGGGGCTGTGTGGAGAGAGAATCTCCTCCTTTAAATTTCTGGGAGTCTACCTCTGTGAAGATCTTACCTGGAAAGTCAATACAACCCAGGTGGCCAGAAAGGCCCAACAGAGACTCCACTTCCTCAGGGTCTTGCGGAAGAACAGGGTAGAACAATGGCTAGTGACCTTCTTCTACCTGTCTACTATAGAGCGCGTCCTCTTGCACTGTATTGTGGTTTGGTATGCTGGCCTTATTGTGTAGTGGGTCCGACGCAAGGAAGAGACGCCAGCCGGTGTGTGAGTTCAGCTCTTTATTGGAAGGGGGTAGTGAACTGGGGACTGAGGGTTACCTGGCCTCCTTAAATACCCGGCCAGGTAAGCGGACAGCCAATGGGGTTGGCCCTAAGTTTCCCGCTGAAACTGGGTTTCCCGCCGAAAACCGTCCAGGCCAACGCCCCCTGGTGGCTGTTGCTATGCAGGTGCCTGCATACATAACAGGCCTGACAGCCGCGGATATGAAGATATTACAGAGGGTGGTGAGCACAGCACAAGACATCGTGGTCTCTCCCCTGATACCACTGGATGACCTCGCCAGGGCCCGCTGCCTTGGAAAAGTGAGGAAAATTCTCAGGGACGACTCACATCCTGGTCGGTACCTCTTTACTCTCCTACCATTGGGTAGGAGATACAGGAGTATATCCAGCCGTACCAACAGGCTGAAAAACAGCTTCTATCCATGGGCTGTTAGGCTCTTGAATGGGAAATAACTCTATGTATGATTGACTTGTGAGGCTGGTGTGTTGTGCAATTAGCTCACATGGTGTAACACGATGGTGGGTTTGTTGTCACTGTGAGTTGTGGTGGTGGGGGCACGAAGGGAGGCTCAGCCAGTCTCAATGTATACATGGTTGTACTTTGACAATAAAGGTTCATTCATTCATTCATCCATCCATTCATTCATTCATAGTACTTTCTTTTTCTTCTTTTTTGATTTTATTTCTTGATATGAGTAATATAAAAAAGTTGGAATGGCTTGTATAAAGGAAATGTCTTAGATATCTAAAGGTGATTGACTTTAAGAAAATTACAATGGACTTAAAAAATGTTTTGAATAAGAGTTAAAAGACTAGAGGACAAGATTTATTAAGTGGAATATTTAAAGATTAAATATATTTGTAATTATGGCAAAAAAGAACAGATTTGTTTTGTAAATAAGTATGTATTAGCTTATAGGAAATAGGGATTTTAAGTAGCATACTGTCTTTTATTATTATTTTTATTCTTCTTTTTTAGTCTTATTTATTCCTTAAGAAAGGTAAAAGTATTGGGTTGGCTTACATGAGAAAAAATAGACTTAAATATTTAAATGTAATTAACTTTGAGAAAATCTTAACCAGCGTTTTGAACATTGTGGGAAAAACAAATGCAAACAAGAACTGTCAACAGGATCTATGATGAGACAACTGGAATGACTAGATAGAAAAGGGATATTATATTGATGTGATTATTATCTGTAGAAATATTAGAAAACCTTTATACTCAATCAATCATCATTCATTAAAACAACAAGAACTGCATTAACTTAAGGTTAGTAAAAGAGAACATTATGGGAAAAAGAGGAAATCAAGTAAAGTTATTATGTGGATTATAGATTATAGAAATCAACTGAATGTTTCTTAAATGTAAATCCAGACAACACAGTTTACCAAATATTAAGGTGATTATGTTAAAAAATTAATGACACTTTAAAAAAAAAAAAGAAGCATCCTAGCCAGTGGTGGTAAGGGACGCGGTGGCTCAGTGGGTTAGGACGCAAAGCTTGTTGATCAGAAGGTCGGCAGTTTGGCGGGTCAAATCCCGAGTGCCGCGTAGCAGAGTGAGCACCTGTTACTCGTCCCAGCTTCTGCCAACCTAGCAGTTCGGAAGCACATAAAAATGCAAGTAGAAAAATAGGGACCACTACGGTGGGAAGGTAACAGCGTTCCGTGCGCCTTTGGCGTCTAGTCATGGTCTAACATGACCACGGAGATGTCCTCGGACAAGCGCTGGCTCTTCAGCTTTGAAACGGAGATGAGCACCGGCCCCTAGAGTCGGAAATGACTAGCACGCATGTGCGGGGGAACCTTTACCTTTACCTTACCTAGCCAGTGGTGGGATTCAAATATGTGAACAACCGGTTCTCTGCATGGATGCCACTTCCGGAAATCCATTCTGGGCCTGGGCAACAAAAAATTAGTTACCGGTTCTGCCAAAGAGGTGCAAACCGGCTGAATCTCTCCACTGGTCCTAGCTGAAGTATGGCTAAAGAGAGTGTTGAATTAATCAGGTCACCCAAAGGAAATTTAATGTGTGAATCTCCTGTCTGTGGTGTACAATCCATAGCTCCAGTCACCTGCACCGTCCCTGGTTCCCCACACTCTTCCTTTGAAACCCTACAGAAGAAATGGGAAACGGGGAGAGCAAGGGAGATTAGAGCAGGACCAGTGGTGGGATTCAGCCAGTTTGCACCACTTCGGCAGAACCGTTAACTAATTTTTTGTTGCCCAGAATGGACTTCCGGAAGTGGCATCCATGCAGAGAACTGGTTGTTTCCCATATTTGAATCCCACCACTGGCTAGGACCCTTTTCTTTTTTTAAAAAAAAAAATGTTTTATTATTTTTTTTAACACAATCGCCTTAATATTTAGTAAACTGTGTGTTGTCTGAGTTTACATTTAAGAAACATTCACTAACAGTTGATTTCTATAGTCTATAATCCACACGGTAACATGGGAAATGGGGACGGCAGGGGAGATTAGAGCAGGACCAGTGGTGGGATTCAGCCGGTTCACACCACTTTGGCAGAACCGGTAGCTAATTTTTTTGTCGCCCAGGCCCAGAATGGACTTCTGGAAGTGGCATCCATGCAGAGAACCGGTTGTTCACCTGTTTGAATCCCACCACTGAGCAGGATGAGGCAACGTCTACGTGCCCCAACGCAACTGAAGGGAAGACAAGAAACAACGGATGGAAGCTAATCGAAGAGAGATCCAAGCTAGAACGAAGGAGAACGTTTCTCCGCATTCTTTCTAGAGTCTCAGCATCTTTTTAACATCATGGTGACCAAACTGGACCTCTTCTCCAAAGGACCTGAAGGCAGGAGAAGAAACAACGGATGGAAGCGAATCAAAGAGAGAAGCAACCTAGAGCTAAAGAGAAATTTCCTGAGAGTGAGAACGATTCATCAGTGGTACGACTTGCCTTCAGAGGTTGTGGGTGCTCCATCACTGGAAGTTTTAAAGAAGAGATTGAACGACCATTTGTCTCAAATGATGTAGGATTTTCTGCTTGAGCTGAGAGTTGGACTAGAAGACCTGCAAAGTCTCTTCAAACTCTTGTTATTCTGTTATTCTTCTTCTCTGCTCTCCCCTCTTCTCTGTGGCAGCCCCTGAACAATGCTATCATGTCACCTGTTGTGGTGTGGGCGACCGCGTGGAGGCAATGACAAGACGGTATTGTATGTAATACCTTTATTGAATACAAGATGGAACTGAACTCCCTCCACCTCTGGTGCCCCTTATAGATACTGCAACCCCTGTAGCCAGCCAACCCGGTTGCTTCATATTTCCACCAGCCAGGTGACACCCAACCCAGTGCCCTGTATTTCCCACCGGACAGGATGACCAATCAGGCCGCCTGACCAATGCCACCTGGTGTTATGGTGGCGTACACAACATCACCCCTAATCGCAAGGAATAGCTTGCCTCCTGGAGTTGTGGGTTCTCCATCATTGGAGGTTTTAAAAATAGACTGGACCATCATCTTACCAGAATGGAGTAAGGTGTCCTGCCTTAAGCAGGGGGATGGACTAGAGGACCTCTGAGGTCTCTTCCTGTCCGATGACTCTCTTTTTTATGTTACCATCTCATCTACTTTGTAACCTTCCGAAGTAACGATGCAGAGAAGTACTAATTGCTTTAGTCTACTTAATGCAACAAACAAAATTATCTAGAGGCAGCCATAGTGAGTGGAAAAAAACAACACACAGCTAAGACACTGAACATCTGGCAAAGCAGTTATTAAGGCCCCTGACAGTGGAGAGTTTTATGTACTGAAATGAAGATGTAAACTCCGCTGTTAATTGATATTAAAAAAGATGGGTAAGATCGTTTTGGTTTACCTGAATGGAGTGACTTCACGGTGCCGAAATAATGAGATCCCATTACAATTGTTTTGCTTCACTGTTTCAGTGTAAAACAATGAGCAACAGCTTGCCCACCATTTACATTTCCAAATTGCCTTTTGCTGAGTATTAATTTTTAGTTAAGCGATGGAAAACTACGTATGGACACCGTGGGGAAATTATTTCCACCTTGATGAGAATCCGTGGGACAAGTTAGATCGCATTGCTGCGTAAGCTGTTTCTTACGAGGGAGGATTGATGCATTTATAATAAGTCAAGTTCAGACTTAAGAGAATAACAGGAAGAGTTGGAAGCAGCCACGGAGGTCTTGGAGATTCACAGTCACTAAGGGAATCACTGCCATTGTTAAGTTAGGAACATGGTTGTTAAGTGAATCTGGCTTTCCCCATTGACCTTGCTTGTTAGAAGGTCGCAAAAGGGGATCGTGTGACCCCAGGGAGGCTGCAACGGTCATAAGTGTGGAAAAAAGGTCTCTTCTTAAAAAAAAAACCTTCCAGTGTGTTCTGTACCAGCCTACTACCGGCCCTGCAGAAAAGGCAGGGACAACCCCTTTACAAAACAGCAAGAGGCTGAAACTAAGCCTGCCAAATTTATTGACATAAAACAGAGCAAAACCAAACACGAACCATGAAACAGGAGCTATTCAAGCGATTGCCTTCAGCAAACCAGCCCTCCCACACATTCCCCTTTTAAACAGTTCAAGGCATGGCTTCTCTCTGCCTCCTTCCGAGGTGCCCCATTGCCTTCCTCTGTTTACTCCTGATTGACTGCCTCCTGCGTCGGGCGTCCTTGAACAGGGCCAGCTGTGGGTCATCTTCATCCACGCTGTCAGGCTCACATAGCTGGGTCTGTGTCGTAACCAATGGCAGGGGCCTGGCTGAGGGCTCTGCAGAGCCTCAAGGCTATCCTCAGCAAGCTCTCCAACAGCCCACTCCTCCTCCTCTGAATCATCCGACCCAACTGCCGAACCCACAGGCTGACCCTGAATCACAACACAGTGTTGGAGTATTCACCGCTTCTGGAGGCAGGTTGTTCCACTGGTTAATTGTTCCAACTGTCAGGAAATTTCTCCTTAATTCCAGGTTGCTTCTCTCCTTGGTTAGTTTCCATCCGTGGCTTCTTGTCCTGCCTTCTGGTGCTTTGAAGATTAGTTGACACACACACCCTTCCTCTTTGTGACAGCCTCTCAAATACTGAAGGACTTCAATTGTATCACCCCTGGTCCTTCTCTTCATTAAACTAGACATACCCAATTCCAGCAACCGTTCTTCATATTTTTTAGCCTCCAGTCCCCTAATCATCTTTGTTGCTCTTCTTGGCACTCTTTCCAGAGTCTCAACATCTTATTTACATCATGGTGACCAAAACTGGATCCAGGATTCCAAGCGTGGCCTTACCAAGGCGTTGTAAAGTGGTATTAACACTTCACGTGATCTTGATTCTATCCCTCTGTTAATGCAGCCTAGCACAGTGTTGGCTTTTTTGGCATCTGCAGCACACAGCTGGCTCCTATTTAAGTCATTGTCCACTAGGACTCCGAGATCCCTCTCCCAGTTGCTACTGTTGAGCAAGGTACCACCTGTAGATTGGTTTAAATATAACGGAGGAGAGATTTGGAAAGGACGGAGAGCTGCTTTAGTTTTCAGTTTGAGTTTTAATTTTTCTAATCTCTGCTTCATCTAAACTCCACATCAGCCAGATTCCGCTCTCCGCAGTTCCAGATAACTATTATTTTGAGATACAGAGCACTGCTGAGGATGCCAGCTAACATCCAATTATTTTTCTTGACAGAGGTCACAGGGAGAGCGGGCCTTAGGAAGTGTATTAGTTCAAGACCCTGGGTTTCGGTGTGTGCAAAGGCTGATGGGGATATCTCTCAAGGACTCGGGTGAAGAGAGAAACTTCGAAGATGCTCTGTGCAGTAAATCAGACGCTGCGTGCTTCGCACCCAGCAGGAGGAAATTTTGGAGGATAGGCTGGCAAAATAGAGTTTCTTTTTATGGAGAGACCATGTTCTTGTTATGTTGGTGAGGGGAGAGAAGGCATCAAGGAAGTCTGATGAGGTCATCGGTCAAGAATTGATGGCCTGCAGAATGGGTTAGACTTCTTCTTCTTCTTCTTCTTCTTCATCTTCTTCTTCTTCTTCTTCTTCTTCTTCTTCTTCTTCTTCTTCTTCTTCTTCTTCTTCTTCTTCCTCCTCCTCCTCCTCCTCCTCCTCCTCTTCTTCTTCTTCTTCTTCTTCTTCTTCTTCTTCTTCTTCTTCTTCTTCTTCTCCTCCTCCTCCTCCTCCTCCTTCTCCTTCTCCTTCTCCTTCTCCTTCTCCTTCTCCTTCTCCTTCTCCTTCTCCTTCTCCTTCTCCTTCTCCTTCTCCTTCTCCTTCTCCTTCTCCTTCTCCTTCTCCTTCTCCTTCTCCTTCTCCTTCTTCTTCTTCTTCTTCTTCTTCTTCTTCTTCTTCTTCTTCTTCTTCTTCTTCTTCTTTTCTCTCTCTCTCTCTCTCTCTTATTAAAAGAAGAAGAAGAAGAGGGGACTTCCGGTGGCTCCGCGGCGACGGAGGGAGCCTTCCCGGGCTGCCCGCGGCTCAGCTGGTGTTTTTTCGCCCGAAACAGCGCCGATCAGCTGTTCGGGCGAATCTGAAGCCCCCTCCTCGGGAGAAGAGGAGGGGGTGAGCCCCCAGGTGGGGGTTGAGTTCTCCGGGGCCGCCTGAGCTTGGAGCTTGGGCGGCTGAAGGATTGAACTCCCCCGTAGCCTGGGCTGCTCCCAGCTGGCTAGCGTCTCTGCTCCGGACTTCATGGAGCAGAGCCAGGCGTCTGCGACCATCCCTGCTTGAAGGAGAGACTATGAAAGGGAAAGAGCAGGCAGAGCAGTACAAGAGGGAAAGATGAAGAGATGAAGAAGATTTTATTTTACTCTCAAGCTTGATGGACTTTGCTTAAAACTTAAAGTGAAAGTGCGTCACAATTGTAAGTAAAAGATGGCGGCTAAACCTCCCCCTAGAACTTTTCGGAGTGCTGGAAATTCTCCGGTGCAACAACAATCATTGCTGCAGGCGTTGCATTCTCCTGATGTATTGACATCGAAGGATCTTGAAAAACATACCCAGTTAATTTTGGAGTCAATGGGTGTTAAATTTCTACAGATGGAGGAGAAATTGGAGAAATTGGAGCAGAGAATGGAAGAAAGGATGGAACAGAAACTTAGAGAAATGAAGGTAGACATTTTGTCCTCAGTGCAAAAAGTTGCTAAATGTGTGGAGGTGCTGGATGATCAAGTGCAAGATTTGATTCAAAAGAATGCTTTATTAGAAGCAAAAGTATTGGAAATTGAAGATTTAAAAGACAAAATCGACAGTGAACAGAGCTTGGCCCAATTTTACCAGATGCAGTTTGCTGTGAGAATTAGAGGCCTAAAAGAGAATATTAAGGAAGATTTAAAGCAGCTGGTTTCTGAGGCTTTTGAGGGAGTATTGAACCATCCAGCATCTGAATTAAAACAAGGTATGGACAAAGTGTTTCGTGTGAATTCGTGGATTGCTAAACAGAGAAAGTTGCCTAGAGATGTGGTGGTTTATTTTGTAAAAAGGGAAATTAGAGATGAAGTTATACAAGCTGCCTACGATACCAAAGTTGTGATTGCTGGTCAACAAGTTTTGGTTCTAAAAGAAATTCCTCCAAAGATTTTAAAGAGAAGGAAGGATTTTATATTTCTTGTGCAAGAGCTCAAGCAAAGAGATATAAGGTTCAGATGGGAGATCCCAGCTGGGTTGAGCTTCATGTATGATGGCAAAAGGTACTGTTTGAGTAATGTGAAGCAAGCGCATGATTTTTATAATAATGTCTTGAAAGTAACCCCATCAACACTTCTGGAAGCTGCAGAGGGATCTGGAGAAGGAGAACATCAAGAGGATGAAGATGCACAGATAGACGAGAAGGGTACAGGAGGAGTTCAAGCTGCAACTCTTTTGGATGATCTTAGAGAACAGAGGGTGACGCGTGCTGCCTTAAAACGCTCAAAAAAAGGAAAAAAAATAAGACCAGTAGAAATCTATGGAACTTCCACAAAATATTTATAGTTAAGTGGTAGTTGTGTTTTAAAAAAAAAAAAAAAAGTTTTGGGATGCTATGTATGGTAATAGATTTTTTTTTTAATTTGGAATTAATGGACAACTTACTACAGAGGAAGAGGAAGAAAGTTTTGTGGGTTAATGTGGGTTAATTTGTGTAAGAACTATTTATTAATGTGCAAATGAGAATATGTTAAGGTAATAGTGAATTGTGGAAGAACATAGATGGGAATGATGCTAGTTTTCTTTTATTTTAGTTTTTTATATATATTTAGTATTATTAAGGATTGGTTTACTATATACAAGCTAGAGAGTGATGGATTTTAGAGTTTATAATTGTTAGTATATGATTGTTTATGATTGCCTTTTAGATATATACCTTGTATTTTGCTCTGGGAAGTCGGGGGGGGGGAGGGGGGAGGAGGGGAAGTGGAGGGGGGGAGGTAGGGGAGGGAGGAGGGGGAGGGGGAGGGGGGGAGATAGGGGGGAGGTAGGGAGGGGAGGAGGGAGGGGGAAGGGGGCTTTTTTTAAAGGAAAATTGTATTTTATAAAACTTTTCAATAAAAAAAAAAAAAAAGAAGAAGAAGAAGAAGAAAAGCAGTGTGAACCGATTCAGTCCCTAGCAGTGATTTCTTACAGACACCCAGCATTTTTATGACGGTAGTGTTGTGCCAGTAACAGACTGAAAGAAAAAAGATGAAACCGAATACTATCACGCTTGGGACTTAATTTATTGAGGGTTAGAGGAAAGAACAAAGGATTAGGAATCGAATATGTATTTGCGTATTTAAACCCAGGCAGCACGTTGGTTGAAAAATTATTATTGTATGTATGGAAAAAATTAATAAAATATTATTATTATTATTATTATTATTATTATTATTATTATTATTATTATTATTATTATTATTATTATTATTATTTTAAAAAGTTGTATAACAGTTGTTAGGAGAAATAGGAACAGAAACAATTCAGACTAATGAGGAACCTAAAGGATGTGGTTTTACATGCTTGGGAGATGTCCTCCTCCTCCTCTTCTTCTTCTTCATGAACACCACTCTCTTCTACCACTGATGATGCTATCTAGTTAGATAATGAAACATCTGCATGAAAACAACCAAGCTCAGAGAGCACCAAGAACCCCCCAGTCCTCCTCCCTCTTCCTCCTCCTCCTCCTCCTTCTCCTTCTCCTTCTCCTCCTCTTCTTCTTCATGAACACCACTCTGTTCTACCACTGATGATGCTATCTAGCTAGATAATGAAACATCTGCATGAAAACAACCAAGCTCAGAGAGCACCAAGAACCCCCCAGCCCTCCTCCCTCTTCCTCCTCCTCCTCCTCCTCCTTCTCCTTCTCCTTCTCCTCCTCTTCTTCTTCATGAACACCACTCTGTTCTACCACTGATGATGCTATCTAGCTAGATAATGAAACATCTGCATGAAAACAACCAAGCTCAGAGAGCACCAAGAACCGCCCAGTCCTCCTCCCTCTTCCTCCTCCTCCTCCTTCTCCTTCTCCTTCTCCTCCTCTTCTTCTTCATGAACACCACTCTGTTCTACCACTGATGATGCTATCTAGCTAGATAATGAAACATCTGCATGAAAACATTCAAGCTCAGAGAGCACCAAGGACCCCCCCAGCCCTCCTCCTCCTCCTCCTCCCTCTTCCTCCTCCTCCTCCTCCTCTTCTTCTTCATAAACACCACTCTCTTCTAGCACTGATGATATTATCTCGTTTGATAATGAAACATCTGCATGAAAACAAGAAAGCTCAGAGAGAACCAAGGACCCCACAGTCCTCCTCCTCTTCTTCTTCTTCCTCCTCCTTCTTCCTCTTCCTCCTCTTCTCCATAAACCCCACTCTCCTCTAGCACTGATGATGTTATCCAGTTTGATAATGAAACATCTGCATGAAAACATCCAAGCTCAGAGAGCACCGAGGACCCCACCAGCCTGCATTTTACCAGGGGTGGAAAAGTCTCACTGTTGTGTTTGGTTGCAGAATGGTAGTGAGAAGTGATCTAGCTGAAATGAAGTGGAGAAGCATTTGCTGAAGGTTTGATTGAGATTTGTGCAGCATTCTCTCGAGTACGCTCCAAAATTCAATATAGACTGGATCTTTTTTTTTTTTTTTTGACGGTGGAGAAAGTTTGTTCAACACTGAGATGGTGCCTTTAAGTTTCACGTAAATTTGATTTTGCCTTTGGAGGACTACGAAGAAATTCGTGGAAAGTGGAGGGCGGGGGCGGGGGAAGCAATTGTGTTTTGAACACGCCTGACCTTTTGTTTCGAACCTCTGTTTTAAAGGGATTCTGCTGAATTCCTGAATCCGGTTTGATTATCCTCCATAATGTTATGGAGGAACCAAGAGAGGGGTCCCAACAGATCAAAGCAAGCGCTAGGTGAAAGTTCATTCAAACCAACATCCAAAGCAAATGAAGACCCCCTACAGCTCCTCAGCAGGCAACGTTTTGTAGGCGCAGGCTGCTGAGGATGAGTCTGTGCTGTCTGCATCTCAAACTGAAGTGCAAATGGTTCCTGCAGTCTGCAAGGTTTTCTGGAAATCCATTCATCCTTCCGCACCATTTGAAAGGGGTCCATCCATCCCAAAGCGCATAGCCAAATGTCTATGGAGATTCTCAGTCCTCCAGGTCAGGGTTGTCCCAAAGGTGCTTTTTCAGGAGGCAACTGGACTTTCTTGTTTTTCTTGGAAGACGTTTCGCTTCTCACCCAAGAAGCTTCTTGGATGAGAAGAGAAACGACTTCCCAGAAAAACAAGAAAGTCCAGTTACCTCCTGAAAAACCATATTGGGGACATTAGAATAGAATAGAATAGAATAGAATAGAATAGAATAGAATAGAATAGAATAGAATAGAATAGAATAGAATAGAATAGAATAGAATAGAATAGAATAGAATAGGAAATATAGAATAGAATAGAATAGAATAGAATAGAATAGAATAGAATAGAATAGAATAGAATAGAATAGAATAGAATAGAATAGAATAGGAAATATAGAATAGAATAGAATAGAATAGAATAGAATAGAATAGAATAGAATGGAATGGAATGGAATGGAATGGAATGGAATGGAATGGAATGGAATGGAATGGAATAGAATAGAATAGAATAGAATAGAATAGAATAGAATAGAATAGAATAGAATAGAATAGAATAGAAAATATGGAGTGGAGTGAGTGGAGTGGAGTGGAGTGGAATGGAACGGAACGGAACGGAACGGAACGGAACAGAACAGACAGAATAGAATAGAAAATATGGAGTGGAATGGAATGGAATGGAACGGAACGGAACGGAACGGAACAGAACAGAACAGAACAGAATAGAATAGAGCTGGAAGGGACCTTGGAGGTCTTCTAGTCCAGCCCCCTGCTCAAACAGGAGAACCATGCTGGTTCAGGAATTGTGGGAGTTGAAGTCCACAAGTCATAAAAGAGCCAAGGTTGCCTACCCCTACCCTTGGGTGTCCTTCTGACAAGCCAAGTCCCTGGAGAAGCCCGATTCACTGAACAACCGTGTGGCTAACTTCACAACTGCAGTGGTTCAATTAACAATTGTAGCAATCAAGTCCGTAAAGTGGGGCAAAATTCACTTAACAAATGTCCCGCTTAGCAACGAAAATTTCAGGCTCAATTATGGTCGTAGGTTGAGGACAACCTGCACCGCCCTTTAGATAAACGGGACAATGACTAGTACTATTCAACCCTCTTGGAGGGATGTCCTGATGACCTCAGATGACTCCTGACTTCCTTGGTCTTTGCTATGCTGATGTTTTCTTCTGCTGTTCATTGGATGCTATTTCTATAGGACTCTTCCCCTGGTTACCTAGGGAACTACATTCACATTATTGAAAAGTGGTTGCATGCCAGTGCATATATATTCTGACATACCTTAGCAATCTGAGGAGCTAAAAAGCCCTATTAAGTTGCTAAGGTGACGGACACATTTATGGATTGATGGAATATGTGAGGGGTCCCTGGTGCTCTCTGTGCTGGCTTGTTTTCTTGCAGATGTTCCCTTACCCAAACGAGGTAACATCATCAGTGCTAGAAGCGAGTGGGTTTTATGGAGTGGAGAGGAGGAGGAGGAGGAGGAGGAGGAGGAGGAGGAGGAGGAGGAGGAGGAGGAGGAGGAGGAGGACTACTGTGGGGTCCTTGATGCTCTCTGAGCTTGGTTGTTTTCTTGCAGACGTTTCATTACCCAACTAGGTAACATCATCAGTGCGAGAAGGGAGTGGGTTTTATGGAGTGGAGAGAAGGAGGAGGAGGAGGCCTGTGTGGTCCTTAGTGGCCTTTGACCTTGCTTGTTTTCTTGCAGATGTTTCCTTACCCAAACTGGGTAACATCATCAGTGCTAGAAGGGAATGGGTTTTATGGAGTGGAGAGGAGGAGGAGGAGGAGGAGGAGGAGGAGGAGGAGGAGGAGGAGGAGGAGGAGGAGGAGGACTGTATGGTCCTTGGTGGTCTCTGAGCTTGTTTTCTTGCAGAAATTTCATTACCCAACTAAATAACATCATCAGTGCTAGAAGGGTGTGGGATTTATGGACAGGAGGAGGAGGAGGAGGACTGTGGGGTCCTTGGTGCTCTCTAAGCTTGCTTGTTTTCTTGCAGACATTTCATGACCCAACTAGGTAACATCATCAATGCTAGCAAGGAGTGGGTTTTGCTCTCCGTTAATATTCTAGTGACTTGCTCTGTCAATGTTAGTTGGGCTGCTCTGAGTTAGTCTATGTTGATGTGGGTGCTGATTGCTGGCGGAGAGGCACGTGGGTGTTTTTGTCCTTTTTGGAGCTGGCTGAAGGTCTCTTTTGCCTAGTCTACACTCTACATGTTGCCGATGTCTACATGTCTATGGATGGCTGATTTGTCAGAGTGCCGGGCTTCTGGAAATTCCCTGGCGTTTTTGGACTTGGCAACTTGGCGTCACGTCCCAGCTGAGAAGCCCAACGACACGTCCCAGCTGAGAAGCCCAACGAAGCAAAACTGCAGAAACATTGCGATCTCTAATGCCAACTTTATTAGCCCTTAGCAAACCGGTACGACAGAAGGAAAGCTAGCTCTGAGAATAGGGTGGGAAATAGATAACTAAAAGAGTGAAGTTTTCCCTCCCCTCTCTGACAGTTGAAGTCGCATTGTCCAATTAACCTTCCAGCAATTATTATGAGAAGGAACTTCAGTTTGCCAAAACATCTCAGTGGCTTCGGCTCTTGCGCCGATAGGGAGCACCTGTGGATCCCAAACTCTCCCTTCTCCACCCCGTAACCAATGGTGGGATTCAAATATGGGAACAACTGGTTCTCTGTGTGGATGCTGCTTCCAGAAGTCCATTCTGAGCCTGGGCAACAAATATTAACTACCGGTTCTGCCAAAGTGGTGCGAACGGGCTGAATCCCACCACTGCCCGTAACTGTAGGCAAGCTAGAATCACTACGGTGGTCCTAAAGACAGTAAATTCCATGGCTTGACAGCTGGTCTAGGGTGGTCACATTTTCCCACCTGAAACTATGGTTAAGTCTGCCTATATTCCCTGGCATTTTTGAATATGTGCCGTCAAGTCAATGTTTTAAATCTTATTGATCACAAAAGTAGACCTTGATTATGTGACCAGGGAAAAGTTGCAGGGGAACAAGGGTGAAAAACAGTCATAAGTCATTTCCCCCAGTGCTATGTTAACTTTGAAGGGTCATTAGATGAATGATTGTAAGTCAAGGACTACCTGGATTTGGGGGTTAGTGAAGCAGCAATTGTTGTCAGGCCTGTCGTGGAAAAACCCAATGGAAAAGAGAAGAGACAGCAACACAAAACAGTAATTCTTACTTTAAGATTCAGAGGTTTATTTTGCTAATGATTTGGAACATAGCAAGCATAATAACATCACTTATGTTAACAACCCATTGCAATGAGGACCATATGGTATAGCAGACTCCAATAGGACAGCTATAGGCCAATGCCAAATCAATCAGATCCAGTCCCAACCCTTTATACCCTTTCTCATTCTAAGACTGTAGTCAGATGGTCTGCTGACTTTTGCTGACTTCTGCTGACTTTTTATTGACCTCCTGCTGAACATAACTTTCCACATATACCCAGGTCCATAGGAACCCGCGTCCATCAGTGACTTTCAGTTCCTCTTTTCCCATGGTTACAATACTCACGTTCCAAATATACATAGAGCTACCTACTTTGCAATTTCATATTGCACAAAGCTCAGCAGATTACAAATAGTACGTTCGTATTGTGAAATAGTATAAAGTTCAAGTCAAAGCTTTGTTTTAAATCACTACTGTGGGGCTTATCCCAGGTGTGCTCCAGCTTCATCTTGTTATATGAGGAGGGGACTAAATTTTCATCTCCCACAGGCCCAAGCCCAAAGATGATACAGTGAAATCTGATTAAATCCACGGTGGCTCAGTGGGTTAGGATGCTGAGCCTGTCGATCAGAAGGTTGGCAGTTTGGCAGGTTGAATCCCGAGTGCCACGTAACAGAGTTAGCGCCTGTTACTTGTCCCAGCTTCTGCCAACCTAGCAGTTCGAAAGCACGTAAAAATGCAAGTAGCAAAATAGGGACCACTCTGGTGGGAAGGTAACAGTGTTCCGTGCACCTTGGCATCTAGTCATGCCGGCCACATGACCACAGAGACGTCCTCGGAC
This sequence comes from Vipera ursinii, assembly GCF_947247035.1. Lineage (NCBI taxonomy): Eukaryota > Metazoa > Chordata > Lepidosauria > Squamata > Viperidae > Vipera > Vipera ursinii. The sequence continues at coordinate 524,997 of NW_028148452.1, read as the reverse complement.
AAGCGCCGGCTTTTTGGCTTTGAAATGGAGATGAGCACTGGCCCCTAGAGTTGGAAACAACTAGCATGCATGTGCAGGGGAACCTTTACCTACCTTTACCTTAATAGACAGAATCTTGCCGGGCTAAAGTTATAACCTTCTAACTTAATAGCTGTAACCTGGGAGATTCTAGCACACCTTTTCCACCCTTCTCTATCCAGTTCTGGACTGTGCAGTTTCTTGTCTTGGGACCGTCTCTGCAACCTGATGCCTCCCCAAAAAAACACTGGGTGGTTTTGCCAAGATTCACACTCCACCCCTTCTCCAGGCGTGTATCACAGCTGTAGAAATTAAGAGAGTTGGAAGGGACCTTGGAGGTCTTCTAGTCCAACTCCCTGCTCAAGCAGGAGACCCTATTCCAGTTCAGACAAGTGGCTGTCCAGTCTCTTCTTAAAAGCCTCCAGTGATGGAGCATACACAACTTCTGAAGGCAAGCCATTCCACTGTACTAGAGAGAGAAACAAATTTCTGCAGGCTGCAGTAAATTGGTCGTATCTGATTATTTGCTTTATTCCCTACTTTCTTACAAGTTCAGTGGTTTTTTTCAATGCTTCCATAAGGGTCAGCACCAGTTTGATCTAGTGGTTAAGGCAGCTGGCTGGACTGGTCACCAGGAGACAGCGAGTTCTAGACCTGTCTTCGGCATAAAAGCCAGCTGGGTGACCTTGAGCCAATTACCAGGAGACAGTGAGTTCTAGACCTTTCTTATGCACAAAAGCCAGTTGAGTGACTGAGCTGTGGACAATAATAACACAGCATGGTTGGTATAGTATCCCTTCTGTTGTTCTAGTCACCTCTCAGCAGAACAGCTGTGTCTTCAACAGCTGCCTAAACTCAGCAGAAGACTTGTGGTGGTAGAAGAACCCAACAATGTCCATGGAGAGTCTCAGTTATCCATCCATCTCTCTCTCTCCCCACTTCTCTCTCTCTCTCTCTCTCGTCTCTCTCTCTCTCTCTCCTCTCTCTCTCTCTCTCTCTCTCTCTCTCTCTCTCTCTTCTACCTCTCTCAGTTACCAGACCTAACTGGTAACCGTGAACTGAAAGGATATATTTGATGGTTTGTTAGATTTCACCATTCCTTTTCTTGAGTAGCTCAACCTGGCATAGAGCTCTCTTCTCCTCTTCTTCTCCAGAGTAAGAACCCACCAAGGCAGTTTGGCTTGTAAGGGATTGACCCAAAGGTCTTCTCAGGAGCCTGGTGAGCAAGCCAATTAAACAGGTACTCCTTAGGTTCCAATATTTGAGGAGCTCCTACAAGAGGGGTCTTCAAATTTGGCCCTTTTATGACTTGTGGACTTCAGCTCCCAGAATTCCTCAGCCGGACATGCTGGCTGAGGAATTCTGGGGGTTGAAGTCCACAAGTCATCAAAGAGCCACGTTTGAAGAACCCTGTCCTCCAAAGATGAGGGAGGTCAAACTATTTTCCAAAGCACCAAAAGGCAAGACGAGAAACAATGGTTAGAAACTAACCAAGGAGAGAAATAACCTAGAATTAAGGAGAAATTTCCTAACAGTGAGAGCAATCAACCAATTGAACAACTTGCCTCCAGAGGTTTTGCGTGCTCCATCACTGAAGGCTTTCAAAAAGAGACTGGACAACCATTTATCTGAAATAGTACGGGGTCTTCCGCTCAAACAAGAGATTGGACTAGAAGACCTCCAAGGTCTCGTCTATTGTTCTATGTTCTTTTCTGGGAATTATGGGAGTTGAAATCCACAAGTCTTTAAACTCACCAAGTATGGAGACCTTTGGCTTAGAAGAAAGCTGAAGATCAATTGGACCTTCCCAAGGTGCAGTTCAGTCATTCCAAGAGGAAGGAGGAAAAAATGGCAGCAGTTGTTCAAAGATAAATTGCACTATGCATAATATTAGACATTTTTTTGATATCGGGTTTCTTCGTTAATCCTCACTCATGGACGATTTCGCGTTCAGTTCCTGCCCATCCATCTCAACAGGTGGGCGTGCTGACACCCGAAGGCAATTAAAGGACCTTGTTCCCTTTGGCTCCTCCAAAGAGAATTTAAAACACCATTCTGTCTGTAGGTGGTAATTTTAAGCTTTTCATTTCAGCAAATTAAAAGCCTGTTTCTTTCTCCAATTTTTTCTCCCCCTTCCCTCCTTGAAAATATGTGTCTGCCGGTGTGTAGGCGTTCAGTCTGAGCTCACCTTTCGCGATTCCAGAGTAAAAATAAATTCTCTGAGACACTCAGTTCCATTCTGGAGATTGCCAAGCTACTGGTGGGCACTTCTGTAAAAAAAAAAAGCACACACACAAAATAGGTAGATTTTCAGAAGCGTCGGGGCAACGAAAGAAACCAATTGCTATTATTTTTAGCCCCGGTGGGATCAAACAGTACAGAGCCCAAATCTTTGACCTAAGGCAGGGGTAGGCAACCTCGGCTCTTTTATGACTCATGGACTTCAACTCCCAGAATTCCTGAGTCAGCATGTCCGGCTGAGGAATTCTGGGAGCTGAAGTCCACAAGTCATAAAAGGGCCAAATTTGAAGACCCCTCTTGTAGGAGCTCCTCAAATATTGGAACACTGTTATATTTGAGGGTATCCTACAAAAATAAGGGGGTCCAACTATTTTCTAAAGTACAAGCAGTCAAGAAAAGAGAAAAGCAGGCAAGAAATGCACAAGAGACTAGCACTTGCTTGAGCAGCCAACTTGCAGAAGAGGTTCAAGTGCTGTGATGTGTGTACACATACAAACATCAGAATCATGCAAGCCACAGTATTTCCTGGGACGCTTTGTGGAAATGAAAGTTGGACTTTGAAGGGGCAGAAATGGAAGAATATTGATGCTTTTGAACTTTGGAATTTGGAGGAGACTTTTGAGGACATCAGAGACAGCCGAGAAAACAGACAAACAGATCATTGCACAAATCAACAACAGAGATCACACTCGGGGCACAAATGACCTGACTCAAATGATCCTACTTTGGAAGCTTTAATGCAAAGAATCCTCTCTCTTGGGAAGTCCATCATGGTGGGAAAGATGGAAGGAAAGAGAAGAAAGAAGATGTATGGATCCAATTCTGATGGTGATGGAGACACCAGTGGAAGAGCTGAAGAACCAGCTCCAAAAATCTGGAGAAGATCTTTCTATGTGGTCACTGAGTTGATATCAATCTGATGGCACCTAATCAGTCAGTCAGTCAGTCAATCAATCAAGACTTATCAGAACCCTTTCCACTTGTGCCCAGCTCATAAAAATATATCAGGCATAAGCATCTACAAGATTTTTCTCCACCAAGATAAGGAGGATTGCTGAGATGACTATTGTTTGATTAGTTGATAATGTAAGGATTTCTTATTAGCACCTATATCAGGACACAACTGAAAGATATGTAAATATAATGCTGACGATTGAAAGACAGTTTACTAAAAAAATTTACAGATGTTATATGTACAGTTTGTTATACTCTGTCCTGTCATAGAATGTATTTTATGTTTTTGTTATTTCTTTCTGTAACATAAGGTAATACTAATAGTAGTGTTGTAGCTAGGGAAGTTGAATCATGTCCACTTTTGTTTTTTAAATGTACATTTAATAAAATTTTCTAAAAAAAAAGATTTTTTCTCCACCAAGAATTACAAGTGATGACCTGTTCTAGCACACATGTCCTACCAAATTTTAATACAACATCTTTAATGATCAAGAGCGCCACGTCTAGGTCAGCCTTGATTAACTTAAGCTTAGCAGTTAGGCTAAGGATTTCAATATACATCCATTTCAGGTGTTCATGGCCTTTACGGGAACCTTGAAAATTATCTACTGGTGCATGAAAACTGCTTGACAAAGGAATATTGGTTTTGGGGTGCTGTAAGGACAGTTATGCTGCAGTTCCTTTAACCTATCATGGTGCTTTTTGAAACATCCAGCGCTACAAAAAAAATGTTTGGACTTAATGTCTGCTTTATTTAACTCATCTCTTCTCAAGAAATAAGTTTTGTTTGTGTGTGTGTATGTGTGTGTGCGTGTGTGTGTGTGTGCATAGGTAAGCAAAGTTGATATCTAATGTCACAGTGATGCCAACCTTGAATATTGCTGTTTATTGGAGAACATCACTGGAGAGTTTAGTCAAGTGTGAAGACCTGAGGAATTGTGTTGACCAAAGCAATTCCTCAACAGAGTTTGTTGGGGAATCTTCCCAATAGTAACTCCTGATTTCTATAAATATTCATTCTAAATCCATATTCTAATAAGAATATGACACCCTCTTAATATTAGATATTAGATAATCCTAGAATTGGCAATCTTTGCTGGTTGTCAAGCAAATAAACATTATTGGTTACCAACTAGTAATCCATAGCAGTTCAACTGAATCAAGGTCTCATTGATTTGAGGACCTCATGTTGGGAGAGGAAAATAGATTATCTCCAAATGGATTTTGGGTAGAAAGAAACGGCATCTTTCTGGGGAAAGAAAAGATCCATAGTCTGAAAAAGGACTGCCCGTATGGGGTTTAGGCAAGAAAGCTCAAATTCTTTGTACATCAGAATGAGGAGAGCAGGGAGAAAGTTTGCAGAGAGGAAAAATTTTTTAGGGGGGGGGTCACATCTGATCTTGAAATGATCAAAAGTGAACACACAAGTGCCACAAGTCAACACAAGTCAACACACAGTAACCACGGTGGGAATAGCATTGCATTTAGAGCTGGAAGGGACCTTGGAGGTCTTCTAGTCCAGCCCCCTGCTCAAGCAGGAGAACCTATACCATTTCAGACACATGGTTGTTCAATCTCTTCTTAAAAATCTCCAGTGATGGAGCACCCAAGATTTCTGAAGGCAAAGCTGTTCCACTGGTTAATTGTCCTCACTGTTAGGAAGTTTCTCCTTAATTCCAGGTTGCTTCTCTGTTTGGTCAGTTTCCATCCATTGTTTCTCATCCTTTCCTCTAGTACCTTGAAGAAGAATTTGACCCTCATCTTCTTTGTGGCAGCCCCTCAAATACTGGAATAACTGCTATCATGTCACCCCTATTTCTTCTTTTCTTTAGACTAGCCAAACCCAAGTCCTGCAGCCGTTTTTCGCATGTTTTAGTCTCCATGCCTCTGATCATCTTAGTTGCTCTTCTCTGAATTTTTTCCAAGGTCTCAACGTTTTTTTTTTGTAGTATGGTGACCAAAATTGGTTGCAGTATTCCAAATGTGGCTTTGCTAGACTTTCCACTGTCTCCTGCAATTTGCCCAAATTCATGTTCATGGCGTTGATGACACCATCTAACCATCTCATCCTCAGCCATCCCCTTCTCCTTTTGCCTTCCATCTTTCTCAACTTCAAGCTTTTCTCCAAAGAGTCCTCTCTTCTCAGTTGGTGGCCAAAGTATTTGAGCTTCAGCTTCAGTATCTGTCCTTCCAAAGAACAGTCAGGGTTCAAGACTGACTGATTTAATCTCCTTGAAGTCCAAGGGTATCTCAAGAGTCTTCTCCAACACCATCCCCCCCCCTTGAATTCCATTGACCCTCCAAGTTAGTGCTGACCATTAGTTGACTAGATTCTTCTTTACAGGCTGGAACAAATCTTCTGTGCTGCAACAATGAATGATTTGACCCCAAGTTCAAATCATCATCTTCAAATCCAGGGTTCAAAGCAAATGAAAAGACAGGTTGAAATCAAACCTTCTTCAAATCCAAGGTCCCTTCCAACTCTATTATTCTACATTCTAAGTTCTTCAATAGAATAGAGCTGGAAGGGAGCTTGGAGGTCTTCTAGTCCAACTCCCTGCTCAAGCAGGAGATGCTATACCATTTCAGACAGATGGGTCTCCAGTCTTTTCTGAAAAACCTCCAGCGATGAAGCACCTACAACTTCTGGAGGCAACTTCTCTTCCACTGGTTAATGGTCCTCACTGTCAGGAAGTTTCTCCTTCATTCCAGGTTGCTTCTCTCCTTGATTAGTTTCCATCTATTCTTAGGGACACGGTGGCTCAGTGGGTTAGGATGCTGAGCTTGTCAATCAGAACGTCGACAGCTTGGCGGGTCGAATCCCGAGTGCCGCATAGCAGAGTGAGCGCCTGTTACTCGTCCCAGCTTCTGCCAACCTAGTAGTTTGAAAGGACGTAAAAACGCAAGTAGAAAAATAGGGACCACTACGGTGGGAAGGTAACAGCGTTCTGTGCGCCTTTGGTGTCTAGTAATGCCGGCCACGTGACCACGGAGACGTCCTCAGACAAGCTCTGGCTCTTCGGCTTTGAAACGGAGATGAGCACCAGCCCCTAGAGTCGGAAATGACTAGCACGCATGTGCGGGGGAACCTTTACCTTTTTATTGATTCTTGTCCTACCATCAGGTCCTTTTGAAAAATACAAGTTGACCCCCTCTTCTTTGTGGCTGACAATATTACAAGTTTTATTGGAAAATAAGTTGACCCCTTCTTCTTTGCGTCTGACAATGTTATAACTTCACCTCTTCATAGTCCTTCTCTCTCCCCTGTTTGCCCAACTGCAAACTTCCAACAAGGGGTTCCTAATACTCAAGGCGCTTCTGACTTATTCAGCATTCAGCACCTCTAGTTAGTCAAGGATCCTCTCACCTCCTTTCCCCTCTACCACCCATACTATCGTTGTTGCTAGTTGCAAAGTCATGTCCGACCCATCGCGACCCCATGGACAATGTTTCTCCAGGCCGTCATATCTTTTTTTTCCCTTTTGGTACTGTCCATGGGGTTTTCATGGCAAAGATAGTGGAGTGGGTGGCCATTTCCTTCTCCAGTGGATCACATTTTGTCAGAACTCTCTGCTGTGACCTGTCCATCTTGGGTGGCCCTGCACGGCATAGCTCATAGCTTCATTGAATTACGCAAGTCCCTTAGCCATGACAAGGCAGTAATCCAATTCCCTCTCACTAAACTGCTGTGACCCCAATTACACAACCTGATGACTCAAAAAAAAAGGCCTCCCCCAACTTTCACCTACAGGAAAGGTAAGTAAGGTCTCCACCACCACCCAAACCTTCCAATTTGCTGGCCTTAACTAGTCCACCTCCAGAAACTTGCTCTAGATAGCAAGAAGAGAGCAGAACTAACTTCACGGTTGCTGGGGAACGGCATTAAAAGCTCAGTGGACAAAATGGTGCAGATCAGGGGAGAAAGGAGAAGGCCTGCCCCCATGATTGGCATTAATTGCTTCCCAAGCTGTCAGGAGCATCTGAATGTGATGGGTCAAAGAAGGGATTTGGGGAAGAGACAGCCCCCTTCAGAGCCGCAGGGAAGTGTGGTGACTAACCTCAATAACCTGTGGGGAGTGGAAGGAGAAGAATCTGGAAAAGACTACCAGGTAACAAATTGGGGTGAAATTGGGGTATTGCACGGAGAAGCACAACACAAGGGTGGTCTGGCCCTAACACAGCTGCTTGTTAACAGATTGACATGTTGGAAAAAAAAATCTTCATCAGGGTCCAGTCCAAGCCGGGAATACA
>NW_028148452.1:342533-512533 GCF_947247035.1 Vipera ursinii | reverse complement strand
CTTTAACTCAGAGTATTTTGTGGAAAAAGTTGCAAGCGGTGCAGAAAGTGAAAGTGCGCAACAGAAGTAACGGTGTTAAAATGGCTTCTAAACCAACTAAAGTTCCTAGAAGAACTGGTGCTTTGCCAGTTCAACAGTCTTCATTACAGGCTTTGATGCCTCCTCCTGTGGCACCTGCACCCGCACCAGCTTTAACAACAAAAGATTTATAGGATGCTTTAAAAATACAATCCCAACAAATAGTTGAACTTATTGAGGAGAAGAATACTGAAATAAGAGCAGACATTTTGGCTGCAATTCAAGGGCTGGCAGTGTGTATTGAGCGTCTGGATGACCGCGTGGAAGAACTTTAAAGATTGTATGATAAAGTGAGCCCAGAATTTTCAGGAGGTTATAACAATGGATACTTGGGAAAAGATTTGGGTTAGAAATGTAAAATTTACACAGGCCCAAAATTTAAGAAAGAATTTTTATAAAATGTTTTATAGGTGGCATTTAGACCCTAAAAAATTAGCAAGTATGTATTAGAACTGTCAGCCCAAATGTTGGAGGTGTGGTTGTGAGGATGCAACGTATTATCACATATGGTGGACTTGTAAAAAAGTTAAAGCTTTTTGGATTAAAATTTGGTGGAATATGCAAAAGATCTTTAAGAAAAAGATAAGGTTTTCTCCGCAGTTGTTTTTGTTGGGTATTATTACAGATTTTACTGTCATAGACACTAAATTGATGTTGAATCTAATCACGGCAGCAAGACTTTTAGTAGCACAATATTGGAAGAAGGAAGAACTGCCTACTATAGAAGAGTGGAGTTTGAAAGTTTCCAACTTGGCGGAAATGGCAAAGATTTCAGCATACTTGAAAGAACAATCGCAACAGAGATATATTGTGGAATGGAGAAGGTGGATTGAATATATTCAGAATAAATATGGGACTAAAAAGTTTCATTTAGCATTTGAATAAGTAGTGGTTTTATACGATGTATTATTAGTTATTAGTTATTTGTTAGTAATATAGTTATGTTTACGGAGAGTTAAAGTGCGATAGAATTTAATGTTTTATTTTTGTTGTTAGCATATTTTAGCTTAAGTTTGTAAGTTAATACCCTGTATTCAGCTCTGGGAAGTCGGGGAGGGGGGGAGGGGAGGGGAGGGAGGGAGTATGTTTTTCCCACCCTATGTTCCCACGACTTTTCGGACACAGGCAAGTCATATTTTTTACACAATGCCCAGTGGATTAGTTTAGCAACTCGGGCATGTCTAGTTTTGTAATCAGTTTGCGCGATTTTGCTGCACTCACATATTAAATGTGAAACAGTTTCAACTTTATCCTTGCAAAGTCGGCAATTTGGATTGTCAGTAGATTTTTGTATCTTCGCTTTCATGGCATTAGTTTGTAGTGCTTGTTCTTGAGCAGCCAGTATTAAGCCTTCCGTTTCTTTCTTGATGGTTCCCATCTTAAGCCCTGCCCATGTCAAGTTGTTACCACATTTTCCTTCAATGTTTTTCAAATGCTGTCCATTCAAAGTTTTGGTTTTCCATCTATTTAATCTTTCATCCAGCCGTTTTTCCTTATATTCTGCCTTTCTTTCTGTTATTTTTGTAATGCTCTCTGTTTTCACAGCCTGCAGCAATTTTTCTGTACTTTGATTCACATAGTCATTCAAACTTTGTTTTTTTTCTTCTACAGCTTGGTGGATTTGCAGTAGCCCTCTGCCCCCTATTTAAAATAAAATTTAATAAAAATAAATATTCTTCTTGGCAGGTACAACCTGTCGATGTCACTTTGTGGATGTAGAGCGTGGTGCATATTCAAAAGTTTACGCGTTTTCCGGTCTAGGTGTTCCAATCCAGCCAAAGTCCAGTTGATAATTCCAGCTGGGTAGCGTATCACTGGGTAGTGTATTATTATTATTATTATTATTATTATTATTATTATTATTATTATTATTATTATTATTATTATTTCAAGATAGATTAGATAGATAGACAGACAGACAGACAGACAGACAGACAGATAGATAGATAGATAGATAGATATAGATAGATAGAAAGATATATTCTGTATAAACAATTCCTGCCAGATGAAACTGCCTCTCTTCCTTTTTTGACAGAACTGTTAACTAAATAGATTGAGGAAATGTTCTTTACCTAATGTAATGTGGCCTCAGCGATGTGTTGCATAAAGCATCTCACGATATCCTCATTAATAAAATAGTTTAAAATGGGCTAGATGATGCCAGTGTTAAGTGAATTCTTAATTAGCGGAATGACAGCCTGTGCGTTGATAAATGGCTTCACGCACCGGCTTGAGAAATAATATTGAGTGGCGCATCAGAGGACTCGGCGCCAGGCGCTCTGTTGTTCAAGCATCTATTAATTATTGGGACGAAGAGATCGAGGGGATCATGATTAGATCTGGGGCTGATGTAGAACTCGGAGAAGTAGCTAACGTTTCGGAAAAGGAAGGAGGGAAAGAGGGAAGGAAAGGAAGGCTATGTGTGTGTGTTTTTTTGCTGGAAAACGGAAATAAATGCTGGTTTCCAAAACAGAAAAAAAAGGAAATTGCAGCCATGTGACCTTCTTTCCTTCCTTCCTTCCTTCGTTCCTTCGTTCCTTCCTTCCTTCCTTCCTTCCTTCCTTCCTTCCCTCCCTTCCCTTCTCTTCTCCTTTCTTCCCTTCTCTTCTCCTCTCTTCCCTTCTCTTCCCCTCCCTTCCCTTCTTCATCTCTTTTCTCTCTTCCCTTCCCCTCTTCCTCTTTACTCCCTTCCCTTCTTTCCCCTCCCTTCATCTCTTTATTCTCTTCCCTTCCCTTCTTCCTCTTTACTCCCTTCCCTTCTCTTTCCCTCCCTTCATCTCTTTACACTCTTCCCTTCCCTTCTTCCTCTTTACTCCCTTCCCTTCTCTTTCCCTCCCTTCATCTCTTTATTCTCTTCCCTTCCCTTCTTCCTCTTTACTCCCTTCCCTTCTCTTTCCCTCCCTTCATCTCTTTATTCTCTTCCCTTCCCTTCTTCCTCTTTACTCCCTTCCCTTCTCTTTCCCTCCCTTCATCTCTTTATTCTCTTCCCTTCCCTTCTTCCTCTTTACTCCCTTCCCTTCTCTTTCCCTCCCTTCATCTCTTTATTCTCTTCCCTTCCCTTCTTCCTCTTTACTCCCTTCCCTTCTCTTTCCCTCCCTTCATCTCTTTATTCTCTTCCCTTCCCTTCTTCATCTCTTTACTCCCTTCCCTTCTCTTTCCCTCCCTTCCCTTCTTCATCTCTTTATTCTCTTCCCTTCATTTCCCTTCCCTTCTTCATCTCTTTACTCTTCCCTTCCCTTCCCTGATATTTGAATTTCAGCTCCCTTTTTCTTTTCTTTTCTTTTCTTTTCTTTTCTTTTCTTTTCTTTTCTTTTCTTTTCTTTTCTTTTTGTCTTTGGCAAAGAACAATTAACAATGCCATCTCGTGGGGAAAAAAAACCTATCGAAAGAAGTTGATAAACTTTCCGTTCATCTCGAGCATGTGTTTCAGCCAAATAATTATGGCTATTTATTAAGCACGCTGCACAGAGAAGAATGAATGGCCTATGGTAAAAGAAGATGGTTTCATAAATTTCATTAATCCAGATGTCCTTCTTCGGCTGAGCTACAAAATTGTTCCGCTTCTGATTTCCTGGGCAGGTTGTAAATAAAACCACTCCATTCCGTCTCCCCGTCTTGGATCGCCATATCGCTCCCGATGAAATTAAAACAAATGATGCCTTAAAGGGAAAAAAAAATGACTGTGTTTTTGAAAAAGTTAGTCTTCAGAGCCCGAGTTGAATCTTCTTGAAACCTGTTTGATGTTTACAGTAAAGCCAACATCTCGTCTTGATTACTGCAACGCTCTCTACATGGGGCTACCCTTGAAGACCACTCGGAGGCTCCAACTGGTACAGAATGCAGCCGCAAGAGTTGTACTGGGAGTTTCCCGATACTCCCATGTTACACCTTTGCTCCGCGAGCTGCATTGGCTGCCAGTTGTCTTCCGGGTGAGGTTCAAGGTGCTGGTAATGACCTACAAAGCCCTTCATGGCATGGGTCCGGAATACCTTGGGGAGCACCTGCGGCTGGCGTCAACTTCCCTCCGCCCAGTGTGCTCCCACAGAGAGGGCCTCCTCAGGGTGCCACCGGTCAAAGAATGCCGACTGGTGGCCCCCAGGGGGAGGGTGTTCTCTGTGGGCGCACTGGATTTATGGAACCATCTTCCAGTTGAGCTCCGGATGGCGCCCGATCTCCGCTCCTTCCGGCGCGATCTTAAAACCCATCTCTTTAAACAAGCTGGCCTGGCCTGATAGGACGGGGTGGGATTTTTAATTCATGAATTTTAATCTTAAATTTGTATTAATTTTATGGGCATTATTTAATTATGTTTTAATAATCTTAATTTTTGTATCTAGTTTTTTATGTATTGCCCTGTTCACCGCCCTGAGTCCCTAGGGAGAAGGGCGGTATATAAATTAAATTAATAAATAAATAAAATAAATAAACACAACAAACAAAGCAGGACCAATCGCAGCAGAAGACCCCAAAGCCCCTGGTCAGAAACAGTTGTGGGACTTAGAATCTAGACCTTTCTTCACCACTTGAATAACAGCCTGCTGTTGCTAAGAAATCCTGATGAGTGGAGAATCCTACTTTGAAGTATTTGTTATCTTTCTGCCTTCCTCTTCCACTTCCAACTTCCTTTTTCTTTCTCTCTCTTTCCCTTTCTCTTTCCCTTCCTCTCTCTCTCTTTTCCTTTCTCTTTCCCGTTCTATCTCTCTTTCTTTTTTCTTTCTCTTTCCCGTTCTATCTCTCTTTCTTTTTTCTTTCTCTTTCCCTTTCTCTCTCTCTCTCTTTCACTTTCTTCTCTTTCTCTTTCCCTCTCTCCCTTTCCTTTTCCCTCTTTCTCTTCCTTTCCCTTCCTTTCTCTCTTTTTCCTCCTTCCCTTTCTCTCTCTCTTTCTCTTTCCCTTTCTCTTTCTCTCTCTCTTTCTCTTTCCCTTTCTTTTTCTCTCTCTTTCCCTTTTTCACTTTCTCTCTCTCTCTCTCTTTCTCCTTTCTCCCTCTCCCCTTTCCTCTCCCCTCTTTCTCTTTCTCTCTCCCTTTCCCTTCCTTTCTCTTTTTCTTTCTCTCTTTGCATTTCCCTTTCTCTTTCCCTTTCTCATTCCATCTCTCTTTTCTTTCCCTATCTCTTTCTCCCTTTTCCTTTTCCTTTTCCTTTTCCTTTTCCTTTTCTCTCTCCCTCCCTCTCTCTCTCTCTCTCTCTCTCTCTCTCTCTCTCTCTCTCTCCTCTTTCCTTTCCCCCCTCTCTCTTTCTTTCTCTCTCTCTTTCTCTTTCTCCTTCGCAGGGCTTTAATTATTGCCCAGGGCCACCAACACTAAAGGGCTCACCAAAAACAGCCACCTGTCTTTTGAAAGAAGCCAATAAAAGAGCCTCGGTGGAGCAGTGGGCTAATGCCTCCTTAAGTAACACCAGCTGCCTGCAATTAGTGCAGGTTCGAGTCCCACCAGGCTCAAGGTTGACTCAGCCTTCCATCCTTCCCAGGTAGGTAAAATGAGGACCCAGATTGTTGGGGGCAATTAAGCTGACTTTGTAATAATGCCGCTTGGGGTATGTGTGAAAGCCCTAATAAGCAGGCATATACATAGAATGAAGGCTACTGCTAAGCTTGTAAGCCGCCCTGAGTCTTCGGAGAAGGGCGGGATATAAATGGAATTAAAATAAAATAAAAAATAATTAGAACGACTGAAGGGGGATGACAGCACCCCAGGGGTGTGGTGTGTTTCAAAGGAGGCAGCTGGGCAGAATCTTTCCTAAGATCAGATTTGCGCTGATTCTCTGAATCACATGCCGTCGGTCTCCTGATAGGGGACAAGGCTAGGACAAATCTAAAATTGATTTAATTCCTTTTGCATTTCAATTTGATTAACCATTGGTTAAAAATAGATAGCATGCGTCCTCTGAATGAACGCCTAACGATTCCAGGGACAAGAAATTAGTTTGCTGTTGCCACCCTCCTCCTAACCCTTCCCTCCATTCCTCCCTCCCTTTCTTCTTCCTTCCTTCCTTCCTTCCTTCCTTCCTTCCTTCCTTCCTTCCTTCCTTCCCTTCTTCCCTCCCTCCCTCCCTTCTTATCCTTCCTCCCTCCTTCCCTCCCTCCATTCCTTCCTTCCTTTTGACCTTTGGTTCTTTCCTTTTATTTTTCTTCCTTCCTCCCCTCTCTTCTTTCCTCTTTATCCTTCTTTCCTTCCTCCCTCCCTCCCTTCCCTCTCTTTCTTCTTTCTTCCCTCCTTCCTTTCTTCCCTCTCCTCCCTCCCTCCTTTTCTTCCTTCCCTCTCTTCTTTCCTCTTTATTCTTCCTCCCTCCCTCCTTCCCTCCCTTTATTCCTTCCTTCCTTTTGATCTTTGCTTCTTTCGTTTTATTTTACCTTCCTTCCTTCCCTCTCTTCTTTCCTCTTTTTTCTCCCTCCCTCCCTTCCCTCCCTCCTTCCCTGTCTTTTTCTTCCCTCCCTCCCTTCTTTCCTTTTTATCCTCCCTCCCTCCCTCCCTCTCTCCCTCCCTCCCTCCCTCCCTTCCTTCTTCTTTCTTTCTTTCTTTCTTTCTTTCTTTCTTTCTTTCTTTCTTTCTTTCTTTCTTTTCCTTCCTTCCTTCCTTCCTTCCTTCCTCCCTCCCTCCCTCCCTCCCTCTTTCCCTGCCTTTATTCCTTCCTTCCTTTTGATCTTTGCTTCTTTCCTTTTATTTTACCTTCCTTCCTTCCCTCTCTTCTTTCCTCTTTTTTCTTCCTCCCTCCCTTCCCTCCCTCCTTCCTTCTTTCTTTCTTTCTTTCTTTCTTTCTTTCTTTCTTTCTTTCTTTCTTTCTTTCTTTCTTTCTTTCTCTTCCTTCCTTCCTTCCTTCCTTCCTTCCTTCCTTCCTTCCTTCCTTCCTTCCTCCCTCCCTCCCTCCCTCCCTCTTTCCCTGCCTTTATTCCTTCCTTCCTTTTGATCTTTGCTTCTTTCCTTTTATTTTACCTTCCTTCCTTCCCTCTCTTCTTTCCTCTTTTTTCTCCCTCCCTCCCTTTCCTCCCTCCTTCCCTATCTTTTTTCTTCCCTCCCTCCCTTCTTTCTTTTTTATCCTCCCTCCCTCCCTCCCTCCCTTCCTTCCCTCTCTCCTTCCTTCCTTCTTTCCTCCTGAAATTTCTTGCTATTCTTTTCTCATAACCCTTCCAAAGCAAGACAAGATAAACCAAGTGGGGTAAGGTTTAGACACAAATGTGCTATTTCCAGCACACCTTTTGTTCATGTGACACTATTTGGGTCAGTTCTGTGTTCCTCAGCAAAAGATCTCCCCTGTGCTGAAAGTGACTCAGACTGTACAAATTAAGTGTATCCTAATTATACTTGTTTTAATTTAGCCAAAGAGAGTCAAGGTCGGTTAAGTAGAATGAGCTCATTAAGGAGATGGTGGGTATAGCGATCAGAAGGATCGTATGTTTGTGTACGATTGTTTTTTTTTCCAGAACATTGATTGATTGATTGATTGATTGATTGATTGACTGATCAGATTTATATCCTTCGTCTTCCACGTCACTTACTTCTCCTGTGTTTTTATACACCAACAACTCCTGTGAAGTAGGTGAAGTCAAGAATCTTTGTTTTTGCAACACATCTATATGCAAACCCAGCCGTTATAGCAGAAACACCCAGACATTGGATTTAGCCAGTTTCCTTAACTGGCAGGTCTAGGCATCAATCAAAATGGGATTATCTGAGTTTTACAAATCCTTCAGCTGGGTCTGTGCAGCAGAGATCACCCCTGCCTACCCCTGGCCTAGGCCTAGGCCGCTTTATGACTCGTGGACTTCAACTCCCAGAATTCCTCAGCCAGCCATGCTGAGGGGAAAGGGAGAGGCTTCCAAGCTGAGCCACGCTGGCTCAGGAATTCTGACTCAGCTTGGAAACCCCTCCCTTTCCCCTCAGCGTGGCTGGCTCAGGAATTCTGGGAGTTGAAGTCCACGAATCATAAAGTGGTCTACTAGGCCTAGGCCAAGGGTAGACAACCTTGGCTCTTTTATGACTCGTGGACTTCAACTCCCAGAATTCCTGAATTCATGGCTCAGCTTGGAAACCTCTCCCATTCTTCTCAGCATGGCTGGCTCAGGAATTCTGGGAGTTGAAGTCCACGAATCATAAAGCGGTCTAGGCCTAGGCCAGGGGTAGGCAACCTCGGCTCTTTTATGACTCGTGGACTTCAACTCCCAGAATTCCTGAATTCATGGCTCAGCTTGGAAACCTCTCCCATTCCCCTCAGCACGGCTGGCTCAGGAATTCTGGGAGTTGAAGTCCACCAGTCATAAAAGAGCAAGGTTGCTTACCCCTGGGCTAGACATATTTACTTACTCTGTACAAACAGCAGCATTTTGAGCACATGTTCAACTCGGTCTCTCTATCTAGCCACGCCGGTCCCTTCGTAAAACATCCACGTTTCGCTCTAGTAAGAATTCTTTGTGACTGTACCTTCATTGCCACCTTTGAGCAAGAAGCATTTCCTCTTCCAGATTTCAAGTGGTAGAATCTGATCCATATTCCGTCTGTTAATCAAATTCTGCTCTCCTGAAACCCAGGACTTAAGTCTGATTCATCATTGGCCCTCCTTCCAATCATGAACTCAAAGAGAACATGGTTATTTCTTCCCAAAGTTGCAATCACCTTCCCTTCTTCAATCAGCTGGTTAAAAATCAGAAGTTGGATAGCTCGTAAAAATGGGTGCCTTTCAAAAAAAAAACAAATCGTTAGTTGAAAAAGGGGCCATCAGTGGTTGTTGGTTTTTTGCTAGCAAATCTAAGAGTCCCGGAAGGTTGCTGCTGATAAGAATTTCATCCAGGAGAAAAAAGCTAGAAACGTAAATGAATATTGAAATATACAGTAAATGAATATAAAGGCTCTTGCGATAGTCAATAATAGAATAACAGAGTGGGAAGGGACCTTGGAGGTCTTCCAATCTAACCCCCTTCTCAGGCAGGTAATCCTGTACCACTTCAGACAAATTGTGGTCTAATCACTTCTTAAAAACGTCCGGTGTTGGAACACCCCAGTTTCTGGAGCTCACAGATTAATTGTTCTCACTCCTCATCCCTTCTTCGTTATGGTAACTGCTTAGACATTTGAAGACTGGTATCATGGCACCCCTAGTCCTTCTTTTCATTAATCTAGGCATACCCAATTCTACGTGGGACAAACATCACATCAATTAGAAACCATGAACACCATCTGACAGTCAAACGCAACAATCCCAAATCTTTAAATTCTATCCACACTGACACCAAACAACACTAGCTTGTTAGTGAAACATTTGAATATGCAAACACTATTGCAAATGTGGCTCAGTGGGTTAGGACACTGAGCTTGTCAATCAGAAGGCTGGCAGTTTGGCGGGTCGAATCCCGAGTGCCGTGTAATAGAGTGAGCGCCTGTTACTCGTCCCAGCTTCTGCCAACCTAGCAGTTCGAAAGCACGTAAAAATGCAAGTAGAAAAATAGGGACCACTACGGTGGGAAGGTAACAGCGTTCCGTGCGCCTTTGGCATCTAGTCATGCCGGCCACATGACCACGGAGACATCCTCGGACAAGCGCTGGCTCTTTGGTTTTGAAACAGAGATGAGCACTGGCCCCTAGAGTTGGAAGCGACTAGCATGCATGTGCGGGGGAACCTTTACCTTTTACCTTATCTATCTATCTATCTATCTATCTATCTATCTGTCTGTCTGTCTGTCTGTCTGTCTGTCTGTCTGTCTGTCTATCTATCTATCTATCTATCTATTTATCTATCATCTGTCTATCTATCTATATATCATCTATCTATCTGATGTGACTTCCCCATTACAAGAACTACCGACCACACAAAGCTGTTATATACACAAGAACACCAACACTGAGAGCCCCTAAACTCTGCTGAAGATGTTACCCAGCCTGGTAATGAAACCCACCAGCTCGGAGAATGAACCTCCAGCCTCATCCTACACCCCAGCTACAGATATTTGCCACTGTTGCAATCTCCAATTTCAAATATTATTGGAATTCCAGCACCCACAATTGAAATACAAATGAAGAGATGAATACAAGAGATGCTGAACTATGGTGACCGTCAAGAGTTAGAAAGACATTGAAAAAAGTGACACGATCATTTTTCACACTTATGACTGTTGTAGTGTCACCAGGATCACGTGGTCAAAATTCAGATGCTTGGCTCATATTTAGGACGGTGGCAGCATCCCGGGGTCACGTGAACCCCTTTGGCGACCTTCTGACACGCAAAGTCAATGGGGAAGCCGGATCCACTTAACAACCGTGTTGCTAACTTAACAAGTGAAGGGGCACATTTCACGACTGGCAAAGAAGGTCATAAAATGGAGGCCAAAACTCACTTAACAACTGCCTTAGCTTAGCAACAGAAATGTTGGGGGGTGGGTCAGTCGTGGTCGTAAGTGCAAGGACTGCCTGTAGATGGAATCTTATTCATCTTGACCTGATCAGTTCTCTAAAATATACATCCAGCTAGGTCAGGGGTAGGCAACCTTGGCTTTTTTATGACTCATGGGCTTCAACTCCCAGAATTCCTCAGCCAGCCACGCTGAGGGGAAAGGCAGAGGTTTCCAAGCTGAGCCACGCCGGCTCAGGAATTCTGGGAGCTGAAGTCCACGAGTCATAAAAGGGCCAAGGTTGCCTACCCCTGAACTAGGTCAAGGGTGGGGGTGTTGTTCAGCTGTATCATTGTCACACCTTTAATCTGTAAAAGGATCACAATGTGATAGGGACGCTGGGTTCCCTCGAGCTGCTATTGAAATAGTAAAACTGCTTCACACTAAAAAAAAAAAAAAGGGAAAAAAGGAACACGAAAAGAGGCCGAGAATTCTTTTTTTTTAATAGTAATAAAAGAGTTCTCAAAAAGCAAGACGGAGGTCTTGCACAAGGACCCAGCAATCTGTTGTTTTTTTTTTAAATAATTCTTTCTTTTCCAACGCTTTGCTTTGTCTGATGAAATGGATTCCTGTCAAAAGACAACAGAGCGGTACGAATATTTCCAAAACCCAGCCTTAGAAAGCTTTGTGTTAAAATATCAAGATAACTACAACACTTGACAAAGCATTTGCTCTACACAACTAGTATGCGCTTTTCCCTTTTTGCAAGAAAGAAGTAGTCTTAGACGCCGTTCCCCTTGGCAGGTGACAGCATAATGTTATTTATTTATTGGAATATTTTTTTTGTCCCGCCTTTATTACTTTATGACTATCTCCTGGTGATTAGTAGGACTAGAATTCATTGTCCCCTGGTGCCTGGCCCAAAGTCATCCAGCCGGCTTTCACGCCTAAGGTGGACCAGAACTCAATGCTCCCGGTGATTGGATTAAAATAACCCAACTGGCTTTCATGCCTAAGGCAGGACTAGAACTCACTGCTCCTGGTGATTGGCCCAAGGTCACCCAGCTGGCTTTCATGCCTAAATTGGACTACAAATCATTGCTCCTGGTGATTGGATCAAAGTCACCCAACCGGCTTTCATGCCTAAGGCGGGACTAGAACTCACTGCTCCTGGTGATTGGCCCAAAGTCACCCAACTGGCTTTCATGCCTAAATTGGACTAGAACTCATTGCTCCTAGTGATTGGATCAAAGTCACCCAACTGGCTTTCACGCCTAAGGTGGACTACAAATCATTGCTCCTGGTGATTGGATCACAGTCACCCAACTGGCTTTCATGCCTAAATTGGACTAGAACTCACTGCTCCTGGTGATTGGCCCAAAGTCACCCAACTGGCTTTCACGCCTAAGGTGTACTACAAATCATTGCTCCTGGTGATTGGATCACAGTCACCCAACCGGCTTTCATGCCTAAGGCGGGACTAGAACTCACTGCTCCTGGTGATTGGCCCAAAGTCACCCAACTGGCTTTCATGCCTAAATTGGAGTAGAACCCATTGCTCCTAGTGATTGGATCAAAGTCACCCAACTGGCTTTCACGTCTAAGGTGGACTAGAACTCATTGCTCCTGGTGATTGGATCACAGTCACCCAACTGGCTTTCATGCCTAAGGCAGGACTAGAACTCACCGTCTCCTAGTGATTGGTGCAAACTCAGCCAGCTGGCTTTCATGCCTAATGCAGGACGTTTTTTGTTTTCTTTCCCCAGTGCCAATATAACTTTGAGCAATCATTAAACGAAGTGTTGTAAATCAAGGTCTGCCTGTATAGACGTATGAATAAATTGATTCATTGACATCCTGGGTCATCTCGATGCTAAGCTAGTATCTGAAATTACATCCCCACTAATGCACTGTTTAGGGATGATTTGTGCTATTTAAGCCAACGCTAACATTTCCCAGAATATGCTTTTAATAGGTGGGGTGGGGTGGGGGAGGTTTAAGTGGATCAAGATGGCAAAATAAATCATTAAAAAGAAATCACCCATGGTTGCTCAAGCTGTTTGGTGCATCGGGGGACTGCAAGTGCTAAGGTTGGCAAGTCACAACACCTTGTGCATTGAACATGGGTTTATAATTAGACTCCCAGGTTTAAATGAAAACTCCTGGGTATGATGGGAGACCTTTAAGGCAGAGTGGGAAGCAAGTAATGCTGTTGGCATCATGACCTCACCTTGGACATGAGTCCAATAATGCATTTGGATTGTTTGGCATTGCCAAAGGATGTAAATAGGGATAGGAGAGAATATTTGTAGCAGTCTTCCAATATTTAAGGGGCTACCATAAAGAAGAGAAGATCAATATGTCTGTGGGTATATGCATAGTGGTATATTTTTTTTGAGAGCTGAATTTCGTTTTAATGTATGTTGATTCATGTAAAGTGACAATAAAGTTCTATTCTATTCTATTCTATTCTATTCTATTCTATTCTATTCTATTCTATTCTATTCTATTCTATTCTATTCTATTCTATTCTATTCTATTCTGTTCTGTTCTGTTCTGTTCTGTTCTGTTCCTGTTCCGTTCCATTCCATTCCATTCCATTCCATTCTATTCTATTCCATATTCCATTCCATTCTATATTTTTTATTCCATTCCATTCCGTTCCGTTCTGTTCTGTTCTACTCCACTCCACTTTACTCCATTCTATTCTATTCTGTTCTGTTCTGTTCTGTTCTGTTCTATCCTATCCTATCCTATCCTATCCTATCCTATCCTATCCTATCCTATCCTATCCTATCCTATCCTATCCTATCCTATCCTATCCTATCCTATCCTATCCTATTCTATTCTATTCTATTCTATTCTATTCTATTCTATTCTATTCTATTCTATTCTATTCTATTCTATTATTTTCCTTTCCATTCTCTATTTTTTATTCCATTCCATTCCATTCCATTCCATTCCATGTTTTCTATTCTATTCTATTCTATTCTATTCTATTCTATTCTATTCTATTCTATTCTATTCTATTCTATTCTATTCTATTCTATTCTATTCTATTCTATTCTATTCTATTCTATTCTATTCTATTCTATTCTATTCTTTTCTACTCTTCTCTACATTATGCTACTCGATTCTACTAGCTCTGACAATGTTTGCAATTGTGATGAACATCTGTAGCTCCGGTGTAGGACGAGGGTGAAGGTTCTTTCTCCGAGCTGGTTGGTGGGTTTCTGAGCATTTCATTACCCGGCTGAGTAACATCTTCAGAGGAGTTTAGGGGATGTCATTTTCTTCTGTTTATAAGGGCTTCAGGTGTGATTGTAGTCTCACTGATGACTCACGCCTGACCCATCTCATGACCCTCCCTCAAACAGAACAGAAGAAGAACACCTACACTGACATCCCCTGAAGTTCGTTTCTGAAACGTTCAGAAACCAACCCACCAGCTCGGAGAACAAACCTCCACCCTCACTGATGCTGTTACCTAGTTTGGCTAATGAAATGTCTGCAAAAAAGCAAGAAAGCTCAGAGAGTACCAACATTCTCAAAACACCTTGGCCAATCTTCCTTGGCTGAAGATGGACTGGTTATGGGGTGGGGGAGAAGGCTGGAATGAGGGGAAACATTTTGTATCTTTTTCGTGTGGGAAACTTAATTGTAGCCTGACTTTTTTGCAACCACTATCCTTTTGTAAGAGGATCAGTTTAGTAAAAGGATCTTGGTGGCCAGTTTTGGTCACCATGATGTAAAAAAAGTTGTTGAGACTCTAGAAAGAGCACAGAGAAGAGCCACAAAGAGGATCAGGGAACTGGAGGCTAAAACATATGAAGAATGGTTGCTGGAATTGGGTATGTCTAGTTTAATGAAGAGAAGGACCAGGGGTACATGATAGCCCTGTTCCAATATCTCAGGGGCTGCCACAAAGAAGAGGGAGTCAAGCTGTTCTCCAAAGTGCCTGAAGGCAAGGCAAGAAGCAATGGATGGAAACTAATCAAGGAGAAAAGCAACCTAGAATTGAGGAGAAACTTCCTGACAGTTAGAACAATTAATCAGTGGAACTACCTGCCTCCAGAAGCAGTGAATGCTCCAACACTGAAAGTTTTAAAGAAGAGACCGGACATATATCACTAACTCTTCCCAACATAATAGCTTTCTCAACCAAATTGCCCCACACGGCATGGCCTAAGTAAATGAGACACAGTTTTGTTATTTTTTTTGCCTTCTGGTGACCTGTCTGGTGTTATGGGCTGCAGTTCTTGTTGGTTAGTCACCTTTGCTGTCCAAGGAGTCCGTAGGAGCCTTCTCCAGCACCACCAGTAGAACGAGTCAATTTTCTTCCTGTGTTTTTAAGATCCAATGTTCACAATTAAAGGTATCTGGAGGGAACACAATGGAATGGACTAACCTACGTTTGGCTGTTGCAATGTATGGCAGTGAAAGCTGGACCATAAGAAAGGCTGAGCGCCAAAGAATGGAGGCCTTTGAACTCTGGTGCTGGAGAAGACTCCTGCGAGTCCCTTGGACTGCAAGGCGATCAAACCGGTCAGTCCTACAGGAGATCAACCCCGACTGCTCTTTAGAAGGCCAGATCCTGAAGCTGAAACTCAAATCCTTTGGCCACCTAATGAGAAGGAAGGACTCACTGGAGAAGAGCCTCATACTGGGAAAGATCGAGGGCAAGAGAAGAAGGGGACGACAGAGAAGGAGGTGGCTGGATGGAGTCACTGAAGCAGGAGGCGTGAGATTAAATGGACTCCAGAAGATGGAAGAGGACAGGAAGGCCTGGAGGAACGTTGCCCATGGGGTCGCGATGGGTTGGACACGACTTCGCAGCTAACAACAACAACACATTTGGCTGTCCTTGCTTTTCCCGATTCAGCTCATGTTCGTCACTGCTGGGCAATCCTATATTAGGTTACCATGATGTCAGCAAGCAGCTTTTCCCGTAGTTTCAAATCTCTCCTCAATCAATCTGAATACATTTCTAAAGTCAAAATAGCTCGGGTACTTTTATTTTATTTTATTTTATTTTATTTCCAACCGGTTGACAGTCACCTTCTAGCTCACAAACGGCATTTGGGGCCCTTAACAAACTCCATCAAGTAGGTAGAAGAAGATTGCAGTTTACTCACGCTCTCTTGTGGAGGTACACAGCTGAGTGTGGCTCCGTCTCGTGAACAATGGCATGTCCCGAGCAAAATCTGCTCCTTAATGACTTTATATTACACCTTCTCTGATAGCTTGTATTCACAGCAATCAAACAGGCTTCCCATTGTACAGTTTCAACCCACTCTAAAACCTATTTGGCGTTTGTTTATTTTTTCTTCTTCTTCTCCAAAGTGTTTTGGCTTTTATATTTTTTTCCTCCCTTATTCCACTTCCCCCCCTCTCTTCATCCCCACCTCTTTTTCTTTTAATAGAGAGACAGATTCAAGATCCCATGAAGAATTGGTACCGCTTTATAACGCCTTGGAATACCTGCATCCAGTTTTGGTGGCCACAATTTATTTATTTTTTTAAAAAAAAGATGTTGAGACTCTAGAAAGAGTGCAGAGAACAAAGATGATTTGGAGGGCTGAAGGCTAAAAGGTATGAAGAACGGTTACAGGAACTGGGTGTAGTTAGTCTAAATGTCTATGGAGATTCTCTGTCATCCAGGTTCTGGTTGTCCCAAAAGTGCTTTTTCAGGAGGCAACTGGACTTACTTTTTTTCTCTTTGAAGACGTTTCGCTTCTCATCCAAGAAGCTTCTTCAGCTCTGACTGGACGGTGGGGGAATGGAAGGATTTATACTCCTTCCAGACAGCCGATCATTGGTCAGCTTCTTGGATGAGAAGCGAAACGTCTTCCAAGAGAAAAAAAAATCCAGTTGTGTCATTAAAAATCACCTTTGGGATACAGCAGTGTCTCAATATCTCAGGGGCTGCCCCAAAGAAGAAGGAGTCAAGCTATTCTCCAACGAACCGGAAGGCAGAACAAGAAACGACGGATGGAAACTCATCAAGGAGAGAAGCAACCTAGAACTAAGGAGAAACTTCCTGACAGTTAGAACAATTAACCGGTGGAACAACCTGCCTCCAGAAGTTGTGGGTGCTTCTAGTCCCACTTTAGCCATGAAAACCAGGGAGGTGACTTTGGGTCAACCACCAGGAGACTCTGAATTCTAGTCTCTCCTGAGGCGTGAAAGCTGACTGGGCGATTTTGGGTCAATCAATAGGAGACTGTGAGTTCTAGTCCTGCCTTGGGCATGAAAGCAAGCTACATGACTTTGGGCCAGTTATTTTCTCTCAGCCCAACCCACCTCACGGGACTGTTGTTGTGAGGAAAATAGGAGGAAGTAGGCGGATATGCTCAACTTCTTGAGTTATTTGTGAACATCACAAAAGCAGAATATAAACAAACAAACAAATAAATAAATATGTGTACAACGCAGCGTCCAAAATTCTCTTATCTTGCAACATCTCCACCCAGTTTTCTCGGAACTTCAGAACCATCATTTTCAATTCTTTCATAGGAAAAAAAAAAGTTCCGTTAACCACTTGCCAACATCAGCAAAAGGGTCATCCGAACAGAACCCAATTCATTCCAGAATTAGCTAGTTCTGTTCCTGGGCAAAAGAGAAGAGCCGAAGTGATGCTGTATAATCTATACCAGGGGTAGGCAACCTTGGCTCTTTTATGACTCGTGGACTTCAACTCCCAGAATTCCTGAGCCAGCCGTGCTGAGGGGAAAGGGAGAGGTTTCCAAGCTGAGCCATGCTGGCTGAGGAATTCTGGGAGTTGAAGTCCACGAGTCATAAAAGAGCCAAGGTTGCCTAACCCCGGCCTACACCAACAAAAAGCCCTAGCTTGATTTTTGGGGGTGGGCCTCAGATAAGCCCTATCCCAAAAATAAGCATGGCTGTCTGAGGAATTCTGGGAGTTGAAGTCCACAAGTCATAAAGTGGCCTAGGCCTAGGCCAGGGTTAGGCAACCTTGGCTCTTTTATGACTGGTGGACTTCAACTCCCAGAATTCCTCAGTCAGCCCTGCTGAGGGGAAAGGGAGAGGTTTCCAAGCTGAGCCATGCTGGCTGAGGAATTCTGGGAGTTGAAGTCCACCAGTCATAAAAGAGCCAAGGTCGCCTACCCCTGATCTATACTTCTGAGGTAATAACATTTAACATTCTCTTTGAAATGAAATTCCAGTCATCTTCATTGCTTCTCTTTCCAAATGCTCAAAATGTGATCGTGCCACTTATATATATTTTTTTAATGTCATCCATAAATAATTTCAATTATTATCCTGAGCTGTCTTTGCGACCTCTAATTTTATGGGTATCCATCTTCTTGCCCTTCCCTTCCCTCACAGTGAAACATCTATTGGGGAAAGAAAAGGTCATTTTACTGCAAGTTAAATGGGGAACGATGACAGTAAGAAAATTTGAGCCCTAAAGGGTCCTCTGAGCTGTGTAGTTTTCTTGCAGATGTTTCATGACCCAACTAGTTAACATCATCAGTGCTAAAAGGGAGGGGGGGTTGTGGAAAGGAGGAGGAGGAGGAGGAGGAGGAGGAGGACTGTGGGGTCTTTGGTGGTCTCAGAGCTTGGTTGTTTTCTTGCAAACTCGGAGACCACCAAGGACCCCGCATTTTAAAGCCTGAGCGACAGATGTTCTCCTCTATCAATTTGAGACACTTCAGAAAGGAAAAAAAAAGAGGAAACAAATCAATCAACTCGCCAAATTTCTTCGAATCTTGTCCTCTTCCAACCGTTGAAAGTACTGGAGGATTTTCCTCCCAACTCATTTCCAGAAATGACGCTCCATTTTTAGAAACTGGAGGGAACACATTTTAGTTTGAAAATAGACCTCTTAAGAGAACTGCATCAAGTTGTTATTCTTTTGCACCGGTTCTAACACTTACACAAGGAAACTGGGAATCAACATGGAGTCAAGATCATAAGAATAAGAGAGCTGGAAGGGACCTTGGAGGTCTTCTAGTCCAACCCCCTGCTCAGGCAGGAGACCCTATACCACGCCAGACAAGTGACTGTCCAGTCTCTTCTTAAAAACCTCCAGCGATGGAGCACCCACAACTTCTGGAGGCAACTTCTGTTCCACTGGTTAATTGTTCTCACCGTCAGGAAGTTTCTCCTCAATTCCAGATTGGATCTCTCTTGATGAAAATGCCCCTCTGAATCTTTCTCACCCTGAGAAAAATCATCCTAGTTTTGAGGGGGGGGTGTCAGAGAGATAAAGGGGAATTTCTCTGCAATGCACTTGTCTTCGAACATCACCCCTTTTCCGACCCCCAAAGAGCTGGGCAGAAAAATGTGGCTGCCTCGTAAATCAGTGACAGCCAATGGAGTATGAAATGTCCTCTCATATTTTAAGTTTCTAATCGTGTATTAGAATAAATCAGGCATGCGATAGTTTAGAGGTGTTGGTTATTCAAGATTTGTTGGCCGTCGGCCGTTATGTTATTATTCTATTGCTATTGTTATAGAAGGGTGCACCCATGATTTATTGGTTTAATTTCCAAGGCTGCGTGCTTGCCAAGCAAGCTTCAGCCGCAGACTTTTAATGCGAGCTGCCCACCAAGAGCTGAGAGCCATCTCCAAATTCAAAGGTAGCAGTCATTGGATAGCAGCTGTGTGGAGAAGAATCTTCCATGTCTGTTCTACTTGTTTTGACTCGTTGTAGACCGGAGATCGATGGGACAGCTGGTTTGAAAGAAGGGTCAAAGAGGCCATCTCCCTCAAAACTGAACAGCCCTCTCTCAATAGTGGGGGAGGGATCCGACACAGTGCTAGGTTGCATTAACAGAGGGATGGAATCAAGATCACGTGAAGGGTTAATACCGCTTTACAATGCCTTGGTAAGGCCACACTTGGAATACGGCATCCAGTTTTGGTCACCACCATATAAAAAAGATGTTGAGACTCTAGAAAGGGTGCAGAGAAGAGCAACAAAGATGATCGGGGGACTGGAGGCTAAAAGATGTATGGAACGACTGCTGGAATTGGGTATGTGTAGTTTAACGAAGAGAAGGACGAGGGGGGACATGATAGCAGTCTTCCAATATCTCAGGGGCTGCCACAAAGAGGAGGGAGTCAGGCTATTCTTCAAAGCACCTGAAGGCAGGACAAGAAGCAACAGATGAAAACTAACCAAAGAGAGAAGCAACCTAGAACTAAGGAGAAACTTCCTGACTCTTACAACAATAGACCAGTGGAACTACCTGCCTCCAGAAGTTGTGAATGTTCCAACACAGGAAGTTTTTAGGAAGAGACTGGACAGCCATTTGTCTGAAATGGTATAGGGTTTCCTGCCTCAGCAGGGGGTTGGACTAGATGACCTCCAAAGTCCCACCCAACTTTATTATTATTATATTATAAATAACAGAAATGGTATAGGGTTTCCTGCCTGAGCAGGGAGCTGGACTAGATGACCTCCAAGGTCCCTTCCAACTTTATTATTATTATTATTATTATTATTATTATTATTATTATTATTATTATTATCATCATCATCATCATCATCATCATCATCATCATCGTCATCTATCTCCACTCTACCACACAGTCCTTTCAGCAGTTCTAAGAAGGCTCCACACCCATTTGCACATCTCAGGTGACCCTGAGGACACAGATAAACGTCCAAGTGGCCTCAACGACTCTGTAAAACAGGGGTTCCCAACCGGAGGGTACTCGCACCCCCTTCCAGGGGTGCAAAAATGTGGGTTTTCAAAAATTATAGTGTATGTGCATAATTTGTTGCCGTTATTTTGAATTTTTGTAAGGGGTGTGAGAATATATGAGAAAGGTTCTAGGGGTAAAGGGTATAGAAAAGGTTGGGGACCCCTGCTCTAAAAGAATGAAAATGACCGGCTCTCTACAAGGGGTATAAATCCTTCCGTTCCCCACCATCCAGTCAGAGCTGAAGAAGCTTCTTGGAGAAGAAGGGAAAGGTCTTCAAAGAGAAAAAAGGCAGTCCAGTTTCCTTGTGAAAAAAGCACTTTTGGGACAAAAGTCATGACCTGGATGACTGAGAATATCCATCGACTGTATGATTCTTTGATTCTTCTTTGATTCTATCATCTTTCATGGAATAGTTGTCATGGTTCCGATAGATGAAACCCACCACAAGAACTGAGGCAAAATTCTTCCTTAAAGAACATTTATTTGGGAAACAAAGTATCTGCACTGCATACAGTAGCTGAACCCCAAAACTAAATTCCCTTCACTCAGATACAAAGTTGAAAAGTACAATTCCCCTTTCCCAATGTTGTTGTTAGCTGCGAAGTTGTGTCCGATCCCTCACGACTCCATGGATGACATTCCTCCAGGCCTTCCTGTCCTCCACCATCTTCTGGAGTCCATTTAAGCTCACGCCTACTGCTTCAGTGACTCCATCCAGCCACCTCATTCTCTGTTGTCCCCTTCTTCTCTTGCCCTCAACCTTTCCCAGCATGAGGCTCTTCTCCAGTGAGTCCTTCCTTCTCATTAGGTGGCCAAAGTATTTGAGTTTCCACTTCAGGATCTGGCCTTCTAAAGAGCAGTCAGGGTTGATCTCCTCTAGGACTGACCGGTTGGATCGCCTTGCAGTCCAAGGGACTCGCAGGAGTCTTCTCCAGCACCAGAGTTCAAAGGCCTCTGGCATCTGACCATCTACAATGTAATTGCTGTTGTTAGTTGCGAAGCTGTGTCCGACCCATCGCAACCCCATGTACAACGTTCCTCCAGGCCTTCCTGTCCTCTACCATCTTCTGGAGTCCATTTAAGCTCACGCCTACTGCTTCAGGGACTCCATCCAGCCACCTCATTCTCTGCCGTCCCTTTCTTCTCTTGCCCTCAACCTTTCCCGGCATTAGGCTCTTCTCCAGTGAGTCCTTCCTTCTCATTAGGTGGCCAAAGTATTTGAGTTTTAGCTTCAGGATCTGGCCTTCTAAAGAGCAGTCAGGGTTGATCTCCTCTAGGACTGACCGGTTGGATCGCCTTGCAGTCCAAGGGACTCGCAGGAGTCTTCTCCAGCACCAGAGTTCAAAGGCCTCAATTCTTTGGCGCTCAGCCTTTCTTATGGTCCAACTTTCACGGCCATGCATTGCAACTCCCAATAAGCAGTCATAAAAAGACATTCCCCAATTAGCATCAAACACGGGCTTTCTCCTCAGCTCCTCAGCCCGCCAAAACATCGCCAGCTCATCCTTGAGTTCCCACAGCAATGTTGTTATTATTATGGCTAGCTGAGCTTACATCCCAACCGCGCCCCCCCCCATTGTGCCTGATTTCTAACAGTAAGAAAAGCATGTTAAAAGAGAAGAGAGAAAATGGCTGCATTTTTCATCAGTTGTCAGAGCGGGAACATCCAATGTTAGCAGCATTGACACTAGCCCTGCCTGTGGTATGCAAGTCACCCACTCTGAGTCAGGAACCGATGCTCAGAAGCCTCCAAATTATTAATATATATATATATAAAAAAATAAAGTCAAGCCAACAGCCCTAATAAATCCTGGAGATTGGATTTTGATGGCCTCCACGATAGCCCACCCGCCCTTCCTTTCACGCTCAGCCGTGCCTCTTCGTTTTAGAAAAAAAAAATAGAAAAAAAAAAAAACCAGCCGAGTTTCACTTCTGTTTCTTTGCACTACTTCTTCCCCTGGTAGAATTACTTCTAGAGGCTGCTGGAGGGTGAAAAAAGCCTTTACAGCTTCATAAACCGCAGGCAGCGGGAGGGGAAAAAAAACGGGGGGGGGGGCAAAGAGTTAGAAATGAACAGAAAGAAATTGCTTCATTCCTTCCTTGCTAAGTGCTTTTGCCACCTCCGTCTGGTGACTCTATTCTTCACCACAGAAATGATTCGCTGAAACGGTCCGTGTCCTGAGGGTCTTTGATATCAGGGGGATGGATTAAAAATAAAAAAATTAAAAAAAAATCAAACAAACTTTCAATTTCCCCAGGAGACTGTTTTGTTAAAACGCCCACAACCGCTCACTGTCGGCCTGTTTATTGATTTATTGGCTTCTCCAGTGTTTGCCAGCATAAAATATATATATATATAGGTTAAAACAACTGCCTAATGTGTAATCAGTCCAGGTTCGAATCTCAGAAGGGTATGGCTGACTGATGAGAACAAATAAGTTTGAAATGCATATC
Organism: Vipera ursinii; assembly: GCF_947247035.1. Taxonomy (NCBI): domain Eukaryota; kingdom Metazoa; phylum Chordata; class Lepidosauria; order Squamata; family Viperidae; genus Vipera; species Vipera ursinii. Next base: position 490,008 of record NW_028148452.1, on the reverse strand, counting down.
AGTCTCCCTTTAATTCTTTGTTTAGGTTTTATTTATTTAATTTAGGTTTTGTTTAATTTGTATACCGCCCTTCTCCCTAGGGACTTAGCAATCTAAAATTTATATATATGTATATGTATATGTATATGTATATGTATATCTATATGTATATGTATATGTATATGCATATGCATATGCATATGTATATATATATATGTATATATATGTGTATGTATATATATATATATATATATATATATATATATATATATATAATCTCCCCACTCAGAATGCAACTAGCTACTTAGCAGCACACATGGGGGGACCACTGAGTCATCGAAACTTAAGTCTGACTCAGCAAAATCTTTGCCTTATGAAAAAGCTAACGGAGATTTTAATAGGAGATTTTAATGCTATCCTAGATATAAATTTGGATTATATGGGAAAGACGCTTAGGAAAAAGAAGAGAAGAACTCTACCGAGATCTTTTCTTAACTTGGCTGAGGAACTAAATATCCAAGATGTCTGGAGGGAAAGAAATCGTAAGGCTAGACAATATACATATTACTCCAACCGACATAACTCATGGTCTAGAATAGACATGGTATGGATGACGAAAGAAATTAGTTCAGAAATAGACGAGGTACATATAGCGACAGGTACTTGGGCAGATCACAATCCTATTAAACTTATCTGGAAAGGTTCCAAAAAAATACCCAGATGGACGCTTCAAAGAGCAATTTTAAAAGAAGACGAATTCAAATCTAAGATGGAGAGAGAACTAAGTTTTTTCTTTAAGGAAAATAAAGCTATAGACACCTCAGTACAAAACAATTGGGATACAGCTAAGGCAATGATGAGAGGGGTAGCGAGGGCATATATGGTATATAAAAATAAGGGGAAAAGACAACAACGGGAAAGATTAGAAGAGGAATATAAGAGCTTAGAAGTTACACTCCAACAAGATCCACAAAAAGAGAATATCAAGCAATCTATGGATCTGATTAAACACAAACTTAACATCCTAGACAAAGAGAAATTGGCACAACAATTGAGAAACACGAAACAAAATTTTTTTGAAAATGCAAATAAACCGGGCCGGTGGCTCGCATACAAATTGGGAAAACAAAAGGGGAAAAACTGGATTCACGAACTACGAGATGAGGAAGGGAGAATATTCCACCAGGAGGGAAAAAAAAAATTATAGCCCAGGAATTTTATGAACGTTTATATAAAGAAGATAGCCAGGCAAGTGTGGAGAAAATGGAGGAATATTTTCAAAGAGCCAAACTACCTAAGGTCACAGAAGATACCAGAAATATGTTAAACGAGGAAATTCGACTATCTGAGGTGATAAAAGCTATTAATGCACAAAAGAATAATAAAGCATCGGGACCCGACGGTGTTCCATCAGAGATTTATAAAGAATTACAAAATATCCTAGCTCAACCCCTAGTGGAGGTATTTAACGCAGTATTAGAAGGCGCAAGGACGCCTAAATCTTGGCTAGAGGCAAACATAACCCTTATTCCGAAAGATAACACAGACCATACATTAATCCAAAATTACAGACCCATATCACTTCTTAACTCGGACTACAAGATATTTACATCAATTATAGCGGAACGATTGAAACGATTTCTGAATGATTTCATACACGCAGATCAAAATGGTTTTCTCGCTAAGAGACACACTAAGCACAACATTAGAATAATATTAGATACATTGGAGTACTATGAATTACATAGCGAACAACAGATGGCATTACTTTTCTTAGACGCCCAAAAGGCATTTGACAATGTTAAATGGTCTTTTTTGTGCCAACAGCTTAGCTTTATGAATATGGGAGAAAAATTTATAAATATAATTAGGGCAATTTATGACAATCAGGAAGCAAAAATAATTATTAATGGGGAAGCATCTAGCAAGTTTCAAATTCAAAAGGGAACACGGCAAGGCTGCCCCTTATCACCGTTGCTGTTTATATTGACTCTTGAAGTATTAACGAGAACTATAAGAAATGACCCAAAGATAAAAGGATTAACCATTAAAAAGGAAACCTTTAAATTGCAAGCTTTCGCGGACGATCTAGTTTTTATTATGGAGGATCCATGTCAGACGGGACCAAAGCTATTGGAAGAATAATCTAAATATGGTGAGGTTGCCGGACTGCGAATAAATAGAAATAAGACCAAGATGATTGTTAAAAATATGACCAATAAACAAAAAGGTAATCTGGCCAAAATCACGGATATAGAAATAGTCAAGAAAATAAAATATCTAGGGATTAACATTACGGCTAGATGCACTTCACTCAAAAAGGATAATTATGATAATGTAGTGAACCAAATAAAAGGTGACCTGGAAAGATGGGGAAACCTAAAACTCTCATTATTGGGAAGAATTGCTGTCATTAAGATGAATATTCTGCCTAAAATCCTGTTTCTGTTTCAGAATATCCCAATTCAACTCGACTCTAAATTTTTTCGAAATTTGGATAAATTATCACTAAATTTTATTTGGCAGGGGAAAAAACCAAGAATTAAATTGAAATATTTACAAGACACGAAGGAAAATGGGGGTTTTGGATTGCCAGACTGGGAATTATATTACCACGCCGCGGCCCTGAGCTGGATTAGAGAATGGGTAATCTTGAGAAATAGAAGACTATTAACTTTAGAGGGTCACGATTTGCAATATGGCTGGCATGCTTTCCTATGGACGGAGAAACAAGGTCTTTTCTCGCATTTTCAAAGACACTGGATCAGGCAAGCGCTACTCAATACTTGGAAAAAAATTAGATCTCACAATTACACCAAAATACCGGTCTGGCTATCCACCCTTGAAGCGATAGTTTACCCAAATCTGTTTGATTTGGGTAACATAATCTCATACAAGGATATTCTGAATGAGGAGGGGGAATTGAAACTTAGGAATGAACTAGAATTACAAGGTATAAAACTCGATTGGTGGGCCTACTTACAAATCCAATCGAGATTTAGGAAGGATAAAAATGAATGGGGGATATATACCTCTGAAACAGCATTGGACAAAATATTATTGGGACCGGACTCTAAACAAATAAGGAATTTTTATAAATTACTTTTGGGATATAAGCTGTTTGAAGAGCAAGTGAAAGACCCCATGTTGACCTGGGCTAACAATTTAGGACATAACATCGACCTAGATACTTGGCAAACAATTTGGGATAGGAATAAAAGGATAACACTGGCCTCATCGTATAAAGAAAATTTATTTAAAATGTTTTACCGATGGCATCTTCCCCCAGCCCGCTTAGCAAAAATGTACACAACAGCATCTCCCAAATGTTGGAAGTGTTCTGAAGAGATAGGCACATACTTCCACACGTGGTGGTCTTGCAGTAAAACACAAAAATTTTGGAGAATGATTTGGATTTGGCTGAAAGAAATTTTGAAACAAGATCTGGAGTTTAGTCCAGAACTTTTCTTGTTGGGAATCACGAAAGAGAAATATCCTAAAGATGTGCTATACTTAACGATCCATATTATCACAGCAGCTAGAATATCATTTGCGCAAAAATGGAAAAAGAATGAGATCCCAGGACAAAAAGAGGTTATTAGGAAAATTTGGGATTGCGCTGAAATGGACAAATTAACTTTGGAATTAAAGAATAAAGATCAATCAGACTATTATAGAATTTGGAACAAATTGTATCTTTGGATGGATAAAAAGAAAGGTCTCTATTAGGTTTTACAGACTAGCTCACTGTTTTAAATATTGTGGTATTTCACCGATTTGTAATCTAAGTGTATTTAAGTGTATTTTTGATGTACATATATACATGTATATATATATATTTAAACATTGTAGACAAAAAGGTTTGTCAGCTCGCTGGTACTGTGTCCAATGTTTTTAAATAATAAATTTAATAAATTTAAAAAAAAAAAAAAAAGCTAACGGAGGATAAGGAGAGCACCTCAGACTATGAGCAAAGCATAAGTAAGTCAGAATTAAAATCAGCTTCCATTAAGTTTGAACTTTGTGTTTTGAAATCAGGTGAAGGTTTCCTGAAGCCAGACTCCAGGTTTGATGACTCCTCCTCCTCTTCCTCCTCCTCCTCCTCCTCCTCCTCCTCCTCCTCCTCCTCCTCCTCATAGTCATCCTCATCATCATCCTCATCGATTTGGGAGGGACCTTGGAGGCCATCTAGTCCAACCCCCTGCACAGGCAGGAAACCCTATACCATTTCAGACAAATGGCTGCCCAGTCTCTTCTTAAAAACTTCCAGTGTTGGAGCATTCACAGCTTCTGGAGGCAGGTTGTTCCACTGGTTAGTTGTTCTGTCAGGAAGTTTCTCCTTAGTTCTAGGTTGCTTCTCTCCTTGATTAGTTTCCATCCGTTGCTTCTTGTCCTGCCTTCAGGTGCTTTGGAGAATAGCTTGACTGCCTCTACTTTGGGGCAGCCCCTGAGATACTGGAAGACTGCTATCATGTCACCCCTAGGCCTTCTTTTCATTAAACTAGACATATCCAATTCCAGCAATCATTCTTCGTTTGTTTTAGCCTCCAATTGGTTCTTTGTGTGGATGACACTTCTGGAAGTCCATTCTGGGCCTGGAAAACAAAATATTAGCTACCGATCCTGCCAAAGTGGTGCGAACCGGCTGAATCTCACCATTGCGCTGATCATCTTTGTTGCTCTTCTCTGCATCTTTTCTAGAGTCTCAACATCTTTTTTACATCGTGGTGACCAAAACTGGATGCCGTATTCCAGGTGTGGCCTTACCAAGGTAATGTAAAGTGGTATTAGTACTTCACTTGATCTTGATTCTATCCGTCTGTTAATGCAGCCTAGCACTGTGTTGGCATTTTTGGCAGCTGCAGCACACGACTGGCTCATATTGAAGTGATTGTCCACTAGGACTCCGAGATCCCTCTCACAGTAACTACCATTGAGCACGGTACCACCTATAGTATACCTGCACATTTGAGTTTTCCTGCATAAATGTAGAACCTTACTTTTTTCACCATTGAATTTCATTTTGTTAGATAGCGCCCAGTGTTCAAATCTGTCCAGATCCTCCTGTATCTTAAGCCTATCTTCTGGAGTATTGGCTATTCCTGAACAGCTTGGTGTCATCTGCAAATTTGATGAGTTCTCCATCTATCCTCTCATCCAAATCATTGATGAAGATGTTGAAGAGCCCTGGGCCCAGAACAGAGCCCTGGGGCACCCCACTACACACTTCATTCCATGTAGATGCGGTTCCATTGAGGACCACACACTGAATACAGCCAGTCACCAGCTACGAATCCATCGGTTGGTGATGCTGTCTAACCCACATTTTTCTATCTTATCAAGTATTAGACTGTGATCTACTTTATCAAATGCCTTACTGAAGTCCAAGTAAATTATATCCACAGCATTCCTCTGGTCCACTAATTTTGTCACTTGGTCAAAGAATGCAATAAGATTTGTCTGGCATGATCTGCTTTTGACAAACCCATGTTGGCTTTTAGTAATGACTTTGTTTGCCTCTAGGTGTTTGTTGATTTGTTGTTTGATTATCTTTTCCAGAATCTCCCCAGGTATTGAGGTCAGGCTGATAGGTCTGTAATTTACTGGATCCATTTTTTTCATTTTTTGAAGATGGGAACTACATCAGCTCTCTTCCAGTCCTCTGGTAGTTCCCCAGTGCTCCAGGATCTTTGAAAAATATAGTTCAGTGGTTCTGAGATCACGTCTGCCAGTTCCTTGAGAACCTTGGGGTGTAGTCCATCTGGTCCTGGTGATTTGAACTCGTCTAGGGTGAACTCGTCACCAATCAGACCTAAATGAATTAAAAATAATACTGCATTGATGAAGTTATGTAGTTTTGGAAATCAAGCTTCTTTAATTCTAGGGATTATATACCACGGGGTGCTCAATACTCTCTGGACGTGGTTGCTTTTCTGCAGACCTTTCACTACTTAACTATGTCATTTCTTCAAGGCTAGAAAGGAGTGGGGCTTGCAGAGAGAAGGAGGAGGAAGAGGAGGAGAACGATGAAGAAGAAACTGTGGGGTCTTTGGTGCTCTCTAAGCTTGGTTGTTTTCTTGCAGACGTTTCATTACCCTACTAGGTAACATCATCAGTACTAGAAGAGAGGAGGAGGAGGAGGAGGAGGAGGAGGAGGAGGAGGAGGAGGACTGTGGGGTCTTTGGTGCTCTCTGAGCTTGGCTGTTTTCTTGCAGACGTTTCATTACCCAACTAGGTAACATCATCAGTTCTAGGAGGGAGTGGAGTTTGATCTCTTTTCATATAGCACTGGCTTGCCCTGCCAGTGTCGGTGTGACTGTTCTTAGCGGTTTCTTGATTAGACTGCTGTTTACTGTTTATTTATTTACTATTGGTACTTGCTTCATTGGGATATTGCTTACTGTTTGTCAGCTTGATGTTAATCCTGGCGTTAATCTCTGCTTATCTGGATATTGACTGCTGGTGAAGAGGTGTTTTGCTCTTTTGCTTTCCCTTTTAGCTTTTTGATTGCCTCCTCTTTTGAATGGTGTGCAGAAGTCGCTTATCTCTCTGTGGCTGTTGATGGCTGATTTGTCTGATAGTGCTGTATCTGCTCCCCTTCTCATAGCCTAGTGAATCAGGGGAGGTGCCTATCTGAAGAGCTTCTGAGTAGCGTTTCTCAGGACTTAGCCAATGTTTTAGCCTCTTTTGCTGAGATAACGGTGCCTTCGCATCTCCATCAAGGCAGGGTGAGAATGGAATTGCTTCCTGTACAAAGCAGACAAGCACAAAAAGGATTCTTTAGCGAGCTTTACTTAAACCACTCATCTCCTAATGGCTATCACCCTAGACCTTGGAAGAAATAGTAGTAGAGAATTCTAGGCTTTTTTTTTATTGAAAAGTTTTACAATACATTTTTTTAAAAAAACAAAACCCCTCCCAACCCCCTCCCCTCTCCCCAACCCTCCCCAACACCTCCCTCCCCTCCCCCTCCCCCTCCCCGACTTCCCAGAGCTCAATACAGGGTATAAATATACAAACAATCATAGTCTACCTTATGCAAACAACAATAAAATATTAAATCTATCGCACTTTAACTATTATAAAATAACTACAAGCAATTTAAATATCACATCAATAATAATTCAAATGCTAGATGAAACTTTTTAGTCTCATATTTATTCTGGATATAATCAATCCATCTTCTCCACTCCACTATATATCTCTGTTGCGACTGGTCTTTCAAGTACGCTGAGATCTTTGCCATTTCCGCCAGATTGGAAACTTTTAAAGTCCATTCTTCTATAGTCGGCAGTTCTTCCTTCTTCCAATATTGCGCTACTAAAAGTCTCGCTGCCGTAATTAAGTTCAACATCAGCTTAGTGTCCACAACAGTAGTATCAGTAATAATGCCCAGTAAAAACAGTTGCGGACAAAACTTTGTCCTTTTCTTGAATATCTTTTGCATGTTCCACCAAATTTTAATCCAAAAAGCTTTAACCTTTTTACAGGTCCACCATATATGAAAATACGTGGCATCTTCACCACCACACCTCCAACATTTGGGCTGGCCGTTCGGATACATACTTGCTAATTTTTTAGGATCTAAGTGCCACCTATAAAACATTTTATAAAAGTTCTCTCTTAAGTTTTGAGCCTGCGTAAACTTTACATTTCTCACCCAAATCTTTCCCCAAGTATCAAGAATCCTAGGCTTTTTGAGTGGAGCACACCAAGTTGCAGAAGGCTTAACAAGATAAGAATAATGGAAAGAAGGAAAGACCTGTGTGGAATGATGTACCAATTTTGCTTTTGAAAAGGAGAATTAAAACACCAAGTACGAAGCAAGCCACAGTGGAGCAAGATCTTTGTTTCGGCGATGCCCAAGTTACATCTCCTGTTGGATCTTCCAGCTGGATTTTACTCCATGGTGTATTAGCATATTAGCGGGAACCAGTCTGAAGACCACTAGTAGGCTAGGTGGTATGCTTTGAACAGATTACGTTGGTACACTTGCAGCCACTTTGAAGACTAATAAAGGTAAAGGTAAAGATTCCCCCGCACATGCGTGCTAGTCGTTTCCGACTCTAGGGGCCGGTGCTCATCTCTGTTTCAAAGCCGAAGAGCCAGCGCTTGTCCGAGGACGTCTCCGTGGTCATGTGGCCGGCATGACTAGACGCCAAAGGCGCACGGAATGCTGTTACCTTCCCACTGGAGTGGTCCCTATTTTTCTACTTGCATTTTTACGTGCTTTCGAACTGCTAGGTTGGCAGAAGCTGGGACAAGTAACAGGCGCTCACTCTGCTACGTGACACTCGGGATTCGACCCGCCAAACTGCCGACCTTCCAATCGACAAGTTCAGCGTCTTAACCCACTGAGCCACCGCGTCCCTTTTTTGAAGACTAATAGGAGAGACTATTTCTAGCTCTTGGTTAAACTGCGGCATCCTAGGCACTCTCTGAGCTTGGTTTTTTTTTCTTGCAGACATTTCACTACCAATCTAGGTAATAACATCAGTGCTAGAAGGGAGTGGGGTTTATGAAGCAGAGGGGAAGGAGAAGAGGGGAGAGGAGACTGTAGGGTTCTTGGTGCTTCCCAAACTTGATTGTTTGCTTGCATTACCCAACTGGGTAATATTATTAGCAATGTCTCTCCCTCCCTTTTTTCCTCCCTCCCTCTTTTCTCTTCCCCTTCCCCCTCCCTCCCTCCTTCCTCCTTCCCTCCCTCCCTCCCTTTTTTCCTCCCTCCCTCCCTCCCTTCTCTTCCCCTTCCCCTCCCTCCCTCCCTTCCTTCCTCTCTCCCTTTTTTCCTTCCTCCCTCTCTTCCTCCCTTTTTTCCTCCCTTCCCCCTTCCTTTCCCTTTCCCTTCCCTTCCCCTTCCTCTTCCTCCTCCCTCCCTCCCTTTCTCCTTTCCTTCCTTCTTTCCTTCCTCCCTTCCTCCCTTCCTCCCTCCCTCTCTCTCTCTCTCTCCATTTTTCCTCCCTTCCTTATTACTTCCCTTCCCTTCTCTTCCCCTTCCCCTTCTCCCTCCCTCCCTCCTTACTTACTTACTTACTTACTTGCTTGCTTGCTTGCTTGCTTGCTTGCTTGCTTGCTTACTTACTTTTGTCCTTGGTGGTCTCTGAGCTTGGCTGTTTTCCTACAGTACTTCCACCTTTTTTTTCTTGGAGTCTTGGCCCCAAACATGGGACAAATCTTTATTTCCTGTTTCAGCCTATCCTGAAGGCCATCGACAGGCAGCAGTCACACCGGTGACAGCTCATATTTGTGTAAATTGCTAACAAAGAATTAAGGGAGACTGATATGCATTTCAAACTTATTAGCTTTCATCAGTCAGCCATACCCTTCTGAGATTCGAACCTGGGCTGATTGCACATTAGGCAGTTGTTTTCACCTCTAGGCCACAGGATCTCTCTCGCTTTGTTAGCTTGAGAAGCAAGGGGAGATATGTGTCAAATGCTTGTTAACTATTTAGATTACTTTGCTAGGCCCAAACATGGGACAAATCTTTATTCCCTGTTTCAGCCTATCCTGAAGGCCATCGACAGGCAGTAGTCACACCGGTGACAGCTCATATTTGTGTAAATTGCTAACAAAGAATATATATATATATATATATATATATATATATATATATATATATATATATATATATATACACACACACACATATATATATACATATATATATATATGTATGTTTGTTTTCTGATATATATATATATATATATATATATATATATAAACAAAGTCATAATACTTCTTGCTTCCTTGATTTCATCCTCAATCACATCCCTCCCCACTGTTTGGTTCCAAGACAATTAAAATTGTACCTCTGTGATTCATAGCGATTCTCTTATACACTTCCTTTAATTGTGCAATTTGTAATGTTCCCTTGCTGGGAGTAAGATTAGGGATCCTTAAAATAAATGTTTCATTTTTAAGGCCTCATTCATCTCAATATAATTTTTAAAAAGGAGCAAAAGGATTCATCCCAAGATTCTTTCAAGGAGTCTCCCAACTTTTACTTAGTTCTAACCTAAAGATTCCTCTTTGTTTTCTTCATCATAATTGTTGCAGCCCAATATGGCTATATGTGACATTGGGGGCATGCTTAACAGAAGAACTACTGACATGGAATATTGCATCGGCACAATATGAAAAAGATGTTGACACTCTGGAAAGAGTGCAGAGAAGAGCAACAAAGAGGATCAGGGGACTGGAGGCTAAAACATGGAAGGAAACGGACGCTGGAATTGGGTATTTATTTTTATTTATTTATTTAGATTTATATACCGCCCTTTCCCGAAGGACTCAGGGCGGTTTACAGGGCATTTAAAAGAGAGTCAATACAAACGTTAAAACAAATTAAAAAAGATTAAATAAAACCCTGAGAACAGTAAAAAACCCAATTAAAATTAAAATTAAAAAATTCTCAGCCTGGGCCAGAGAGCTCGAAGAGCCAGGTCTTCAGGTCCCGGCGGAATGAACGGAGGTTGGGGGCTAGTTTAATGAAGAGAAGGGTGAGGGGTGACATGAGAGCAGTCTTCCAGTATCTCAGGGGCTGCCCCAAAGAAGAGGGAGTCAAGCCATTCTCCAAAGCACCTTAAGGCAGGACGAGAAGCAACGGTTGGAAACTAACCAAAGAGAGAAGCAACCTAGAAATAAGGAGAAATTTCCTGACGGTTACAACAGTTAATCAGTGGAACCACCTGCCTCCAGAAGCGGTGAATGCTCCAACACTGGAAGTTTTTAAGTAGAGACTGGACAGCCTGAAATGGTCTGGGGTTTCCTGCCTGAGCGCGGGGGGGGGGTGTTGGACTAGATGACCTCCAAAGTCTCTTCCAGCTCTATTCTGATTGATGGAGAAGGGATTGCCCCTGGTTTATGTCAGAACACAGGACAAATGGGGGCTAAAACATATAACAAATGGTTGCAGGAATTAATATGTCTAGCTTTATGAAGAGAAGGACTAGGGGTGACACAATAGCAATGTTCCAATATTTGAGGGCCTGTCGCTAAGTTGAGGGGTGGAGGGGTCACCCCAGTCTGCAAAGCACTAGAAGGGGCCAACCTGAGTCCCCAAATGATCATATGGGTCAGCAGATCCTTTTAACAAAACCCACCTGGGTGGGCATGCAAGCAAACCAAATTTAACAAAGGGTCAGCATATGAAAAGTATAAGGGGTTGGCCTAGATTACTTCTGAGGTCCCATACAACTCTGTTATTCTATAATCCCACATCAATTAATCAGAGGAACAGCTTGCCTCCCAAAGTTGGGGTGCTCCATCACTGGAGGTTTTCAGGGAGACACCGGACAGCCATTTGTCCTAAATTTTAGAGAGTCTCCTGCTTGAGGAAGGGGTTGGATTAGATGACCTCCGAGGTCCCTTCCAACTCTATAATTCTGTAATCTGAAGGCAAGGCAAGAAGCAATGGATGGAAACCAATCAAGGAGAGAAGCAACCTAGAACTAAGGAGAAACTTCCTGACAGTGAGAACAATTAACCAGTGGAACAGCTTGCCACCAGAAGTTGTGGGAGCTCCATCACTGGAGGCTTTCAAGAAGAGACTGGACAACCCTTTGTCTGAAATGGGGTGGTGGCTTATTCAGTTTTGTATTTAGGGCTTTATTTCTCTAAACTGCCTAGAGTCAGCATGAGTGAATTGATCAGCCGTGTAAATTATTATAATTAATAATGAACAAAAACAAATATTATTTATATTGTATTATATATTGTATTGTATCATATTATATTTTTAAATAACAGCAAGAAAAGTTAACATTCACCAGAGGAACACACTCTATTGTTACTACACAAAACCAGTTTCGGATAACAAGGACCTAAAAAAAAAAAAACACTGAAGAGAAACATAAGTGATCCTGTTAGAAGACATTTGCTAAATCTCCCAATGCGTTATTTTATCCTTAAAAATTACACAATGGTAGGTTTTGTATATTTCTATTTTGTAAAGCCTAGAAAGGTGTGATTGTCAACGAGACTAATTCAACACTCAAAACAAAGAAAACCACACAGTTCTGCAAGAGCTCCTGAGGAAGAAAATTGAAATTTGAAGCTGTGACTTTGCATTTATTTAACACAAATATTTAGTGCTCTTCTTATTTGCTTTGGTTAGTGATTCTCTGTCAAATTAAAACTTTGGGTAGGAGAGGAAAAGTGTCTGCTTTTGACATAGTAGTCTGCTATACTTTTTAATGTTTTTTTTGAAGGACAGAGGAACCCTTCCCAAATTTTTGGCAGAGGTAAAAATGGAAGGAATGGATAACACCACAGACAAAGGGTGCACATTAACAATTTTAAGACAGAATGCAGAATAAAATAAAATTCTGTCAGGGAATTGTGCAGCAACTGTCTAAATGAAGTCTCAGACGCTGACACACTTGTAGTTTTATATATATATAACTCAGCAGAAGAAATAGTCCTCAGGAATATCATGAGGTAAATAGATAGTCCTCAGGAATATCATGAGGTAAATAGAAAGTCCTTAGGAATATCATGAGGTAAATAGATAGTCCTCAGGAATATCATGAGGTAAATAGACAATCCTTAGGAATATCATGAGGTAAATTTCAACCGTGTTGCTAACTGAACAACTGCAGTGATTCACCAAACAACTGTGGTATGAAAGGTCATAACATTGGGCAAAACTCACTTAACAACTGTCTTGCTTAACAATAGGAATGTTAGGCTCAATTGTGGCTGTAAGTCTAGGACTACCTATATTTGGAGAACTAGATCCAATTTTGCCATCCACACTTGAAGGAGGAGACAGACCAGCAAAATTCAGCCAAAAGCAACAAAGGAGGTTATCGCTACTGAAAAGGAAAATGAGAGAGAAAAATGGAAATATGTGATTGTGTATAGTTTTGAGAAGAGGTTGTATCATAAGAAAGAAGAGACACTGAAGTAACATACAAGGAGCCAAATAATCTGTTCTACCTAGGCCAACATGACTGGTTCATATGCAGACAATTTTAATCAGTATCAATTATTCTTTGAATAAAGATCAGAATAAATTTTAACAATATTAAAATATGTTTTCAGCATGGAAAAATGGATTAAGAGTGGAGGGGTAACTTGCTACTGGAGATACCTAATTATGCAATGAAACAGTTTCTTAGAATGGACAAGCTATACTTGATCACTTAAATATGAGCCAGTTGTGTGTGGCGGCAGCCAAAAAAGCTAATACAATCCTTGGTTATATAAACAGAGGCATAGATTCAAAATCACGTGAAGTATTAGTACCACTTTATAAAGCCTTAGTAAGGCTACACCTGGAATATGGCGTCCAGTTTTGGTTACCACAATACAAAAAGAAGTTGAGACTTTGGAGAAGGTGCAGAGAAAAGAAACTGGGATGATAAAAAGCCTGGGAGACAAAAACATATGAGGAACGGTTGCAGGAATTGGGTCTGGCTTTTTTTTTTAAATTCCATTTATATCCCGCCCTTCTCCGAAGACTCAGGGCGGCTTACAAGCTTAGCAGGAGCCTTCATTCTATGTATATGCCTGCTTATTAGGGCTTTCACACACACCCCCAAGCGGCATTATTACAAATTATTGTCTAGAGAAAAGAAGAAATAGGGGAGACATGATAGCAATACTCCAGTATTTGAGGGGCTGCCACAAAGAAAAGGGGGTCAATTAATTTTCCAAAGCGCCAGAAGGCAAGACAAGAAACAATGGATGGAAACTAATCAAGGAGAGAAGCAACCTGGAATTAAGGAGAAACTTCCTGACAGTGAGGACAATTAACTAATGGAAAAGAAGTTGCCTTCAGAAATCGTGGGCGCTCCATCACTGGAGGTTTTTAAGAAAAGACATTCACCTTTCTGAGATGGTATGGGGTCTCCTGCTTGAGCAGGGGGTGGACTAGATGACCTCCAATGTCCCTTCCAGCTCTATTCTATTCTATTCTATTCTATTCTATTCTATTCTATTCTATTCTATTCTATTCTATTCTATTCTATTCTAAAAATAAAACATGTTTGAAATTTTCAAAAATGTGACCCTGGAAGGGCTAGACAGGTTCACCAAATAGTTTATTTTCCATGGTTTTATTTAAATCAATGTTAACTTCAGAGTGGTTTGATGTTCCCTCATCTCTTTTCATCAATGTCCTTGGCACGGACACCAGACCTCTGGCTTTTATTCATATAATATATCAACTTTACGGTTTTTATTGGTATCTTCTAACTATATTTGCTGAATGCATGGAAAAGATGAGAACTGTGTGATTATGAAAAGAAGGACTAAGGGAGACATGATAGCAGTGTTCCAATATCTCAGGGGCTGCCCCAAAGAAAAGGGGATCAACCTGTTCTCCAAAGCACCTGAAGGCAGGACAAGAAGCAACAGATGGAAACTCATCAAGGAGAGAAGCAACCTAGAACTAAGGAGAAACTTCCTGACAGTGAGAACAGTTGATCAGTGGAACAACCTGCCTCCAGAAGCGGTGAACATTCCAACACTGTAAGTTTTGGAATAGATTGGACAGTGAGACCAATTAGCTAGTAGAACTGCTTGCCTTCAGAAGTTGTGGGTGCTTCATCACTGGAGGTTTTAAGAAGAGATTGGACAGCCATTTGTCTGAAATGATACAGGGTCTCCTTCCTCAGCAGGGGATTGGACTAGAAGGCCTCCAAGGTCACTTACAACTCTATTATTCTGTTATTCCTGCCAGTGAGAACAATGAATAGAATAGAATAGAATAGAATAGAATAGAATAGAATAGAATAGAATAGAATAGAATAGAATAGAATAGAATAGACGGAATGGAATGGAATGGAATGGAATGGAATGGAATGGAATGGAATAGAATAGAATAGAATAGAATAGAATAGAATAGAATAGAATAGAATAGAATAGAATAGAATAGGAGTAGAGTAGAGTAGAGTAGAGTAGAGTAGAACAGAACAGAACAGAACAGAACAGAACAGAACAGAACAGAACAGAACAGAATAGAATAGAATAGAATAGAATAGAATAGAATAGAATAGAATAGAATAGAATAGAATAAGGGATAGGATAGGATAGGATAGGATAGGATAGGATAGGATAGGATAGGATAGGATAGGATAGGATAGGATCAGATAGAGAGAATAGAATAGAATAGAATAGAATAGAATAGAATAGAATAGAATAGAATAGAATAGAACAGAACAGAACAGAACAGAACAGAACAGAAGGAATAGAATAGAATAGAATAGAATAGAATAGAATAGAATAGAATAGAATAGAATAGAATAGAATAGAATAGAATAGAATAGAATATATGGAATGGAATGGAATGGAATGGAATAGAATAGAATAGAATAGAATAGAATAGAATAGAATAGAATAGAGTAGAGTAGAGTAGAGTAGAGTAGAGTAGAGTAGAGTAGAGTAGAGTAGAACAGAACAGAACAGAACAGAACAGAACAGAACAGAATAGAATAGAATAGAAAAGAATAGAATAGAATAGAATAGAATAGAATAGAATAAGGGATAGGATAGGATAGGATAGGGTAGGATAGGATAGGATAGGATAGGATAGGATCAGATAGAGAGAATAGAATAGAATAGAATAGAATAGAATAGAATAGAATAGAATAGAATAGAATAGAATAGAATAGAATAGAACAGAACAGAAGGAATAGAATAGAATAGAACAGAACAGAACAGAACAGAAGGAATAGAATGGAATGGAATAGAATAGAATAGAATAGAATAGAATAGAATAGAATAGAATAGAATAGAATAGAATAGAAGTTGAAAGGGACCTTTGAGGTCTTCTAGTCCAACTCCCTGCTCAGGGGGTTAACCAATGGAACAGCTTGCCTTCAGAGGTTGTGAGTGCTCCATCACTGGAGGCTTTCAAGAAGAGATTGGACAACCACTTGACTGAGATTGTATAAGGGTTCCTGCTTGAGTTGGACTAAAAGGTCCAACTCCGAGGTCCCTTCCAGCTCTCTTATTGTTATTCTGTTATCCTTGCATTGTGTAGAAAGTATCAACTCGGTGCTGTCACTCACTCACTCACAATTCACTCAGAAAGCCCAAATTCATCAACAGAGGGAAGCAAGGCACTTTGTAAATTATTATTTGATCGCCAGATTTATGCTTCAGTCATACAGAAGATTGGGAAGAGGCTACTATGAGTCTCCCAATCATGGCAATGTGATTTGGGTTGGTGAGATCTCCAGGGAGAGAGGAGATATTTTATTGTTTTTATTTACTTATTAGATTTTTATCCCACCTTTATTGTTTTTATGAATAACTCAAGGGGGTGAACGTTATAGTCCTTCCTCCTCCTATTTTCCCCACAACAACAACCCTATGAGGTGGGTTGGGCTGAGAAAGAGATTGACTCAAAGTCACCCAGCTGGCTTTTATGCCCAAGGTAGAACTCGAACTCACAATCTCCAAGAGATTGGCCCAAAGTCACCCAGCTAGCTTTCATGCCCAAGGTAGAACTCACCTTCTCCAAGTGATTGGTCCAAACTCATCCAAGCAGCTTTCATGCCTATAATGGGACTAGAAAACACAGGCTCCTTGGCCCTAAGCCACCCAGCTGGTTTTCATGCCTAAGGCAGGACTAGAACTCACCATCTCCAGGTGATTGGCTCAAAGACACCCAGCTGGCTTTCACATCTAAAGTGGGACTAAGATTCACCGTCTCCTGGTGATTGGCCCAAAGTCACCCAGCCGGCTTTCATGCCTAAGGTGGGACTAGAACTCACCATCTCCTGGTTATTGGTCCAAAGTCACCCAGCTAGCTTTCATGCCTAAGGTGGGACTAGAACTCACCATCTCCTGGTGATTGGTCCAAATTCACCCAGCTAGCTTTCATGCCTAAGGTGGGACTAGAACTCACTGTCTCCTGGTGGTTGGCCTAAAGTCACCAAGATAGCTTTCATGCCTAAGGCGGGACTAGAACTCACCATCTCCTGGTGATTGGTGCAAATTCACCCAGCTAGCTTTCATGTCTAAGGTGGGACTAGAACTCACTGTTTCCTGCTTTATAACCTGGTGCCTTAACCCCTGGTGCTAAACTGGTTCTCCAAACATCCTTTGTTTTAATCTGTCAAATCATACGCACAATACAACTCAGAAAAGCTCACACTGGATCTCATTGTTCAGGTGTACTGTTAGGAAGGTAAATGGTTAATGTTCAGGATCTTGGAAACTGAATAATAAAAAATTATGAGTGAATTCCTTAAGGCAGGGGTCTCTGAGAGCTGCAAATCTCTCTCTTTTTTTTTTCCAGAATGCAGAAATGAAGGACCAAGTGTCCTTTATCCAGGTAAGTCTGATCTGGGAATATCCATCTGTTCATTGTTAATTAGGCCTTAAAATAGTGCTGTTTCTTTCCCACCCCACAAATGTCACATTACTTGTTTGTTCCACGTCAATGTGGCAACTTTATAATAATCTTTAGTGAATTATCTTGACTCTTTCCTTAATGGAAAAAAAAATGGTGAGTTAATCACTTCTACTTTGTTGGGCCCTTCATCTCCAGCCATTAGAATACAATAGAGCTGGAAGGGACCTTGAAGGTCTTCTAGTCCAGCCCCCTGTTCAAGCAGGAGAATCTATACCATCTCAGACAGGTGAATATCCAGTCTCTTCTTAAAAAACTCCAGTGATGCAGCGCCCACGATTTCTGGTGGCAAGCTGTTCCACTGGTTGATTGTCCCCACCGTCAGGAACTTTCTCCTTAATTCCAGGTTGCTTTTCTCCTTGATCAGTTTCCAACCGTTGTTTCTCATCCTTCCATCTGGTGCTTTGGTGAACAACTTGACCCCCTCTGCCTTGTGGCAGCCCCCCAAATACTGGAACACTATCATGTCTCCCCTGTTTCTTCTCTTCGTTAGACTAGTCCCGCAGCCATTCTTCCTATGTTTTAGTCTCGAGGCCTTGGATCATCTTAGTTGCTCTTCTTTGAATTAGAATCATAGAATCATAGGGCTGGAAGGGACCTTGAAGGTTTTCTAGTCCAACCCCCTGCCCAAGATAGAATCCTTACATCATCTCAGTCAAATGGTTGTCCAGTTTATTTTTGAAAACCTTCAGTGATGGAGCACTTATGACCCTCCCCCCCAGAAGCAAGCTATTCAGAATAACACAGTGACAGAGTTGAGAGGGACTGTGAAGGTCTTATGGTCCATTTCTCTGCTCAAGCAGGAGACCCTAGGCCAGTGGTGGCAAACCTTTTGGAGACCGAGTGCCCAAACTGCAACCCAAAACCCACTTATGTATCGTCGGGTGTCGAGTGGGCGTGGCCAATTGGCTGGGCGTGGCCCATTGGCTGGGTGTGGCTGCGGTAGTAATGGCAGACTGGGTGGGACTAAAAAGTTCAATCCATCAATTCCAACTTTGCAAGATCTTTTTTTCCCCCACAAGAAGTTGAAATTGATTGATTGATTGAACATTTTTTTTTTGGCACACGGCGGCAGAGGCCTAGAGCGAAAAGGTTTTATAAAACCCAGCTGAAGGCCTAGGACTGGGGCAACAGGATCTGCGGGCCACCTGTGGCACCCATGCCATACCATTCTATACAAGTGGTTGCTCAGAATCTTCTTAAAAGCCTCCAGTGTTGGAGCATTCACAGCTTCTGGAGGCAGGTTGTTCCACTGGTGAATTGTTCTCACTGTTAGGAAATTTCTCCGTAGTTCTAGGTTGCTTCTCGCCTTGATTAATTAATTCCATCAATTCATTATTCTCATGATCAGGAAATCCCTCCTTGTTTCTAAGTAGGCTTTCTCCTTGGTTTATTTCCACCCATTGCTTCTTGTTCTGCCTTCAAGCTATGGAAAATAGCTTGACGCCAGTGATGGGATTCAAATACCTGAACAGCCGCTTCTCTTATTGGATGCAGGCCTGGGCCTCCCAGGCCTAGAATGGATTTCTGGAAGTGTCATCCACGCACTTCCAGTGGGCTGTTCTAGGCCTGGGAGGCCTCCTCCAGGCCTCCCAGGCCTCGAATGAACTTCCGGAAGTGGCATCCACACATTTTCAGCAGGCTGTCCTAAGCCTGGGAGGCCTCCTCCAGACCTCCGAGGCCCAGACTGGACTTCCGGAAGCACTGTGCATTAAGCCGGTTCTCCGAACTCAGCAAAATTTAGCGACCGGTGCCGAACCGGTGCGAACTGGCTGAATCCCACCACTGGTTGATGCCTTCTCTTTGTGACAGCCTCTAAACTACAGGAAGACTATTGTCGTATTTCTCCTAATCCTTCTTTTCTATAGACCAGACCTAACTAGTTCACTTAAATGCTCATTGTATGGTTTAGCCTTCAGAACCTTGATCGTTTCTGCTGCTCAGATTTTTTTTTTAAATTATGGTGGATACTGAAAGAATGCACAATAAGAAGTCACCCAAACAACACAACAGGTCGAGGCCACAATTTTGCAAGCGAGAAAGGGGGGGGGAGAACATTCTTATTTTGTGATTTTATCACCCTGGTTATCATTTCACAAGGTTTTTTTTTAATTTTTGGCTCACCTTCTCTCATATACAAAGACCACGCATGCGCGCGCACGCACACACACACACACACAAATCTATGCAATTGTTTTGTTGTTTTTTCTCTCTCCCCAACACTAGATTTGCAAGTGTGATAGTTAGAACTGCCGATGGTAAATCCCTTACCCCAGCTAAAAATATCAGCTGAAATGTTTGAAGTTGTGTTATAAAGGCCTCCCTGTAGGTCTCACTTTGGAGGGTGATGGTGCAGCCCGGGGACAGCTGAGAACACAAGAGGGAAAGAAAAGCATGGGGAGGAGTGGGAGAGATTAGGAGGTGTCATCAACTGAACTTGCTTGAGCGAGAACGTCTCCCTAAGACAGCTGACCTCTTCAGAAGAACCAGGAAGAGTGGGATTACAATTATACATCTTTAATCTGCAGCTTGAAATAGGTTTTTGGTGGTCGAACTGAGAGTTAACTTCTTGGAGTTTCAAAGAAGCGCTTAGAGCAGTGATGACGAGCCTTTTAGAGGCCGAGTGCCCAAACTGCAACCCAAAACCCACTTATTTATCACCGGGTGCCAGGTGGGATGTGGCCCACTGGGTGGGCGTGGCTGTGGTGGACATGGAAGGCTGTGTGGGTGTGGCCAAAGTAGGCATGGTCACCTCGATGTTGCTCGTGGGGAAGGACACCTGTGGGAGCCGGGCAGGGTTGGGGGAGATCCAGGGGGTCACTGGCAGGTGGGGTGGTGGGCAGGAGACTCGTCCTGTGGGGTGAAGCGAGGCGAGGCAGCGCGGGGGTGCCATTGCCACAGGGCAAGGTTAGGCAGGGGCCGGGGCAGCTGCTGCCTGACACCATTGGCCCCCGCACACAGAGACCAGTGAGCGCATGGGGGCCAACGGTGTCCGTCAGCAGCCACAGCCTGCTGGCTCCTCGACCAGCGTGCACTGGGGCTCTGCAGGCCACCACTAGCAGTTCGGAGAAGCCGCCTCTGAGATGGACAGCTATACGAGGGCTCTGAGTGCCACCTCTGGCACGCGTGCCATAGGTTCGCCACCACTGGCTTAGAGTGAAGGACCCCTTCAAGTCAGCTTCATAAAACATCGTCTGTCCTGTGCATCCAGCTTCAGACAGCAAAGGGACACTGTTGGGTTGATTCACTTCAATCTACAACTGGTGTCGCCAGTGATGGTCTGTCTTGTGTGGCGTTGTCACTGCTCTGAAAAGTCCCACTTCTGGCACATGGGATGGTCAGGGGAGCCTTCAAGGCAAAATAAGGGCTCTCCAGAAAACCAATTTTGTTCCTTGAAGTTTCATTAAAGTAGGAGGTATCATCTGCTGAATTTACTTGCACACAATCTCCTCCCAGTATCTGAGGGGCTGCCATAAGGCAGAGGGGGTCAGATTGTTCACCAGAGCACCAGAGCGAAGGACAAGAAAAACGGTTGGAAAGTGATCAAAGAAAGAAGCAACCTGGAATTAAGGAGAAACTTCCTGAGAGAGAGGACAACCAACCAGGGGAACAACCTGCCTCCAGAAATCGTGGGCGCTCCATCACTGGAGGTTCTTAAGAAGAGAGTGGACAATCACCTGTCTGAGATGGTATAGGTTCTCCTGCTTGAGCAGGGGGCAGACTAGAAGACCTCCAAGGTCCCTTCCAGCTCTATTCTATTCTATTCTATTCTATTCTATTCTATTCTATTCTATTCTATTCTATTCTATTCTATTCTACTCTACTCTACTCTACTCTCTACTCTACTCTACTCTACTCTACTCTACTCCTACTCTGCTTCTCTTCTCTTCTCTTCTCTTCTCTTCTCTTCTCTTCTCTTCTCTTCTCTTCTCTTCTCCTCTCCTCTCCTCTCCTCTCCTCTCCTCTCCTCTCCTCTTCTACTCTCCTCTCCTCTCCTCTACTCCTACTCTGATTCTATTCTATTCTATTCTATTCTATTCTATTCTATTCTATTCTATTCTATTCTATTCTATTCTATTCTATTCTATTCTATTCTATTCTATTCTATTCTTATTCTTCTCTTCTCTTCTCTTCTCTTCTCTTCTCTTCTCTTCTCTTCTCTTCTCTTCTCTTCTCTTCTCTTCTATTCCATTCCATTCCATTCCATTCCATTCCATTCCATTCCATTCCATTCCATTCCATTCCATTCCATTCCATTCCATTCCATTCCATATTTTCTATTCTATTCTATTCTATTCTATTCTATTCTATTCTATTCTATTCTATTCTATTCTATTCTATTCTATTCTATTCTATTCTATTCTATTCTATTCTATTCTATTCTATTCTATTCTATTCAGCTGACCTCTTTAGAAGAACCGGGAAAAGAGTGGTTACAATTATGCACCTTCAAGCTTCATCTTGAAACAGGATCATGGTGATCTATTTGAGAGAAAGAGTCTCATGAAGAAGAGTGGGTGAAGCTTCAAAGAAGTGCTTTGCTTGGAGTGAAGGACCCCTTCAAACCAGCTTCATGAAACAATGTCTGTCCTATCTATTCAGCTTCAGACTGCAAAGGAGCATGGTTGTGTTGATTCATTTCGTCTGCTGCTGTCATCTTCAGGGATGTTCTGTTTTTGGTTGACATTTTCACTACTTTGAAAGGTCCCACTTCTGCCTGATGGAACAGCCAGAGGAGCCTTCAAGGCAAAATAAAGGCTATCTGGGAAGCCAATTTTGTTCCTTGAAGTTTCGTTAAAGTAGGAGGTATCACCTACTGATCTTGCTTGTGCATAATCTTCTCCCTAGGAGAGCTGATCTCTTTAGATTGAAAAACCGGGAAGAGCATGGTTACAAATATGCACCTTCAAGCTGCAGCTTGAAAGTGGATTTTGGTGATCTACTTAAGAGAAAGATTCTCATGAAAAAGCATGGGGGAAGCTTCAAAGAAGTAGTTTGCTTCAAGTGAAGGACCCCTTCAGACATGCTTCATGTAACATTGTCTGTCCAGCTTCAGACAGCGAAGGAACATGGTTGCGTTGATTCACTTTGTCTGCTGCTGTCATCTTCAATTATGGTCTGTATTATCAAGCAGTTTCACTGCTCTGAAATTTCCCACTTCTGCCTAATGCAGGGGTCTTCAAACTTGGCCCTTTTATGACTTGTGGACTTCCAGAATTCCTCAGCCAGGCCCGCGTGAAGTCCACAAGTCATAAAAGGGCCAAGTTTGAAGACCCCTGCTGTTAGGCACAATAGGAGGAAACTACGAGAAAGGTTGTGTATATTTAATTTTCCATGTATTCACTGCAGCCAGAATTGTATTTGCCCAATGTTGGAAAAATGAAAACTTACCGGCGGAAGAAGAAGTAATTAAGAAAACTTTAGATTGTGCAGAAATGGACAGATTGACATTAAAGATAAAAGAGAAAGAAGACTCAGTGTATTTTAGAACATGGGACAATTTTTACCAAGGGCTAGAAAAGCGAGTTAGAGAGAAAGGACCAAGATACGTACTATGTCACATTGAATATATACCAGTAAGAAGAAGACTGTGGAGCGATTAACTGAAATACTGATTATGATAATATCGAAATTAACTCTTACTTACTGTTTTTTAAATACCTAAACCCAGACAATATGCTGTTTGCTAAATATTAAGAATATTATTTTTTGAAACCTTATGTTCTGTACCAGCCTGCTACCGGCCTTGCAGAAAAGGCAACCCCTTTATAAACGGCAAGAGGCTGGAATACGTCTGCCAAATTTATTACAAAAACAAACAAAACACATACCAAGATACAGGAGCTTTGAAACACTATCTGAGCGGTTGCTTTCAGCAAACCAGCCCTCCCCAAACATTCCCTTTATAAAGAGTTCAGGGCATGGCCTCTCTTTGCCTCCTTCCGAGAAGCCCCACAGCCTTCCTCTGCTTGCTCCTACTTGACTGCCTCCTGCGTCGGGCGTCCTTGAACAGGGCCAGCTGCGGGTCATCTTCATCCACACTGTCAGGCTCACACAGCTGGGTCTCCACCAGGTAGGAGGGGCCTGGCTGGGGGCTCTGCGGAGCCTCAAAGCCATCATCAGCAAGTTCTTCAACACCCCCCTCCTCCCCCTCATCTGAGTCATCCGACCCAACTGCCGAACCCACAGGCTGACCCTGAATCACAACCCTAGCCTTACCCCTAACCCTAATCCTACAAAAATTAATAAAATACATATATAAAAAAGATGCTGAGATTCTAGAAATGGTGCAGAGAAGAGCAACAAAGAGGATTAAGGTGGGGAGGCTAAATCATATGATGAATGGTTGAGGGAGCTAAGTATGTCTAGCCCAGGGGTATCAAACTGGCTGTCTGTTTGTTAGGCATATGGTGTTAGCCTACAATGTTGGGTTGAAAATATATTAACCAAGATGTTATGTCTTTAAGAGGTTAATTGGCCAATGGGTGTGTAAGTGTTCTCATGGCCATAAGAGGGAGCTAGTAACGTAGCTTCTCTCTCTCTCTCTGAATTCACTGCTTTCTGCTGTTACTGTTTTTGCTCTGTTACCTGAACTGTGTATTGACCTCTGGACCGGTAAGAAGACTTTGTATTTTGGATTGCTACTTGGACTGTTTATTTTTGACTGTGCATTTTTGTTTTTACACCACCTTCAAGTAAACTACTTTTTGCTTTTACAACTCAGTGTACTCTTGTGTTTACTGTGTGACTCTTGCTGCTCTCAGTACCCTTCCTTGTCTGTGCAACTCTTTGGTAGCACAAGGAGACCTCTGCACAACAAATTCCTTAACACTGTCAGTGCTGCAAACATTGACAAGTTTTGCACTGACAATATAAGAGACAGCCTGTTACTTTAATTGCTTCATTGGGGGGGGGGGAGGAAATCTACCTGGATGTTGTGAGAAGATTGGATTTATTTATTTAGCGTATGGATGGCTAGTCACACACAACATTAAAAACATTTCATATTTACAAGTTAAAACAGTTAAAACAATTAAAAAGAAGCAGTAACAAAACCTAAGAGGAAAACAGAAATAACATTTCAGAGTTTGATGTCGAGTTTGGAAATCCAGTCAGTAGCTACCGTTGTTACACAGAGGAAGTCCTTAAAATCTCCTGGGTATTTTCTATTAATGCATTCCCTCACTATATGTTGTATAGTCTGTCGGGAAGCCCCACAACCACATTGCGCTGAAGATGTCTTCCCCCATTTATACAAAGAATCGGCACACACCCCATGAGTCGTTCTAATTCTGTTGTATGTCACCCATATGTGTCGGGGTAAGTTGAACCCTGGAGGTATATTATTAGGATTAATATGCTCGAAAATATCTTGGGAGGTATAGCTATTCCATGCTTCCATCCACTTTTGTGTGGTGCTGTGATGATTGGAAAAGCCCACGCACAGAACAGGAAGTGAAACCTCATATGTGAAACTAATTGGATAATGTGATTTAGGATGTGTAGATAAGGGCGGGGATTGTCTGTGTGTTACGATGGGTTTGGTGGGGGAGGAGATTTCAGATTCTGGCATCCCTCCATGAGTGCCAATGTTCCATTTCATTATTAAGACTTTTTAGATAAACAATGCTTGCATTTTGTTTGAAACTGTGTCTTTTATCGGAACCATGACACTGGGGGCCCTCGGGCTGGATATGTCATGTGCAGGCCATGCCCATCCCAGGCTCCAGATACGTCACAATATGTCATGTGACGCGATCAAGTTTGACACCCGTCAAGGATGATCTGTTAGCCTTCTTCCAGTATTTGAGTATTTGTCACTGAGAAGAGAAGATCAACTAGTTCTCCAAGTCACCTGAAGGCAGGACAAGAAGCAACAAATGGAAGCTTATCCATTATTTTCACTCTATTCCCTAAATGTCTACAAGGAACTGAAGAAGCTCCTGGGATGAGTAGCAAAACATCTTCAAAGATAACGCCAAGAAAGTCCAGTTGCTTTTTTGGAAAAACACACCTTTGAGACTCTGTAGTCCTACCTTCTAGGAAATCTGGTGGCCAATTGTTTGCAATAACAACAACAACAACAACAACAACAGAGTTGGAAGGGACCTTGGAGGTCATCTAGTCCAATCCCCTGCTCAGGCAGGAAACCCTATACCATTTCGGACAAATGGCTGTCCAGTCTCTTCTTAAAAACTTCCAGTGTTGGAGCATTCACAGCTTCTGGAGGCAGGTTGTTCCACTGGTTAATTGTTCCCACTTTCAGGAAATTTCTCCTTAGTTTTAGGTTGCTTCTCTCCTTGATTAGTTTCCATCCATTGCTTCTTGTCCTGCCTTCAGGTGTTTTGGAGAATAGCTTGACTCCCTCTTCTTTGGGGCAGCCCCTGAGATACTGGAAGACTGCTATCATGTCAACCCTGGTCCTTCTCTTCATTAAACTAGACATATCCAATTCCAGCAACCATTCTTCATGTGTTTGAGACTCTAGTCCCCTGATCATCTTTGTTGCTCTTATCTGCATTGTTTTTAGAACAGGGGTGTCAAACTGCTGGCACGCGGGCCGGATGCATCATAACGAAACTGTGCCCACCCCATTGCTGGCAATGGCAAAAAAGTCACGACACATCACGTGATGTTGCAAGTTTGACACCCCTGTTCTAGAGTCTCAACATCTTTTTTAAATCGTGGTGCCCAAAACTGGATGCAGTATTCCAAGTGTGGCCTTACCAAGGCCTTGTAAAGTGGTATTAACACTTCACGTGATCTTGATTCTATCCCTCTGTTAATGCAGCCTAGCACTGTGTTGGCTTTTTTGGCAGCTGCAGCATACGGCTGGATCCTATTTAAGTGATTGTCCACTAGGACTCTGAGATCCCTCTCACAGTTACTACTACTGAGTAAGGTAGCACCTATCCGTGTACCTATGCATTTGGTTTTTGTGGCCTATATGTAGAGCCTTACTTTTTTCCCCATTGAATTTCATTTTGTTAGGTAGTGCCCAGTGTTCGAGTCTGTCCAGATCCTCCTGTATCTTAACCCTATCTTCTGGAGTATTGGCTATTCCTGCCAGCTTGGTGTCATCTGAAAATTTGATGAGTTCCCCATCTATCCCCTCATCCAAATCATTGAGGAAGATGTTGAAGAGCCCTGGGCCCAGAACAGAGCCCTGGGGCACCCCACTACACACTTCCCTCCATGTAGATGCAGTTCCATTGAGGACCACACATCATCAAGTGTTGTGTACTATTGAATGTTTGACCCTTTGCCATTGACTCTGATGGTCCTGCTTTGAAAATAATTACCAACCTGAAAGAGAGGAAATCCCTGATCAATCTTTTCACTGTGAAAGGATGGACTTGTTTTACTTTCTAAGACAACTGAGGGATGAGATCTTCACCAAGTCTTCCACCTTGTGGATTTTACCGGTGTGTGTCCTCCTTCAAAACCGTGACAATCACCAATCACATTTTGGGCAAGAACATCCACAAATAGGGGGGGGGGGGTTGGTGGGGGGGAGAAATCATCCTTCTCAATCTAGGACTAGACTTTAAATTACGAATATGCTTCATGCCGTGTCATCATGCTGACTGGTAGGGCTTGCTCTTGGGGAGGAAAGCCACGGCAAATCTAGACAGCACACTAAAAAGGAGAGACCTCACCCTGCCAACAAAAGTGCGTCTAGTCAAGGCTGTGGTCTTCCCGGTTGCAATGTATGGCTGTGAAAGTTGGACCGTAAGAAAGGCTGAGCGCCAAAGAATTGAGGCCTTTGAACTATGGTGCTGGAGAAGACTCCTGCGAGTCCCTTGGACTGCAAGGCGATCAAAGCGGTCAGTCCTAGAGGAGATCAACCCTGACTGTTCTTGAGAAGGCCAGATCCTGAAGTGGAAACTCAAATACTTTGGCCACCTAATGAGAAGGAAGGACTCACTGGAGAAGATCCTAATGCTGGGAAAGGCTGAGGGCGAGAGAAGAAGGGGACGACGGAGAATGAGGTGGCCGGATGGAGTCACTGAAGCAGTAGGCGTGAGCTTAAATGGACTCCAGAAGATGGTGGAGGACAGGAAGGCCTGGAGGAACATTGTCCATGGGGTGGTGATGGGATGGACATGACTTCGCAGCTAATAACAACAACAACAACGAGGGCTGGTGGAGATACCCTAATAATCTTCTAATATATTTATAACTTCTACCTCGCCTTAGTCTCAAGGCAAACTGAGTTCCTCATCAATAAAAGTGATGGAAGAATGAAATAATGTTAAAACACTGAAGCCTACATAATATGATTAAGCTGCCAAACGCTTGCTGTTCACCCCTGGACATACATTCCAGAAAAAAGTAGAGCAGAACCAATGGCTGTCAGTTGTCTGGCAGAAGACCAAGAATCATGGTGGATAATCATGCTATTTGACAGTTCCCAGACACGGTTGCCCCTCATAGGAGCTCCTGGCAACATGAACCTAACTTTCATTCCAGGAGCATCGATGCTACAATTTGTGATTTGTAACGAGGCAGTTGCAGCAGTGAGACAGGGGCTCTGAGTCAGCATAAGATCTCTAGATGAAATTTTCTTAAAGGGCAGGGACATCTAAATCAAAGGAAAAGGAGGAGCAAATTCAGGGGAAGACAGTAAATCAAGTAGAGAAGATACGGTGATAAATTTCGGATGGCACCGATCTCCTTTGACAACTTTTAGGCTCTGTCATTTAGGCTTAGAATCGAATAAACAGAGTTGGAAGGGACCTTGGAGGTCTTCTAGTCCAACCCGCTGCTCAGGCAGAAACCCTATTTCAGACCAATGGCTGTCCAATGTCTCCCTTAAAAACTTCCCGTGTTGGAGCACCCACAGCTTCTGGAGGCAAGTCGTTCCACTGATTGATTGTTCTAACTGTCAGGAAATTTCTTCTTAGTTCGAGGTTGCTTCTCTCTTTGATTAGTTTCCATCCGTGGCTTCTTGACTTTTCTTAATGGAAAAAAAAGGTGAGTTAATCACTTCTACTTTCTTGGGCCCTTCACCTCCAGCCACTAGAATAGAATAGAACTGGAAGGGACCTTGGAGGTCTTCTAGTCCAGCCCCCTACTCAAGCAGGAGAACCCATACCATCTCAGACAGGTGAACGTCCAAGTCTCTTCTTGAAAACCTCCAGTGATGGAGCGCCCAAGATTTCTGGAGGCAACTTCTGTCCCCCTGGTTGATTGTCCTCACTGTCAGGAAGTTCCTCCTTAATTCCAGGTTGCTTCTCTCTTTGGTCAGTTTCCCACCATTGTTGCTTGTCTTTATTTCTGGAGCTTTGGAGAATAACGTGACCCCTTCTTCTTTGTGGGACCCCCTCAAATACTGGAATGCTGCTACAATGTCACCCTTAGTCCTTCTCTTCATTAAACTAGACATACCCAGACATATCTATTTGTTAGACTTTCTTCACTTTTCCTACAGCAGCTCATAGCATGGCCTCCCCCAAATGATTCAGAGATTCACAACAATTAGTGTATTGTGTGTAGTATACGGTATGTACCAAAACAAAATTGACAGTTTGGGATAATGGGTCAAGGCATCAGGCTTGAAAACCAGGAGATTTCCAGCTTGGACACAAAGCCATCTGGGTAACCTCTCTCAGCCCTAGGAAAAAGTATTGCCATGAACACTTCAGGGACTTCTCCAGGCTGTCTCCAGAAATCAGGCTTGACTTGAAGGCATGCATGCGTGCACACACACACACACACACACACACACACACACACACAAACAAGCAAGTAGATTATTAAGAGCAATACAAATGTATTACTCCAAACACACATACAGGCTGCGTTATGTCCCACATACCTTCTGGGAGGGTTCTGTTGTCCATTGTTATATCTGCTATCCCAGACCAGAAGAAATTGGAAAAACATTCATCTGAAATGGTAAAGGGTTTCCTGCCTGAGCAGGGGGTTGGACTAGAAGACCTCCAAGGTCCCTTCCAACTATTCTATTCTATTCTATTCTATTCTATTCTATTCTATTCTATTCTATTCTATTCTATTCCATTCCATTCCATTCCATTCCATTCCATTCCATTCCATTCCATTCCATTCCATTCTATTCTATTCTATTCTATTCTATTCTATTCTATTCTATTCTATTCTATTCTATTCTATTCTATTCTATTCTATTCTATTCTATTCTCTCTTCATTATTCTATTCTATTCTATTCTGTTCTGTTCTGTTCTGTTCTATTCTATTCTCTCTTCATTATTCTATTCTATTCTATTCTATTCTATTCTATTCTATTCTATTCTATTCTATTCTATTCTATTCTATTCTATTCTATTCTATTCTCTCTTCATTATTCTATTCTATTCTGTTCTGTTCTGTTCTGTTCTATTCTATTCTCTCTTCATTATTCTATTCTATTCTATTCTATTCTATTCTGTTCTGTTCTGTTCTATTCTATTCTCTCTTCATTATTCTATTCTATTCTATTCTATTCTATTCTATTCTATTCTGTTCTGTTCTGTTCTGTTCTGTTCTGTTCTGTTCTGTTCTGTTCTATTCTATTCTAGACCAAGAGATTGCTAGCCTATTTAGAACCCCCTCATCTTCTCCATCAATGCTTCCCCGTGGAGGGTAAATATCTAAATTTCTGAGATGTGAAGGTTTTTCACGGTCTCCTTCTGCCGCTTTCCAAAATCGTCATGTTTCATCTAAAAGTGATTTTGTGACATGTTTCTCTGGGGGGTGGGGGTGGCGACGCTTCTGCACCAGCAACAATTTCGGATGTGTTGGGATTTCAGTTCATCCCCGCCTGACTTTGCTCCACTGCCCTCCCAAGACTTCACAGCAGGGACTTCTTCTTTTCACACCCAGCCTCACTTCTCTTGGTGCAGAAATCCATTCTCACAAACATCGGGGTGTGATCTGTGGCCAGCAGTGGACACTCCTGAATAGGATTTGCACCTCGTACGGCGTCTGCTTGGATTCACCGTATAAATGGGGCCTAACATCCTCCCCTCACGGTGACTGCAGGGTCTCACATCGAACTGTAGGTCACATCATCTTAATTTTAGTTTTTATTTTGTTGTAACATAAACTAAGAGAACCCAAAAGCCAATAATAGGGAACAAAGGCAGGGGACAGGGGAAAAAAGAAGCGTGGAGGAGGAGGGAAAAAGAAAAAAAAGGTGTTGACTTCCAACTCTCTGTGTCGCAGTAAAATAAGGCATCATCATCATCAACAACAACAACAACATTATCATCATCCATACATTTCCTTCCTTCCTCTCTCCCTCCCTCCCTTCCTTCTTTCCTTCCTCTCTCCCTCCCTTTTCCTCTCAACCATACATTTCCTTCCTTCCTTCCTTCCTTCCTTCCTTCCTTCCTTCCTTCCTTCCTTCCTCCTTCCCTCCCTCCCTCCCTCTCTCCCTCCCTCCCTCTCTCCCTCCCTTCCTCTGAACCATACATTTCCTCCCTTCCTCCCTTCTTTCTGCCTTCCTTCCTCCCTCCCTCCCTCCCTCTCAAACATACATTTCCTTCCTTCTTTCTTTCTTTCTTCCTTCCTCCCGCCATCCCTCCCTTTCCCTCCCAACCATACATTTCCTTCCTTCCTTCCTTCCTTCCTTCCTTCCTTCCTTCCTTCCTTCCTTCCTTCCTTCCTCCCTCCCTCCCTCCCTCCCTCCTCCCTCCCTCCCTCTCACCCTCCCTTCCTCTGAACCATACATTTCCTCCTTTCCTCCCTTCTTTCTGCCTTCCTTCCTCCCTCCCTCTCTCCCTCCCTCCTTCCCTCTCAAACATACATTTCCTTCCTTCTTTCTTTCTCTCCTCCTTCCTCCCTCCATCCCTCCATTTCCCTCCCAACCATACATTTCCTTCCTTCCTCCCTCCCTCCCTCCCTCCCTTCCTTCCTTCCTTCCTTCCTTCCTTCCTTCCTTCCTTCCTTCTAAATATAGACAGATTAGATATATAGATATAAAAAGGATCTTTTCTGAAGATGCCTGAAGGAAAGCAACAGTAGAGGGACCTGTTGTATTTTTAATGGGAAATATTTCTCAAGTGGCCATCCCCAGCCTGCTGTCCTGCCAACAAACTGGAAGTTAGTGACACAGTGCTTAAGGGAATCTGGCTTCGCTATTGATTTTGCTTCTCAGAAGGTCACCAAAGGGGCTCCCATGACCCCAGGATGCCGCAACGGTCAGCAGTGTGAAAAACCATCATATGTTTATTTATTTATTTATTTTTGGGACTTATATGCCGCCCTATCTCCCGAAGGACTCAGGGCGGCTAACAACAATAAAAACAACAATACAAAAGTTAAAAGAGATTAAATAAACAGCCCCAATAAATAAGTTAAACTAAACAATTAAAATTTAAAAAAAAAACGTTTTAAAAAACCCTGTCGTCAGTCCAGGTCAGCCTGATGAAAAAGGAAAGTTTTGAGGTCGCGGCGAAAGGACCGGAGATCCGGGGCCATCCAGAGCTCAAGGGGGAGTTGGTTCTACAGGGCTGGCGCTCCCACAGAGAAGGCCCTTCCCCTGGGGGTCGCCAGCTGACATTGTGCTGGTGCTGGTCATTACCTATAAAGCCCTGAATGGCGAGGGTCCGGGATATTTGAGGGAACACCTGCTGCCAGCATCAAGTTCCCTTCGTCCAGTGCGCTCCCACAGGGAGGGTCTCCTCAGGGTCCCACCGGTAAGAGATTGCCAGCGGGTGACACCCAGGGATAGGGCCTTCTCAGTGGGGGCGCCTGCCCTCTGGAACCAGCTGCCGGTGGAGCTGAGAACTGCCCCCGACCTCCGATCATTCCGCCGGGGCCTGAAGACCTGGCTCTTTGAGCTCTCGGGCCCAGGCTGAGGAGAAAATTATTTTAATTGGGGTTTTTAATAATACAGGGTCGATTTAATATTTTTTAAATTGGTTTTTAACTTTTGTATGCTTGATTTTTAACTCCCTGTAAACCGCCCTGAGTCCTCAGGGAAAGGGCGGTATATAAATGTAATAAAATAAATAAAATAAATAAATTGTCTAGCCGACAGCACCCTCAGGAGGCCCTCCCTGTGTGAGCGCACTGGGCGATGGGAAGTCGTTCCCGGCAGCAGACGGTCCTCCAAATATCCCGGGCCTAGGCCATGTTACCTTTTTCAGTGTCATTATAAGTTTGAATGATCACTAAATATATGCTGGTAAGTTGAGGACTACCTGTACTACTGTTCCCAGGATCCCCTGTAAGAAATTATGGGCCTTGTAACCCACCGGCATGCAAGGGCTGCTTTTGGGACCCAAAGGCTCAGAAACAGCCTTGACAAACACCGCCATTCTCCCATTCCCAGAATGCTCAGTTATGTTGTCTAGACCAGGGGGCTCCAAGCTTGGCCACTTGAAGACTGGTGGACTTCAACCCCCAGAATTCCCCAGCCAGGGACTCCAAGCTTGGCCACTTGAAGACTGGTGGACTTCAACTCCCAGAATTCCTCAGCCAGGGCTTCCAGCCTTGGCCACTTGAAGACTGGTGGACTTCAACTCCCAGAATTACTCAGCCAGCACCTCCAACCTTGGCCACTTGAAGACTGGTGGACTTCAACTCCCAGAATTCCTCAGCCAGGGCCCCCAACCTTGGTCACCTGAAGACTGGTGGACTTCAACTCCCAGAATTCCTCAGCCAGGGCCTCCAGCCTTGGCACCTTGAAGACTGGTGGACTTCAGCTCCCAGAATTCCTTAGTCAGGGCCTCCAACCTTGGCCACTTGAAGACTTGTAGACTTCAACCACCAGAATTCCCCAGCCGGGGCCTCCAGCCTTGGCACCTTGAAGACTGGTGGACTTCAACTCCCAGAATTCCTTAGTCAGGGGCCTCCAACCTTGGTCACTTGAAGACTGGTGGACTTAAACTCCCAGAATTCCCCAGCCAGGGCCTCCAACCTTGGCCACTTGAAGACTGGTGGACTTCAACTCCCAGAATTCCTCGGCCAGCACCTCTAACCTTGGCCACTTGAAGACTGGTGGACTTCAACTCCCAGAATTCCTCAGCCAGGGCCTCCAAACTTGGTCACTTGAAGACTTGTGGACCTCGACCCCCAGAATTCCCCAGCCAGCATGGCAGGCTGAGGAATTCTGGGACCTGAAGTCCAGAAACCTTAAAATCACCAAGCTTGGAGAGCCCTGGTCTAGAAGGACCATCTCAAACTGGGGAACATTGTCCAAAATTCAGTTTCAAACCAAACGGGGCTCTTTGCAACCCAGGTGATTCTGTGTGGATTTTTTTTTGGGGGGGGGTTGGCTCTTCCTCCAAGTCCTTTGTTATTCTATAATTATATTCTCTAGCAAGCACTCATTAATTTCTTTTCATTGTGATGGGAATCCAAGCAATTTTAGTCCTTTCTGTTTGGTCTCATACGATGCATCGGAGGGAGGTACCATTGGAAAAATTTCCGGTGTTAGTAAATCACGGTTCAGCGTTTCATTATACCGTCTGGAACGGGCCTGTGCCTCAGCAGAAGAGAATTCCCGCTAAGCTATTGAGGATTGTATTTAATTAAGGCTTAATTAGACAGCTTTTGTATGTGTGCAAGAGCAATGCTTCTCACTTCTTTCTCCCCAGCATATTATTAAAGAGCACTTTGGGATTTAATTAATAGGTGCTTTAGTGACAAATGGTTACATGAATATGTGTTACATTTCTTGGAAAAATATAGGTATACGAAGTGTTTGGTTGTGTTGCGCTGGCTTTAGTTTTGTCAAAAGCAGGTTGACTTCATGCTTTTGACACTCTAGCGCAAAGCCTTTCTCCTTTGTGTCTGCAAGTTGGATCTTAAATGTAAGTCTAAATTTGAAACTCTGCTTCTTTCTCTTCTTTCTTTCTTTCTTTCTCTCTTTTCTCTCTCTCTCTCTCTCCCGTCCCTCCCTCCCTCCCCTTCCCTTCCTTCCTTCCTTCCTTCCTTCCTTCCTTCCTTCCTTCCTTCCTTCCTTCCTTCCTTCCTTCCTTCCTCAGCTTAATTCAGCTTTCCATCCTTCCGAGGTGAATAAAAATGAGGACCCAGACTGTTGGGGGCAGCATGCTGACTCTGTAAACTGCTTAGAGAAGGCTGTAAAGCACTACGAAATGGTACATAGGGTCTATGTGCTATGTGAGAAGGAAGGAAGGAAGGAAGGAAGGAAGGAAGGAAGGAAGGAAGGAAGGAAGGAAGGAAGGAAGGAGAAGGAAGGAAGAAAGCAGGAGAGAGGAAGGAAGGAAGGAAGGAAGGAGAAGGAAGAAGGAAGGAAGGAAGGAAGGAGGAAGGAAGAAAAGCAGGAGAGATGCAGGAAGGAAGGAAGGAAGGAAGGAAGGAAGGAAGGAAGGAAGGAAGGAAGGAAGGGAGGGAGGGAGGGAGGGAGGAAGGAAGGAAAAACAGGAGAGATGAAGGAAGGAAGGAAGGAAGGAAGGAAGGAAGGAAGGAAGGAAGGAAGGAAAAACAGGAGAGATGAAGGAAGGAAGGAAGGAAGGAAGGAAGGAAGGAAGGAAGGAAGGAAGGAAGGAAGGAAGGAAGGAAGGAGCACGGTGACACAGTGCTTAAAATGCAGAATTACAGGCTAACTCTGCTCACTACCAGGAGTTTGATCCTGACCGGCTCAAGGTTGACTCAGCCTTCCATCCTTCCGAGGTCCGTAAAATGAAGACCCAGATTGTTGGGGGCAACATGCTGGGCCTGTAAACTGCTTAGAGAGGGCTATATAAAGCACTGTGAAGCAGTGTATAAGGCTAAGTGCTGTTACTATTGCTATTTGCACTATTCAGGTGACCCTGAGGGCACAGATAAGCCCCCAAGCGGCCTCAATGATTCTCAGAGAGAGTACTCATGACCCAATGACTGCAAGGAATATAAATCCTTCCTTTCTCTACCGTTTAGTTAGAACTGAAGAAGCTTCTTGGATGAAAAGGGAAATATCTTCAGTTGCCATTTGAAAAAAGCACCTTTGGGATGTTGTTATCTCCTTCCCATCAACCCTGAGACATTTGCAATATATTCTGCCTTTCAGGATGTAAAAGAAAGGATTAAACACACACACACACACACACAAACACACACACACACACACACACAGAGAGAGAGAGAGTTTAAGCACAGTAAGATGATTTTCAAACTTTTGGACCATATCTTGTTTGTTGCCAAACTACTACCTTCAAGACACAAAAGGACATCACATATCTCTCTTTAAAACAGTATTTTTAATTAGAAAATCCACAACAGCTATGTGAAGTGGAGATGGATACTGACCTTAGAAAAAGAAATGCATTTAATCTGCAAAAGCAAAAGAAAAGTCTAACTAATTACTTAGTGTTTGCTGAAGTCTATAGGTGATACATTTTTTCATGACTGCTAGAAAAATTCTCACTCCATACTTTGTCTTCCTACTAAGGTAGGAATTTAAATGTTCTTCCTGGATTTTTAGTGCAAATAAATAGAAGAAAACAATAGAATAGGGAGGACCAGAGATCTCTTCAAGAAAATTGGAGAGATGAATAGAACGTTTCATGCAAAAATGGGCATAATAAAGGACCAAAATGGCAGGGACCTAACAGAGGCAGAACAGATTAAGAAGAAGTGGCAAAATTACACAGAATGAGGTTAATGTCCCTGATAACCATGATGAGGTGGTCACTAACCTCGAGCCAGATATCCTAGAATGTGAAATGAAATGGGCCTTAGGAAAGCTGAGCAACAACAAAGCTAGTGGAGGTGACAGTATTCCAGCTGAGCCATTCAAAATCTTGAAAGACGATGCAGTAAAAGTGCTACACTCAATTTGCCAGCAAATCTGGAAAACTCAACAGAGGCCACAGGATTGGAAGATCAGTTTACATTCCAATTCCAAAGAAAGGCAGTGCCAAAGAATGTTCAAACTATTGCACCATTGCACTCATTTCACACGCTAGTAAAGTTATACTTAAAATCCTACAAGCTAGACTCCAGCAGTATGTGGGTCGAGAACTACCAGAAGTACAGGAAGGATTTCGAAGAGGCAGAGGAACTAGAGATCAAATTGCTAACATACGCTGGATCATGGAGAAAGCTAGGGAGTTCCAGAAAAACATCTACTTCTGCTTCATTGACTATGCTAAAGCCTTTGATTGTGTGGATCATAACAAACTGTGGCAAGTTCTTAAAGAGATGGGAGTACCAGACCATCTTATTTGTCTCTTGAGAAACCTATATGCGGGTCAAGAAGCAACAGTGAGAACTGGACACGGAACCACTGATTGGTTCAAAATTGGGAAAGGAGTCTGGCAAGGCTGTATACTGTCGCCCTGCCTATTTAACTTATATGCAGAGCACATCATGAGAAAGGCAGGGCTAGATAAATCAAAAGTTGGAATTAAGATTGCTGGAAGAAATATCAACAACCTAAGATACGCAGATGATACCACTCTAATGGCAGAAAGTGAAGAAGAACGAAAGAGCCTCTTGTTGCAGGTGAAGAAGGAGAGTGCAAAAGTTGGGTTGAAACTCAACATTAAGAAAACCAAGTTCATGGCATCCAGCCCTCTCAATTCCTGGCAAATAGATGGGGAAGAAATGGAGGTAGTGACAGATTTTATTTTCCTGGGCTCCAAGATCACTGCAGATGGGGACTGTAGCCAAGAAATTAAAAGACGCTTGCTCCTGGGGAGGAAAGCCATGGCAAATCTAGATAGTACACTGAAAAGCAGAGACATCACCCTGTCGACAAAAGTGCGTATAGTCAAGGCTATGGTCTTCCCAGTTGCAATTTATGGCTGTGAAAGTTGGACCATAAGAAAGGCTGAGCGCCAAAGAATTGAAGCCTTTGAACTCTGGTGCTGGAGAAGACTCCTGCGAGTCCCTTGGACTGCAAGGTGATCAAACCGGTCAGTCCTGGAGGAGATCAACCCTGACTGTTCTTTAGAAGGCCAGATCCTGAAGTGGAAACTCAAATACTTTGGCCACCTAATGAGAAGGAAGGACTCAGTGGAGAAGAGCCTCATGCTGGGAAAGGTTGAGGGCAAGAGAAGAAGGGGACGACAGAGAATGAGGTGGCTGGATGGAGTCACTGAAGCAGTAGGCGTGAACCTAAATGGACTCCAGAAGATGATAGAGGACAAGAATGCCTGGAGGAACATTGTCCATGGGGTCGTGATGGGTCGGACATGACTTCACAACTAATAACAAATTGTCAGGGGGAAAAACTTGTTAAAGAGGAACAAGAGACAACACACAACAAAATTCTCGACTTTAGGATCCAGAGGTTTAAATCAATTTGACACACGCACCTTCAGTACTTACATTTCAACAACTTATTGCAATAAGAACCAAATAGACAGCAGTCATTAGGTGTGACGGCAGAGCCAGGTGGCAACACCCAAATCTTTGAAGCAGGCTTTATACCTTAACATTGTGCCCACCTTTACCTTTCTGGTGTCACCCAATAGCGATCACATTTCCCACTTCTTTCATCACAACCATTTCTACTTGTGTCATTGTACCCATGAACAAGGCTTAGGTCTGCTACTGCACTCTGTTCCTGTGGTGAAATATTTTGCCAGCCAGAATCTTTCACCATCCACTGCAAAGGTCACAGTTCTTCCTTTTACTAAGTATGTCTCAACAAACAAAGGTCTTTATTTTAATTGACCATCAAATAAATAGGTTTGATTTATATAGAAAGAATTATTAAGATTTTTTTTCCTTTCATAGTATCAGCCATTCAAGCTAGATCAGACTAGAAGTGGACAGTGGGCAATCACTTCAATAGGAGCCAGCTGTGTGCTGCAGCTGCCAAAAAAGCCAACACAATCCTAGGCTGCATTAACAGAGGGATAGAATCAAGATCACGTGAAGTGTTAAGACCACTTTACAAGGCCTTGGTAAGGCCACACTTAAAATATTGCACCCAGTTTTGGTCATCGTGATTTTTTTAAAAAAGATGCTGAGATTCTGGAAAGAGGGCAGAGAAAAGCAACAAAGATGATTACAGGGCTTAGAAACGGTTGCAGGAACTGGGTGTGTCTAGTGTAGTGAAAAGAAGAGATAGGGGTGACATGATAGCAGTGTTCCAATATTTGAAGGGTTGCCACAAGGAAGAGGGAGTCAAGCTATTTTCCAAAGCACCTGAAGGCAGGACAAGAAACAATGGATGGAAACAAATTGGGGAGAAAAGCAACCTAGAACTAAGGAGAAACTTCCTAACAGTGAGAACAATTAACCAGTGGAACACCTTCCCTCAAGAAGTTGTAGGTGCTTCATCACTGGAGGCTTTTAAGAAGAGATTGGACAGCCATTTGTCTGCAATGGTACAGGATCTCCTGCTTCAGCAAGGGGCTGGACTAGAAGATCTCCAAGGTCCCTTCCAACTCTGTTATTCTGGTAGGAAACTAATGTCTAGTAGGTTGGTACTATTTTTATTGTAAAGCTAGAGTAACGGAATCTTGCAAGTCTGAAAGTGTTTCTCCCTCTCTGCCTTCCTCTATGTTCATGACAGTTAGGAAGGAGCTTATCTGAGATACTTACTCACATTACCTTCTTGGCCTGGACTCAGACTCCTTTTATCTGATGGCTGTCTTTGGAGCAGTAATCTCTCCTGTCCTTCAAACCTATTCCTTCTGCCTCGTACAATCAGAGACATAGCTATTAGCTTGCAACCATTTGTTTACTCCTTCTGATCCTATAGGTCAGGGGTAGGCAACCTTGGCTCAGCTTGGAAACCTCTCCCTTTCTTCTCAGCATGGCTGGCTCAGGAATTCTGGAAGTCCACGAGTCGTAAAGTGGCCTAGACCAGGGGTAGTCAACCTTGGCTCTTTTATGACTCGTGGACTTCAACTCCCAGAATTCCTGAGCCAGCATGGCTCAGCTTGGAAACCTCTCCCTTTCTTCTCAGCATGGCTGGCTCAGGAATTCTGGGAGTTGAAGTCCACAAGTCATAAAGTGGCCTAGGCCAGGGGTAGGCCACCTTGGCTCTTTTATGACTTGTGGACTTCAGCTCCCAGAATTCCTGAGCAAGCATGGCTCAGCTTGGAAATCTCTCCCTTTCTCCTCAGCATGGCTGGCTCAGGAATTCTGGGAGTTGAAGTCCACCAGTCATAAAAGAGCCAAGGTGGCCTACCCCTGCTCTAGATCTTACCTGGCTAAAGATACCCATCACACCTGTGGAAAGAGTCTTACTAATTGCAGATAATAATTCAAAATTAGATATAGTCCTTTACAGCACCTGTCCCCCCTTTTTGCCTTTAACATGACCCACAAATAACTGAAACTTGAAAACTCTGTTGCAATGATCATTAATCCATTTCCTCCTCTGGTAATCAGTGACCAAGGTAAAGTAACTCACTTGCATAAACAACAGCAGGGAAAATCCATTTCCCAATAAAGAGTTTCTCTAGGTACATAGAGGTGGCAAGCCAGGACACATCAAAGGGGAAAGATCTACACACTCCGCAAAGTCAGGTAAGAACATTTCCAACACAGCTGCAGGTCCACTAAATTAAACATTACAGAGGGTGCAATCGTGCACGCATTCACACTCTGCAAAAGGAGCACCAAAACCTATAAGTACTGACAATCTCTCTACCCCACGTTGTAGCTACCTTCAAGGGCTATCTCGTGAATTAAACGTCTTCCCTTTCAAACAGCAGGGATGGATTTCATACTGATTTGTTCTTACACAATCCCGGCTTGGATCGAGGCCTCCAATTCTTTTCATCCTCCACTCATCAGGAACACTCTAACCCAGGGGTTTGAAACTGCCAGTCCGCTGGCCGGATGTGTCACCCCAAAACCGTGCCCACCCCATTGTCGGGAATGGGGAAAAAGTTGTGATACGTTACAACACGTCACATGACATTGCGAGTTTGACACCCTTGCTCTAATCTATGACTCCGACGCATCCTGTCTCCTCAGATATGAACTGGGGAAGATTCCAGCCAAGGTTCTGTTTTTAATCAACCAATGGAAGGGAAGGGACCTTGGAGGTCTTCTAATCCAACCCTCTGCTCAAACAAGAGACCCTACACCATTTCAGACAAGCGTCCATCCATTCTCTTCTTAAAAACCTCCAGGGATGAAGCACCCACAACTTCTGAAGGCAACTTCTGTTCCATTGGTTAATAGTTCTGTTAGGAAGCAATTAGGAATTAGTTAGGAAGCAATACATGATCTTCATTTATTAGAAAGCAATATAATTTTTTTTAATGAAGGACTGAGGGTTAGCTTTCAAAAAGCTTAATCCTTTTCCCATCTTGGTCCAGACTTTTGACTTCATAGATTGTCACATATAAAAATTGCCTGCACAGTTCTGATTTTCCTGGTTAGTTTAATCCCATACGTTCCATATTTCCCTCAAGTACAGTACTTTACTGTACTGATGATGGTTACCAGCATCAAATTCCTGGCTGTGCACTTAACAAGTAGGCTGGCTTGGTCACTCAGTAGTGAGGCACTGATGAAGCGGGCACAGCAGCCCCTGCATTTTCTGCAGTGCATGAGAAAAGCACATCTTCCTTCCCCTGTCCTGACCACTTTCTACAGAGGGACGATCGAGAGCATCCTGTCATACAGCATCACAGTCTGGTTTGGAAGCATCCCCGCTTCGGAAAAGGAAGGTGGTGCAGAGAGTGGTGAGGACGGCTGAAAAGATCATGGGCAGTTCCCTCCCTCCCATCCAGGACATATCACAGAAGCGTTGCTTGAGCTGGGTCCACAAGATTGTCTGGGACGCTACACATCCTCTTCACAACCTGTTTTCCTTGTTACCTTCTGGGCGGAGGGGGCTTTGTGGTATCCGTAGCAGAACATCCAGATTCAGCCATAGTTTCATTCCATACAGCATTAACCTTGTGAACGTTCAAGCTTCCTCCTTCCGTTATATATTCAAGATGGACAATATTTAATATTCATTTGTTATGTATATGTAGGGGTGTGGGTCTATACATATGTTGTCTATAGTAGGTTTAGGTGTGGGTCATGTATGTGTTTCACTTTGAGAGCGGGCAACTAAATTTCATTTTTGATGTGTGCCATTGTGCCCACAGTTTTTTTTTGAGAAAATGACAATAAAGGTTATCTTATCTACATCACCCTGATTCCAGAACACACTGATTTAACTACAGTGGATACTGTTTACTGTTTACGGAGTCATCCAGGTCACAGTTGTCCCAAAGGTGCTTTTTCAGAAAGACAGTTGGACTTTCTTTGTTGTTGTATTTTTTTCCCTTTGAAGACCTTTCACTTCTCATCCTGGACTGAGATGCCCTACACACAGTCACTCATGCGCTCGTGACCTCCCGTTTAGACTACTACAACGTTCTCTACATGGGGCTGCCCTTGAGGACCACCCGGAGGCTTCAACTGGTGCAGAATGCGGCCGCGCGAGTCGTGATGGGGGTCTCCCGATACTCCCATGTAACACCTCTACTCCACGAGCTGCATTGGCTTCCAGTTGCCCTTCGGGTGAGATTCAAGGTGCTGGTGATGACCTATAAAGCCCTAAATGGCTTGGGTCCGGGATATCTGAGGGAACACCTGCTGCCAGCATCAAGTTCCCTTCATCCAGTGCGCTCCCACAGGGAGGGCCTCCTTAGGGTGCCGCCGGTTAAAGACTGCTGGCAGGTAACACCCAGGGGTAGGGCCTTCTCAGTGGGTGCGCCTGCCCTGTGGAACCAGCTGCCTGCGGAGCTTAGGACTGCCCCCAACCTCCGTTCATTCCGCCGGGACCTGAAGACCTGGCTGTTTGAGCTCTCTGGCCCAGGCTGAGAATATTTTTAATTTTAATTTTAACTGGGTTTTAATTTTCTCAGGGTTCTATTTAATCTCTTTTAATTTGTTTTAACGTTTGTATTGACTGTTTTTTAAATGCCCTGTAAACCGCCCTGAGTCCTTCGGGAAAGGGCGGTATATAAATCTAATTAAATTAAATTAAATTAAATTAAATTAAATTAATTCTTTAGTTCTACACGATCCAATCTGGGCCGGTCACCAGGACTAGAAGTTTTGACTTCTCAGCTT
The DNA here is from genome assembly GCF_947247035.1 of Vipera ursinii. Classification (NCBI taxonomy): domain Eukaryota; kingdom Metazoa; phylum Chordata; class Lepidosauria; order Squamata; family Viperidae; genus Vipera; species Vipera ursinii. The sequence continues at coordinate 447,703 of NW_028148452.1, read as the reverse complement.
TCAGACTCATGCGGGGACCCATCTTCAGGGAACTTCCCTCTAGCAGGAATAAAAAGAGTGTCTGCTAGAGAGAATTTACCTCAGCGTTGGCTCCAGCACAAGTCCAAAAGCTGGTCCTGATGAACAACCCCGATTCGATTTTGCCACATTATCTTGGGACATCTCTTGTTTTTCAGTTCTAATTGAAGAACTGAAAAAGCTTTCTTGGATAAGAAGCGAAATGTCTTCCTCAAACAACAAGAAAATAGTCCAGTTGCCTTAAAAAAAAAAGCACCTTTGATGCAGGGCATACTGTGGTTTATTTGCCACTTGATCGTCCTTTGCAACTCATGTCCTCCAGCTTCCCTTTCCTTGATCTATATCTCTGAGGAACATCTCTCCAGCCACGAGCCTGTGGATTCCAAAAAGCCAGAGGTAAAAGGTGCAACATTCTATTTTCTGCTTCGCTGCTCAGGTTTCAAGTTACCTATTATCTTCGAATCAATAGCCGTTTTTTTTTTCTCTCTCATTGACATATGCTCACTTCATTTATAGCATCGTGCCTACAGGCAAACGCAGGAAGGCAGAAGGCCCCAGAAAGCCTTTCCTTCCGGAAGCTTCTGACTCGTTAATGGCAAAGATGTAAATCAAGAAGGGGACCCTGGATGATGGCCAGGAGATGTCTCAATAGTCCAATCTTCTCCAGGTAAAAGTCACATGTTGCTTCTTTTATTTTCAGCCATTAGACTCTTAGAACCTTAGATTCATGGAATCTCAGAACTTTAGAACATTAGAATCTTAGATTCATGGAATCTTAGAATCCTAGATTCATGGAATTTTAGAATCTTAGATTCATAGAATCTTAGAACCTTAGATTCATGGAATCTCAGAACTTTAGAACATTAGAATCTTAGATTCATGGAATCTTAGAATCCTAGATTCATGGAATCTTAGAATCTTACATTTGTGGAGTCCTAGACCCTTAGATTCATGGAATCCTAGAATCTTAGATTCATGGAATCTTAGAATCTTACATTTGTGGAGTCCTAGACCCTTAGATTCATGAAATCCTAGAATCTTAGATTCATGGAATCTTAGAATCTTAGATTCATAGAATCTTAGAACTTTAGAACATTGGAATCTTAGATTCATGGAATCTTAGAATCTTACATTCATGGAGTCTTAGACTCTTAGATTCGTGGAATCCTAGAATCTTAGATTCGTGGAATCCTAGAATCTTAGATTCATGGAATCTTAGAATCTTACATTCATGGAATCTTAGAAGTCCACAAGTCATAAAAGGGCCAAGTTTGAAGACCCCTGGGCTAAACTTATCTAGTTGCTTCTCTCCTTGATCAGTTTCCAACCACTGTTTCTCGACCTTCCCTCTGGCACTTTGGCAAATAACATGACCCTCTCGTCTTTGTGGCAGCCCCTCAGATACTGGAAGACTGCTATCATGTCTCCCCTGTTTCCTCTTTTCTTTAGACTAGCCAAACCCAAGTCCTGCAAATGTTCTTCGTACGTTTTAAGTGTCCAGGCCTTGGATCATCTTAGTTGCTCTTCTCTGAATTTTTTCCAAATTCTCAACATCTTTTTTGTGATATGGTGACCAAAATTGGCTGCAGTATTCCAGGTGTGGTCTTACTAAGCTTTTATAAAACTGTACTAATACCTCCCATGATCTGGATTCTATGCCTCTGTTTATACAACCCAGGATTGTGTTAGCTTTTTTGGCTACTGCTGCGCATTGCTGGCTCATAGTCAAGTGATTGTCCAGTAGGACTCCAAGGTCCCTCTCACAGTTACTGTTTTTGCGCCAGGTTTTGCCCAGTCTGTACTTGTACCTTTGATTTTTCCTGCCTAGATGTAAGACTTTGCTTTTCTCCACACCTTGTTGATTGGCACTTTGGATGGTCTGGTTTCTTACACATTGATATGTTGGATCTAAATCAATATGTTTGTTAACTGCTCCTTTGGCGGAATAACAGGTCTCAATCAGTTTACTCCCAGGGCTTTTTTTCTCATAGAATGCTCAGAATGGCGTTCCTGAACCTTTTTTTTTGTTTTTTTGCAAAAAAAAAGCTCCCTCTGAAAGCCTATTGCAATCCTGGCCCTTTTTTTTTATTAAAAAGGCTAAAGTAATTTCTGGTAGTATTATCTGTACATTAAAATTTTGTTTAGTCACAATCTTTCAAAAGATGTTACATATGTGCATAAGTGTAGTCAGTAGCATATGCCTTTTAAAAAATATCAAACATGCAAAGAAACAAAAATAAGTCCGAAATATCTGTATTACATCCATAAATGCCAACTTTGCAACCAATATTTCTCATCCATAACTATGGCACCGTAAGGATACCTGCATACATGCAAATGCTTCTCTGGGATCCGTAACGCAGCAGGGATTGCTTTTTCCTTCCAGTAACAGATTGCTTGGAAATACCTAATATGGCCTTAAGAATTCCAATGTTACAATTTTTTTCTGGATGTGGTTGGAAAGAGGCCTAGAAATTCCAGCACAAATACATCACACTTGCTGAATGTGTACACACAGCTAATTACAATCTTCAATTATATGTGATATATCCATGGCTTTTTTCCCATAGAATGCTCAAAATGGCGTTCCGGCACCTTTTTTTGCAAAAAAAAAACAACAACAAAAAAATAAAACCCTGAAGGAAACTGTTCTGGAGAGTCAAATTGTCCTCAGGCAGCCAGGTTGCAAAGCAGCAGAATGCATCGCAGTGACAGACCTTCAGATGGCTCAAATCGAAGGAAATGCGATCGGTACGGGCTAATTTAAAAGTGGGAGGGTAAGAAGGGCCAAGTGTGAACAGGTTGCTTAGCAACCTGCTTAAACAGTCTCTGTAACTTTCAGCTCCTGGTGCCTTGCCTTTTTTAAGCTGGGAAGTTGAAAAAAAAAGGCTAAAAAGAAGGCAATAGAGTGCTATCAAGAAAAATGTATAGATATAGCCAGCAGACGTTAAGGGAACCTTTATTTTTCATACACTGTTCAAACTTTGTTTTAATGCCATGGTAATACACAATGAAATGTAGTCAGTCTTTTTTTTTTAATCCCAAAGCATCTGTTCGTTAAATACAGTATAACAAAGTTTTGGATGATGGAATTATTTTTTATCTAAGGATAACTAATGATAACAGCTCTTAAATCTGTTATTTTGTTTTATTTTTGCACAAAAAAATTGTATAATTTGCATTTCCATTCATTTACAAATAGAATATGTTGTTAAAATGTATTGGTGTTGAAATAATTAGTGCACACATATATCTAAAACCAGTTTATTGCATTTGGCAATTGTACTAAAAAAAATCTCATTGTCAACCAATATAATTCATTTAATTTGAAATCAAGTGAAAAAATGATTTAAATTATTTTATTAAAACAAATTAATGGCAATTCTTTTATAAGAAGTTGCCTCAAACAAAATGAGTTTGACATGCCTGCTCTAGATAGTTGAATGCTCCAAAATAAATTCTAGACCAGGCCTGTACATGCAGCCTACCAAGCACCCTTGGACAGAGCACAGACTTTTTTTTAAAAGTAATAAAATCACCACAACTGCCCTGAAAGTCATGTTGCCTAGTGCCTCCATGGCTTACCATGACCACGAACTCCAACACTGTAGATGTTTCTCTAGTCACCAAATCATTGAGTAGCCCACCAGCATTCCTTTGAAGACCACAAAGATTTTTAATTTATCAGTGTGGGCCTTTCCCTCATGCAAGTTGCACAGACCTCTTCTAGATTTTCCTCTTGCCTTTCCGAGTTAACTCCTTGGTCTGTCACTGAGCAAGAATTGACTTTGTAGGGAAGCATATTATCATTTGATGTATATTTAACATATGTTCTACCCTTATTTACCGATTATATAATATTTGCATGCAATTTGTATGCACCTGGCGAAGTTTGGGGCAACTTACAATTTTTTTAAAATCATAAGATTAAAACATAAAAGCAGGGCTTTTTTTCCTCATAGAACGCTCAGAATGGCGTTCCGGCACCCTTTTTTGCACACACACAAAAAAGCTTTTGCACAAGCTATGCTACTCCCACTATTGGCTTTCGAAAGCCAATAGGAATTGCTGCTGAGTGTGCCAAAAGACCTGGCCAGCAAACGTTGCACCGGCAAGTTGTCTGCAGCGAAGGCGAGTTGACAGGAACTTTGCATCCCTCCCTGCTGCCCAACTACACCACCTCAACTAGGTAAGTAAGAGAGGACAAGGAGTGGGAGGTGGGTTCTGCGGAGTCCATCTGCACTCCTTCCTTGTGCTCACCCGTGTCAGCCAGGCTGGTGGCCTACCTGGTGCTGGACCTGTGCCACCGTTGCTTCACCCTGCGTGCCTAGGTGGCCACCCTGCATCACCTGGCCCACCCTGCCTCCGCCACCCACCCTGCACAGCCCCACCATATAGAGCGGGCCCCGCTGCTCCCACAGCACCAGCCGCGCAGGCTCTGGCCCCAGGGGGCAGCCTGCCTCCAACACCCCTCACACCCATGACCACAGCAGCACCGCCCCCCCAGCCCCCCCCACCTCCTGCGCCCGCCAAGATGAGAGTTCCGGCACCTTTTTTTTTAAAGAAAAAAAGCACTGTTTACGCCCATATAACTTTGAAATAATAGGAAATATTTGTCGCTTGGGTTTTAGATTCTAGAAAGTGTTGATGTTGGAGAAGACCCTAGCAATACCAAAGATGCTCAATTAAACGAATTAACGGATCATAAAATGGAAGAATCCAACATTCTCCCTCAAGGAAGAAATAACCAAGTTCAAATGATGATAAACGGAAAGACTCAGCTGCCATGAGAGGTCCAGGGTGGTTGGGAAGCTGAGAGAAGAAGAACACAAGGGGCAGATAGATTCAATTATAGCAGTGGTGGAAGATCTGAAGAGCCAGGATGGGGAACATCTGGAGAGAAATCTATGAACTTCGACCTGGCATTGTGGACATATAATCTGTCAGAAGAATAACCTGGGCTTCCAATTCGAGTTGGGGCTGCACAAGAATAATGAGATCCAGACAGCTGTGAGGAAAGAAGAAATATTTATTCCTAAAAGCAAAGAGTTTGCCTTTAGGGGCAGCTGCAGAGAAATGGGGTACGGTGACATAGTTAATATAAGGGAGCTTGTTCTGGGTGCGGAAGTATCTACGTGCTGATTCTAGGGTGACACTTGAAGTAGGTATGTGTGTGTCTGTGTCTGTCTGTCTCTCTCTCTCTCTCTCTGTAGTTATGTCTAAGATATTTATTTTTCTGAGCGTAGAGTTTCTGGGAGACCTAATTTAATCAACTCTATCTGTGTTTTCAGACCTTATACGTTTTTATGTGGATTAGGTCTGGTTAACTCATTTGGGAGTTTGGGTACAGGATTCCCCACCCCATTTGCTATTTTAAGAATAGAATAGAATAGAATAGAATAGAATAGAATAGAATAGAATAGAATAGAATAGAATAGAATAGAATAGAATAGAATAGAATAGAATAGAATAATAAAAATAGAATAGAATAGAATAGAATAGAATAGAATAGAATAGAATAGAAGAATAAAAATAGAATAGAATAGAATAGAATAGAATAGAATAGAATAGAATAGAATAGAATAGAATAGAATAGAATAGAATAGAAGAATAAAAATAGAATAGAATAGAATAGAATAGAATAGAATAGAATAGAATAGAATAGAATAGAATAGAATAATAAAAATAGAATAGAATAGAATAGAATAGAATAGAATAGAATAGAATAGAATAGAATAGAATAGAATAGAATAGAATAGAATAGAATAGAATAGAATAGGATAGGATAGGATAGGATAGGATAGGATAGGAGAGGAGAGGAGAGGATAGGATAGGATAGGATAGGATAGGATAGGATAGGATAGGATAGGAGCTGGAAGGGACCTTGGAGATCTTCTAGTCCAGCCCCCTGCTCATGGAGGAGAACCTATACCATCTCAGACAAGTGACTGTCCAGCCTCTTCTTAAAAACCTCCAGCGACAGAGTGCCCACGATTTCTGGGGGCAAGCTGTTCCACTGATTGATTGTCCTCACTGTCAGGAAGTTTCTCCTTAATTACTTGATTAATTTCAGCCTGACTGTCAATTATCCAGTGGAGATGCTGATTCCCAGACCGTTGTGGATCCTGTTGATGTTTTAAGGGAAGATGGAAACAGGATAAAGAATAAAACATGTTTCAGTATAAAGCTTCTCACAGATCAGATCAAACACTGACAGCGGTCTCATGCTACCAGTAAAGCATAATTATGATGATTACAATGTCCTGAGGTCACGTGATCACTATTTGAGACCTTCTGACCTTCTGACCAGCCAAATGTCAACGGGGCAGCCAGATTGCTTTAGCAGGAATCTGGTTACTAACTTAACAACTGCAGTGGTTCATTTAACAACGGGGAGGAAAGTTTGTAAAATGGGGCCCAAATTCACTTTGCGAGTATCTTGCTCAATTGCAGTCATAGGTTGAGGACTACTGGAAGGCCCTAGCTGTGGATGACGAATCTTACATTCCTCGTTCACAGAAGGGTCTCCAGATACGTAGTGAAGGCAAATTCAGATGGCTGTGGAACTAAATAGGCAAGCTAGTTGGGAAAAATCCAACATTTGCAATTAAGCCAATTCGAAGAGAACACAGCCATCTTTTAGCAATTGATGGTATTCATCATCATCTGCTAATATACAGAGATGTACACCCACCTTCAGTGAAAGGGCAGTGCGAGGTATTAAATCCAGACCGAGTGAATGTCACGATAAGCCTAGTGTAATAATTCAAAATGCTTCAGTCAATATTTCAGACACTGTAATTCCCAGATTACCCAACAAAGAGGCCAAGAGGGAAAGAATTAAAAAGGTGATGGATTGCATGCAAAACCGCCTGGCTAATTTTAAGTCAATCAGAAAAGAAATTGTTTCAGTGGACTCCGGTTTCCCCAAACAAAAATAATAATCAATTCTGCTATCCTAGGGTTAGTCCTGTGCTAGATATAGAATGCCCCTGAGAGTGAATTGGAATAGAATAGAGTTGGAAGGGACCTTGGAGGTCTTCTAGTCCAGCCCTGTGCTCAAGCAGGAGACCCTATACCATTTCAGACAAGTACTGTAGATCTCTGGTCTCTTCTTGAAAGCCTCCAGTGATGGAGCACCCACCATTTTTGAAGGCAAGTTGTTGCCACTGGTTAATTGTTCTGACTGTCAGGAAATTTCTCCTTAGTTTTAGGTTGCTTCTCTCCTTGATGAGTTTCCATCCATTGTTTCTTGTCCTGCCTTCTGGTGCTTTGGAGAATAATTTGACCCCCATTTCTTCTTTGCAGCAGCCCCTCAAATGGTGGAGCACTGCTAAGGAGCCATTTCCTGACAGAACAATTGTGAATGCTCCAAAATTTTAAGAAGAGACTGGGCAGCTAATTGTCTGAAATGGTATAGGGTTTCCTGCCTGAGCAGGACTAGAAGACCTCCAAGGTCCTTCCAACTCTATCATTCATTCATTCATTCATTCATTCATTCATTCATTCATTCATTCATTCATTCATTCATTCGGCTACCCATCTTAAGCACATGACTCCAGGCATCGACATAAAACCCTTATAAAAGCAAAAAGAAAGTTAAAAATAATCACAACTGAGGCAACAAAGGCATATGCTAGGATGAGGCTCATAATGGATTCCACATCACAAGTTTGGTCCTAACCTGTTGGGCATCAGCTGAGTCTTTATGATATTCTGGAAGGCCAAGAGGATCAGGCTGTGAAGAATGAATGTTTGGCAGCCACCTGCCTCTTCGTTTCTACTTGCCATTAGAATTAGAGGTGTTGCTTTAGAAGTGTATAGATGGAAAAAGGAAAGCCTTTTGATTCCGGTGAAGACCGTGAGTGCCTGAAATCTTTCCAAGGACCCTGCAGCAGGTGTGGAAGAGAAGCGGACAGTTCCCATATCCAAGTGAAATTGAGAGAGAAGAAGCATTAAACGCGGAAGTAAAAGAAATTTTGGTTATTAAATTTAAGATTTTACGATGCTTGAGAATTATTAGAAAATTAAGAATATTATACAGTAGATGTAGATGGTGAGAACCTATATAGATAAGATGTGTACCCTGAACACCAGACTTTGGGAGTCAAGTTGATAAAGGAATTGGGATCATCTAAAGCTTGGAAATGATAAACATTAAGCGTTAATTTTAAATATTGATGGAAAATTAAAACTGATTTTTTTTAATTAGGTCATTGATTGTCTGAAAGATTGAATGTTAAAACAACTAAGATATAGATAAATTAAAAACTATTGATAAATGTTAGAAAGTTACTTTTTATTTGATCGATAGAATAAGAATTGTATTAGTTTAAATATGAGACAGTAGATATTAAGGGAGAAAGAGAGGGGATGGTTGTTGTAATAGTTGGAGATTTGTACTAATGATATCTATATGTAACAGAATGATTGTACTCAGCTGCCACGTTGCTTTTCAAACATGTACATGCGATATTAGAAAATCAATAAAAAGATTTATAAAAACAAACAAACAAAGTGAAATTGTTTACAAGGATTAAGTTAGAGGGCAGTGGTTTGGGCAAAGAGACTATTGTTTAATTCTATGCTTCGACGGGACCATGCCATGTATTCAATAAACAGTAACATTTTCAGAAACGCAATGAACCTAGTCATTTATTTGGATCCTCAAGTGCAGCAGTCGGCAACCAGAAAAAGCAAAAGAGCCACTCCGAACCGGTTCCATCACACACACAAGTGGGAGCCACAAAATGTGCACGTGCATGTGTCCACGCACGCACATGCGCAGAAAAACAAACCATTTTGTGCATGCGCAAAACGGGAGGCACCTGCGCGGCGACGGGTCTCCCTGGCGACGGGCGCTGGGTTGCGGCGGCGCCTTCAGCCCGGGCGCCACTGGAGCCAGCCCCGGGACCTCCAAACCCCGTTCGGAGAGGTGCACACACAGCTCTCCAAACCTTCCCACTCTCTGAACAGGCAGCAGCGCCACCTGTTTGCAGACCTGCCGCCGCCCGTTTGGGCCGCGGTAGGTCTGCAAGCTGCCGTAGCCCGTTTGCAGAGTTGCCGCCTTCAGAGTTGTTGCAAACAGGCCGTGGCAGCTTTCCAAATGGGCGGTGCCACCGCCCATTCCGAGAGGTGTGCGCGCACCACTGCCCGTTCGGAGAGGTGCGCGCGCACCTGGCAACTGGGAGCCACAGGAGACGGCTTAAAGAGCCGCATGCGGCTCCGGAGCCGTGGGTTGCCGACCTGTGCTCAAGTGGATGTTGACCCAGGCCTTCTGGATCCCAAGGAGGGGAGGCTGTTCCATAGGGCAGGCCCAGCAACGTAGAAGACAAGTCTCATGGATCCATTTTCATACAGAGAACCAGCTTTCTGTTAAGGCATCCTAGATGATGGGTGTCCAGACTTTGCTTCAACTTTGCTTCTCTCTCTCTCTGAATTGATTCTGCTCTCAGCCTGTTACCTGAAGAGTCTTTTAAAATCGCAATTAGTAGTAGAAAAATATGGATCCATCTCTACCCAGCTGTGATAATATTATTCTATGGATTCGGTCATTATTTTGTTCTTCCCAAGTCATGCATCACAGTGGGGAATGGAAGAAATTGGGGAAGAAAAGGGAAAAAACTTTACTTGCTTTCTTTCAGAAAACCAACTATGTACAGTAGGTATGGACTGGGTGAAACCTGGCTTAATGCCAGTAACTGGGCACAGGATCTTGGAGTCCTAGTGACAATCACTTAAATATGAGCCAGCCGTGTGCAGCAGCCGCCAAAAAAGCCCATGCAATCCTAGGCTGTATTAACAGAGGGATAGAATCAAGATCAAGTGAAGTTCTAGTATCACTTTACAAAGCCTTAGTAAGACCACACTTGGACTACCGCATCCAGTTTTGGATCACCACGATACAAAAAAGATGTTAAGATTCCAGAAAGTGTCTAGTATGTCTCGTCTCATGAAGAGAAGGAGGAGGGGGTGACATGATAGCACATTTCCAATATTTGAGGGGCTCCTGCAAAAGACAAGGGGGTCAAACTATTCTCCAAAGCACCAAAAGGCAAGACAAGAAGCAACAGATGGAAATTAACGAAGGAGAGAAGCAACCAAGATCTAAGGGAAAAAATTCCTAATGGTGAGAGCAATCAACCATTGGAACAGAAGTTGCCTTCAGAAATCATGGGTGCTCCCTCGCTGGAGGCTTTCCAAAAGAGACTGGACAGCCATTTCTTTGAAATGGTATAGGGTGTCCCGCTCAAGCAAGGGGTGGGACTAGAAGACCTTTGAGGTCCCTTCCAACTCTATTATTCTAGGTTCTGTGTTCATTGTGGTCACCATCTTGTCTTGCTTGGCTACATCCTGCACCAACTCTTAAGACTGTTTTTATCCACCCCAAAATATACATCAAATGTGATGAGTGAGATAATCATGGCAAGATGGCTGTGCCATGATGATGATGATGACGACGATGACAACGACAACGATGACAGCAACAACAACAACAACAACAATAATAATAACAACAACAACAACAATAGTAATAATAATAATAATAATAATAATAATAATAATAATAATAATAATAATAATAAATAAAAATAAAATACAGATGGAAGGGACCTTGGAGGTCATCTAGTCCAACCCCCTGCTCAGGCAGGAAACCTTATAGCATTTCAGTGCCATGATGATGATGATGATAAATATAAATATAAATAAATAAATATAAAATAAAAATAAAATAAAATAAAAATAAAGATGGAAGGGGCCTTGGAGGTCATCTAGTCCAACCCCCTGCTCAGGCAGGAAACCTTATACCATTTCAGACAAATGGTTGCCTGATCTTTTCTTAAAAACTTCCAGTGTTGGATCATTCACAGCTTCTGTTTTTCCACTGGTTAATTGTTCTGACTTTCAGGAAGTTTCTCCTTAGTTCCAGGTTGCTTCTCTCCTTGACTAGTTTCCATCCGTTGCTTCTTGTCCTGCTTTCAGGTGCTTTGGAGAATGGCTTGACTCCCTCTTCTTTGGGGCAGCCCCTGAGATATTGGAATGCTGCTAACATGTCCCCCCTTGTCCTTCTCTTCATTGAATGAGACTTACCCAATTCCGGCAACTGTTCTTTATACTGTATGTTTTAGCCTCCAGTCCCCTGATCGTCTTTGTTGCTCTTCTCTGCACTCTTTCCAGAGTCTCAACATCTTTTTTACATCGTGGTGACCAAAACTGGATGCAGGATTCCAAGTGTGGCCTTACCAAGGCGTTGTAAAGTGGTATTAACACTTCACGTGATCTTGATTCTATCCCTCTGTTGATTTAGCCTACCACTGTGTTGGCTTTTTGATCGTGGTGAGTTGGCTGGGGTGAGTTGGCCGCGGAGCATTGTCCTATTCTGCTGTACAATACAGGAAGGCAAAATATAAGCATTGGGTGTATGATTTTTAAGGGGGGGGCAAATTGACCAAAGAACTCAAATTAGAAATAACTTAACATCTTAAATGTTTATAAAAATTGTCTTGATTTTTCTTCTTCTGAAGGGGTTGGTTTGATAGCAATCCTTAAATAAACAAATAATTGACAGGCTGGCCCTCTGATCAGAGATTGAAATATATACATACATATTTCCTAATCCTTTTCTTTCCTATCAAAAACTCAGTAGGCGGTCTGTTTCTTCACAGTTAAATTTTGTCAACAATATACTGAGTAACAACAAGACATCTTTTACATATTGAAGTTATAGTGTCATATCTTTTTTTTTCTCTTTCAACCCCTTTTCCTTCTCTTTTCTTTGGCTTGTTCATTTTTTCTCTCAAAAAACACAATAAAATATTTGTTGGTTTGTCTTTTAAAAAAGGAATGATTACGAAGTATTTTTTTATTTTTTTTATTTTAATCCCATTTATATCCCGCCCTTTCTCCGAAGACTCAGGGTGGCTTACAATTTAAGCACAAACCAATGTGCTTAGCAATATGAGTACAAAAGATATTCAAGCTGATTGAGAGGGATAATACGGCGACTTAGTAGAGACATAGGGAACATAGCACCTGAGTTAGTGACCTTGATATTTTTGCAGGCTCTCACGGTCCGTGAACGGCTTCTTGGAATCCTGTTTCCTCCCTGTGTTTTCTATCCCTATCCTTTGTTTCTATGGCAGGTTGACTAGCAATAGAAGTTAGCAGGAAATGGGATTCCAAGAAGCCGTTCACGGAACGTGAGAGCCTGCAAGAATGTCAAGGTCACTAATGCAGGCGCTTGATGGAAAATTGGACTGTTCCCATAAGAAAGCGAAGCTTTATGACAAGTCACTATGAACACCTGGTGGTGGTGTTGGGTAAGTGAAGCTATTGTTTAACCAGGCAATTCACTCTTGACAGACTGGCCCCAAAAGAGGACTCATGACCCGGATTCAAAGTTCCAATGGTTGGGTTCTTCTCCAGTCACATGACCAAACATGCGGGTGCTCAACAACATGGTTGCATTTACTGCCGTTTGCAGCATCCTGGGGTCAGGTGACCATATTTCAGGGTGGTTTCACCAGAAAAAAAACAGAATTTATTTTTAATTTTTTGGTTATCTGGGCCCACAGCGAACTATTGATTCCTTTAATGGATGGCTGTGGTGTTTGCTTAACAAATGCTGCAGAAAAATTGTGGTAAAATCAAGTCACTCGGGTGGCCCACTTGTTTTACAACCGTTCTCCATCCTCATAGGCAGACTCCCTTATGGGCATACATCAAGGACTACTTAAGATCTTCTACATTTCACTGGATATCACGGAGTAGCATTACAGAGACGTATCAAGATCACAAAATGCGACCCAAAATCTAATTCATCTTTACTTCAAGCAGATTTGAGTAGCGCTAAATGGACTCCAGAAGGTGGTAGAGGACAGGAAGGCCTGGAGGAATGTTGTCCATGGGGTCACGATGGGTCGGACATGACTTCGCAGCTAACAACAACAACAACAAACGTTCTTGTGGACCCTGTGAAGAATATTCAGCTCTGTCTGTCTACCTCAAGGTTTTTGGTATTTTTTTTTATAGTTTGTGTCCTAAGATGGATGTAAAAAGAGATGGGGAAAAAGCCCTTGTACAAAACAAGAGCTTAATAAACATCCACGGCTTTCAGTTGAGGTTGTCCTCAATCCATGTGGGGTCCCTGGTGCTCTCTGAGCTTGGATGTTTTCTTGTACGTAGATGTTTCATGAGCCGAAATAGGTAATATTATCAGTGCTAGAAAAGGTGAGTGGGGTTAGCTTTCACTTTATATAAAGTCCTTTCTAGCCCTGATGATGTTACCTTTTTGGGTCATGAAACATCTGCAAGAAAATAACCAAATTTAGACAGTTCTAAGGACCCAATACTTAGGGATGGGGTGGCTCAGTGGGTTAGGACGCTGAGCTTCTCGATCAGAAGGTCGGCAGTTTAGCGGGTCGAATCCCGAGTGCCACGTAACAGAGTGAGCGCCTGTTATTCGTCCCAGCTTCTGCCAACCTAGCAGTTCGAAAGCACGTAAAAATGCAAGTAGAAAAATAGGGACCACTACGGTGGGAAGGTAACAGCGTTCCGTGCGCCTTTGGCGTCTAGTCATGCCGGCCACATGACCACGGAGACGTCCTTGGACAAACGCTGGCTCTTCGGCTTTGAAACGGAGATGAGCACCGGCCCCTAGAGTTGGAAATAACTAGCACACATGTGCGGGGGAACCTTTACCTTTACCTTAAGGACCCAATAGTTATCTTCCTGCTTCTCCTTCTCTTTTTCCATAGCTGTCATCATCACTGTCCTCCTCCTCCTCCTCCTCCTCCTCCTCTCTGCAAATCCCAAATCCTACTAGCACTGATGAGATTACTTAGTTGGATCATGAAACATCTGCAAGAAAACAACCAAGCTCAGAGAGCACCAGGGACCTAACTGTCTTCCTCCTCTTCCTCCTCCTTCTCCCCTCTTCCTCTTCTTCCTCTTCTTCTTCCTCCTCCTCCTCCTTTCTGCAAATCCCACATCCTACTAGCACTGATGAAATTAACTACTTGGGTCATGAAATGTTTACAAGAAAACAAACAAGCTCAGAGAGCATCAAGGACCCCACAGTCCTCCTCTTCCTCCACCACTTCCTCTCCTCTCCTCTCCTCTCCTCTTCTCTCCTCTCCTCCCCTCTCTGCAAACCCTTCTAGAACTGATGATGTTACCTAGTTGGGTCATGAAATGTCTGCCAGAAAACAACCAAACTCAGAGAGCACCAAGATCCCCACAGTTCATTGCTGAGCTACAAATATTCTTTCCTATTAGTCTTGTTTCTGGGTGCAGCTTAATCTTGTATTGAAAATTCCTAAAAAATCAAATACAACAACAAGAACAACAGAAAAAACAACAACAAAACACCCGTCCATTTTCATTAAAGGTAAAGGTAAAGGTTCCCCCGCACATGCGTGCTAGTCATTTCTGACTCTAGGGGCCGGTGCTCATCTCCGTTTCATAGCCAAAGAGATGGCGCTTGTCCGAGGACGTCTCCGTGGTTATGTGGCTGGCATGACTAGACGCCAAAGGCGCACGGAACGCTGTTACCTTCCCACCGTAGTGGTCCCTATTTTTCTACTTGCATTTTTACGTGCTTTCGAACTGCTAGGTTGGCAGGAGCTGGGACGAGTAACAGGCGCTCACTCTGCTACGCGGCACTCGGGATTCGACCCGCCAAACTGCCGACCTTCTGATCGACAAGCTCAGCGTCCTAACCCACTGAGCCACTGCGTCCCCATTTTCATTAAGCATCCTTAATTCGGACAAGCCCAGGGCTGCTTGCAGATTCTCCCATTGGCCAAACTGACAGCTGACAAAGCTACCTGCTGGGTCCATTCAGGCAAACTCAAGCAGAGCATTGACTTTGTGAAAATGCTTTTAAAAAAGGGTGGGGGAGGAAAAAAAATGAAAAGCAAGCACAGCTGTCCAGGGTGAGAGAAAGCCAGGGGTTTTTTTCTTTCTTCTCCCCCTCTCTGGAGCCCTCCAGCCAGTGGGTTGAGATAATAATACTCAGTGCTTTTTTTGTAAAAGAAAAAGGTGCCGGAATTCACACATGTTATACAACCCGCCTTGCCTACCCTACAAGGTTCCATCCAAAAAAGGTGCCGGAACTCCGTTATGAGCGTTCTATGAGAAAAAAAAGCCCTGATAATACTGATTCTTTTGGGGTGGGGGGCTGTTGTTGACAAAGAGAGATTCAAGGTGCTGGTGATGACCTATAAAGCCCTAAATGGCATGGGCCCGGATTATCTGAGGGAGCACCTGCTGCCAGCGTCAATTTCCCATCGTCCTGTGCACTCCCACAGGGAGGGCCTCCTCAGGGTACCGCCGGTCAAGGATTGCCGACGGGCGATCCCCAGGGGGAGGGCGTTCTCTGTGGGTGCGCCTGCCCTATGGAATCAACTGCCAACGGAACTCCGGACTGCCCCCGACCTTTGTTCATTTCGCCGGGACCTAAAAACCTGGCTCTTTGAGCTATCTGGTCTGGACTGAGGGGTTTAATGTTTTTAAATTGTGATTTAAATTTTTTGCGGCTAGACTCAATTTAATTTTATTTTATTTTAATTTTATATTGTATTGTTTTTAAATTTTGCCTTGTAAACCGCCCTGAGTCCTTTGGGAGTAGGGCGGTATATAAACCGTATATAAGCTTGTAAGCCGCCCTGAGTCTTCGGAGAAGGGCGGGATATAAATGTAATAAAAAAAATAAAATAAAATAATAAATAAAATAAAATAAAATAAAATAAAATAAAATAAAATAAAATAAATAAATAAAATAAAATAAAATAAAATAAAATAAAATAAAATAAAATAAAATAAAATAAAAATAAATAAAATAAAATAAAATAAAATAAAATAAAATAAAATAAAAAAATAAAATAAAATAAAATAAAATAAAATAATAAAATAAAATAAAATAAAATAAAATAAAATAAAATAAAATAAAATAAAATAAAATAATAAAATAAAATAAAATAAAATAATAAAATAAATAAAATAAAATAAAATAAAATAAAATAAAATAAAATAAAATAAAATAAAATAAAATAAAATAAAATAAAATAAAATATAAATAAATAAATAAATGCAGGAGGACCTCCGTGGGTTTTCATGGAGAAATGATGCTCCCCACAGCTCACCCCTTCCTTCTATTCTGGCAGCTACAAGGTGATCTTGAAACCTGAGACTCTCTCCCTTGCTTAATGCCAAGTCATCCCTTGAGGTGTCAAATAGCATCCTCAGATACACCCTTGGACATTTGACTAGACACCTGAGGAAGAAGGCAGAGCTATTTACACTTCTGCAGACGCCAGAGAGGAGAAAGCAGAAAGGTGTCTGACACTCAACACTGCTTATTACTGCTGGCCTGGGCGGCTAGTAGACACGAGTCAGTCTTGTGGATCAATGTATGGATGCTCCTCAATCAATCTCTGCACGGGGGTCTCGGCTGCTGGCAGCAGACTGTTGGAAAAAAAGGCAGCACAGCTTGAAGATGTTGTGGGCAGGTGTCACTTGCACATTCCTCAGCTCTCCTTGGAGAGAGAGAGAGAGAGAGAGAGAGAGAGAGAGAGAGAGAGAGAAAGAGAGAGAGAGAGAGAGGGAGAGAGAGAGAGAGAGAGAGAGAGAGAGAGAGAGAGAACTTCATGGGCATCGTTCAAAATCTAGAAAGCAAACTTCTTATCTAATCCTTTACATTTCAACCTAGAAATAAGGGGAAATTTTCTGACAGTGAGAACACTCCACCAATGGAACAGATTGCCTTCAGAAGTTGTGGGAGCTTCATTGTTGGAAGCTTTGAAGAAGAGACTGGACTGCCGTCTGTCAGGAATGGTATAGAATAGAATAGAATAGAATAGAATAGAATAGAATAGAATAGAATAGAATAGAATAGAATAGAATAGAATAGAATGGAATGGAATGGAATGGAATGGAATGGAATGGAATGGAATGGAATGGAATGGAATGGAATGGAATGGAATGGAATGGAATGGAATAGAATAGAATAGAATAGAATGGAATGGAATGGAATGGAATGGAATGGAATGGGATGGGATGTTCTTTATTGTCCAAGTATGATTAGACACACAAGGAATTTGTCTCTGCTGCAGAAGCTCTCAGTGTACATACCAAACAACAGACTAATAATAATCATAATAGTGATACCAATAACAGAAAGTTATAGAAAAGATAAGAAGGATAATAGTAATGCAGCCATGCTACATGAGTAAATATCCTTAGACACAAGACAGTGCTGTGGGAAGCAAAATGATGGCAGAAGGGAAAAATCTGTCTTTGTGTCTTGTTGTTTTGGCATGCCCTATAACGCCATCCAAAGGGAAGGAGTTGAAACAGCTTATAACCAGGATGCAAGGAGCCTATATTTTCTCAATCTTTCTTCTGATCTGTGCAATATATAGGTCCACCATCTGGAAAAAAAGCAATAATTAAAAAAAATAAAAAAGATTAAAAAAATAATGAAATAAAAATAATAACAAAATAATTTTAAAAAGATAAACCCGAAGGCACAGGCCAAATCACTAGTGTGGGAAGTCAGCCCCCCAGAGAAGGAAATATTAAAAGGGCAGAATATTATATTTCCTCAGAGGATCTTAAAGAGGCAGAAAAGCATGCCCAGTTTTTTCTTAATAGCCCCAACTCTCCCTCCCCCAAGCAGAAACCAGCTCTGTAGAAATGCTGGTGTAAATAATCCATTCAGGAAGGTTGGAGGCCTCCAGCTAGAAGCTTAGGAAGACAAAGACCCCTAAAATCTATATACCCCACCCAAATTCTAAGGACAGGAGACATAATAGGATTAACCCACAGATGCCAAAGGGGCACACTCAGACTCAGGTCAAAGTTCATGACACAGGAAATACAAAGCCTCAAACAGGAACAGGAAACAACTCCAAACAAAAGCCCAAGAGGATATAAAAACCCACTCCCTACTACATGTGCTCGCTCTCTTTTCTTTCAGAGCCATCTTCCTGTCTGGCTCTCCTCTTCAATAAACTGCAACCTTCTTTCTAAAGCAGTCACCATGTTGTTTATTCCTGGCTTGGACTGAACCACAATGAAGACTTTTCCCTCAACACTAGCAAAGACATTTAGGTAAAGGTAAAGGTTCCCCCACACATGTGTGCTAGTCGTTTCCAACTCTAGGGGCCGGTGCTCATCTCCATTTCAAAGCTGAAGAGTCAGCGCTTGTCCGAGGAAGTCTTCGTGGTCATGTGGCCGGCATGACTAGATGCCAAAGGCGCACGGAACGCTGTTATCTTCTCACCATAGTGGTCCCTATTTTCCTACTTGCATTTTTACATGCTTTCGAACTGCTAGGTTGGCAGAAGCTGGGATGAGTAACAGGCGCTCACTCTGTTATGCGGCACTCGGGATTCGACCCGCCAAACTGCTGACCTTCTGATCGACAAGCTCAGCGTCTTAACCCACTGAGCCACCGCGTCCCTAAGACATTTAATTGTGACTTAATACAGTAAGGAAGCCAGATATGGAAAAGAGGGAATTTTGGTCCATTACTTGCTAATGTTTGCTAATCTGGTAAGGTAAGATAACACTTGAAACCTTGCACAACCACTGTGGTCAGAATGTGAAAGTTGTTGCCTAGAGCAACGTTCCCTTTGACCGATGTTAACCCACTCTCTTGGTTTACTTTCCTAAAAGGTGGGAAGCGAAGAGGCTTTCAAATGAAACAATGCAAATTGAACTCACACACGTTCAATTTGTTTCCACACAAAGTCGTGCTGTTGAAACCTGAAATTTGATTTTCTCCCTCTTATTTGCCTGGATTCGATCACCCAGTCATTTCTAAGGCTGTAATTATGATTTTGCTTAAAGGGACTTCTTTAACTTTATGCAAGTCACCCAGAAATAGTAAGACTGGGTTGCAAAAATTTGGACGACTGGATGACACTAAAAGAGCTACATCTATCACCATCTAGGGGTCATCTGGATTTTTGCAGACCTGCTGTGATATAGGATAGAATACTGCTGGGAGGGACCTTGGAGGTCTTCTAGTCCAGCCCCTTGCTTAAGAAGGAGAATTTTACTCTTGTGTCACAAGACAAGCTTTTGCCTTGAAGCGGCTCTAATTCAGGGGTCTTCAAACATGGCCCTTTTATGACTTGTGGGAGTTGAAGTCCACAAGTCATAAAAGGGCCAAGTTTGAAGACCCCTGCTCTAATTCTTCTGGCATTGAGGGATTCTTCTCCAGGGCCATCCAGGGTCCATGTTGGCTCAAACTGTAGAACACTTTCATTGTCACATTTTCCCACTGTTTTTCCATTGTTATCCTTTGGCATTTATCTTCAGCTTTGTGGGGTTCTTGCTGGTTTCTGGGCTAGCTTGTTTTCTTGCAAGCATCGCATTACCCAACTAGGTAACATCATCAATGCTGGAAGGGAGTTGGATTTGTGGATAGGAGGAGGAAGAGGAGGATGAGGAGAGTGAAGTTTTTGGTGCTCTCTGAGCTTGGTTGTTTTCTTGCAGACATTTCATGACCCAAACTAGGTAACACCATCAGTGCTAGAAGGGAGTGGGGCCTGTGGAAAGGAGGAGGAGGAGGAGGAGGAGGAGGAGGAGGAGGAAGACAACTGTGAGGTCCTTGGTTCTCTCTGAAGGGACATGGTGGCTCAGTGGGTTAGGTTGCTGAGCTTGTCGATCAGAAGGTCAGCAGTTTGGCGGGTCAAATCCTGAGTGCCGCGTAACAGAGTGAGCGCCTGTTATTCGTCCCAGCTTCTGCCAACCTAGCAGTTCGAAAGCACGTAAAAATGCAAGTAGACAAATAGGGACCACTACGGTGGGAAGGTAACAGCGTTCCGTGTGCCTTTGGCGTCTAGTCATGCCGGCCACATGACCACAGAGACATCCTCGGACAAGCGCTGGCTCTTCAGCTTTGAAACGGAGATGAGCACTGGCCCCTAGAGTCGGAAACGACTAGCATGCATGTGCGGGGGAACCTTTACCTTTACCTTTACCTGGTTCTCTCTGAGCTTGGTTGTTTTCTTGCAGACAGTTCATGACCCAAACTAGATAACACCATCAGTGCTAGAAGAGAGTGGGATTTGTGGTGGAGGAGAAGAGAAGGAGGAGGAGGAATAAAAAATATTGTGCAGTTCTTAGTGTTCTTTGAGCCAGCCCTGTCAATGATTGTTGTGATTCAGGGTCAGCCTGTGGGTTCGGCAGTTGGGTCGGACGACTCAGAGGAGGAGGGGGGTGTTGGAGAGGTTGATGAGGGTGTTGGAGAGCTTGCTGATGAGAGCCCTCAGCCAGGCCCCTCCCACCTGGTTACGACGCAGACCCAGCTGTGTGAGCCTGACAGCGTGGATGAAGATGTCCCACAGCTGGCCCTGTTCAAGGACGCCCGACGCAGGAGGCAGTCAATCAGGAGTAAACAGAGGAAGGCAACGGGGCACCTCGGAAAGAGGCAGAGAGAAGCCACGCCCTGAACTGTTTGAAAGTGGAATGCTTGGGAGGGCTGGTTTGCTGAAGGCAACCGTTTGAATAGCTCCTGTTTCATGGTTCGTGTCTTGTTTTTGCTCTGTTTGCTTTTGTGTCCATAAATTTGGCAGGCTTAGTTCCAGCCTCTTGCCTTCTTGTAAAGGGGTTGTCCCTGCCTTATCTGCAGGGCTGGTAGTAGGCTGGTACAGAACATTGATGGTGGGAATGGTCTTGGTGTTCCCTTGATTAGGTTGTTGTTTACTGTTTGATTCTTTGTCTGAGTTGGTAGTTCCTTGATGGTGGTATTGTACACTCCTTAATTGTGGGCCTAGTATTAATCTGCTAATAGATCAACTACTAGACCAACTCCCAAGCGGTAATCAATATCCCAGTCAAGGAACTACCAACTCAGACAAACCATCAAACAACAAACAACAGCCTAATCAAAAAACCATCAGGAGCACTCTCACCAACATTGACAGGACAAGCACTCGTATATAATCAGAGAGCAAAGCCCACTTCCTTCCAGCACTGATGATGTTCCCTAGTTGGGTCATGAAACGTCTGCAAGAAAACAACCAAGCTCAGAGGGCACCATGGACCCCACAGTCCTCCTCCTCCTCCTCCTCCCTGCAAGCCCCCCTCTCTTCTAGCACTGATGATGTTCCCTAGTTGGATAATGAAACATCTACAAGAAAGCAACCAAGCTCAGAGGGCACCAAGGACCCCACATTTCAACCCTGAGCTAAAAATATTCTTTAATATCCGTATCTTTATCTTCCCTCACCATATTTCTACCTCTATTTTCCACGTCTTTCCTTGGGCGTAGGGGGTGGGGAGGACGAGAATAAAGACAGCAATGTACTTGTTGCAACACTCACTTTATGGGTTTCGAAAGGCTGCAAGAGGTTCGTCAGTTTGAATGGCAGGTTTTGTTAAGAAATGATTGGATTGTTTTTCTTTGCCACTGGCGAAATGTAGTTGGGAGCTGAGCTTGGCAGAATGTTCAGACTGCTCGTTTTCCAAGACATAACCCAGTTCGTGAAGGAATGAGAATCAAATCTTATTATATTGAACTGTTACAACTCATCAGGAAACTGATCCCAGTTTGGTTTGAAGGATCCTCAATGTAAATATTCAAGTCAAGCCCATCTTCAGACTGAGCAGATTTATTTAGATGTGCAATGATTCAGATCAGGAACATGAATGCATACAGGTGGTCCTTTAAATGCTCTCTCTCTCTCTCTCTCTCTCTCTCTCTCTCTCTCTCTCTCTCTCTCTCTCTCTCTCTCTCGTATGTATGTATGTATGTATGTGTATTAAGAAAACCAAGATCATGCCATCCAACCGTCTCAATTCGTGGCAATTAGATGGGGAAGAAATGGAGGTAGTGACCAATTTTATTTTCCTAGGCTCCAAGGTCATTGCAGATGAGGACTGCAGCCAAGAAATTAAAAGAAGCTTGCTCCTGGGGAGGAAAGCCATGGCAAATCTAGACAGCAGACTAAAAAGCAGAGACATCACCCTGTCAACAAAAGTGTGTATAGTCAAGGCTGTGGTCTTCCCAGTTGCAATGTATGGCTGTGAAAGCTGGACCATAAGAAAGGCTGAGCACCAAAGAATGGAGGCCTTTGGTGCTGGAGAAGACTCCTGCGAGTTCCTTGGACTGCAAGGCGATCAAACCGGTCAGTCCTAGAGGAGATCAACCCTGTCTGCTCTTTAGAAGGACAGATCCTGAAGCTAAAACTCAAATACTTTGGCCACCTAATGAGAAGGAAGGACTCGCTGGAGAAGAGCCTAATGCTGGGAAAGGTTGAGGGCAAGAGAAGAAGGGGACGACAGAGAATGAGGTGGCTGGATGGAGTCACTGAAGCAGTAGGCGTGAGCTTAAATGGACTCCAGAAGATGGTAGAGGACAGGGAGACCTGGAGGAACGTTGTCCATGGGGTCACGATGAGTCAGACACGACTTTGCAGCTAAGAACAACAACAACAACAACAACACACACAGACACACAGACACACACGTGTGTGTGTGTGTTTGTGTGTGTGTGTGTGTGTGTATCTTCCTGCTCTCTCTCTCCCCCTCCCTCCCTACTCTATCTATCTATCTATCTATCTATCTATCTATCTATCTATCTATCTATCTATCTATCTATCTCTATCCATCCATCCATCCATCCATCCATCCATCCATCATCTGTATATCTAACTCTCTCTCATCTTTCTAAAGGTAAGGTAAAGGTAAAGGTTTCCCCGCACATGCGTGCTAGTCGTTTCCGACTCTAGGGGCCGGTGCTCATCTCCGTTTCAAAGCTGAAGAGCCAGCGCTTGTCCGAGGACATCTCCGTGGTCATGTGGCCGGCATGACTAGATGCCAAAGGCGCACGGAACGCTGTTACCTTCCCACCGTAGTGGTCCCTATTTTTCTACTTGCATTTTTACGTGCTTTCGAACTGCTAGGTTGTCAGGAGCTGGGACGAGTAACAGGCGCTCACTCTGCTACACGGCACTCAGGATTCGACCCACCAAACTGCCGACCTTCTGATCGACAAGCTCAGCGTCCTAACCCACTGAGCCACCGCGTCATATACACACATCCATATACATACATGCATATGTGCATACTTATGAAATGTTATTAATGTTATTCATCTTAATTCTAAATGGAATACATTGCACAAGATGGAAGCAATGAGAACGAAAGCGTACGTCTTAACCTCCATTCTAATCGTATGTACACCCACATGTTCATATACGTGTATATCGTTTCAAGCAATATCTATTTGCCAAAAAATATAAAATCCTCCAAGATGCAAAGGGATGAGAAGAATTAGGCCTGCCTAGTTTGAGAACACATTTTTAGGAAGGGGAAAAAAACACCACCCTCCACACTAAATTACACTCTTTTGAACACACACACAGACAAAATGGCTACTTATTCCATCCCAAGTCACTAAAACAAGCCTTCTTAATCGCATTGTGGGACCTGGGCTGCCCACCTTCAGATCTTTCCTAAGTGGCAGGCATCTTCCCTTCTCAGAGACCATGACACCACAACGGTTTGAACCACCCTTTGACTGGGACACTATAAGGTTCCTGTTTTGAGTGGGGTGGTTAGACTTGAAGATCTCTTAGGTGCCTTCTAGCCCTATGGCTGTAGGTTCTATACTCTAACCTTGCATGGTAGTTTACATGAGGATTGTGAGTTGTTTTTTTTAAAATAAAGCATTATCATTCAAGATTGGATCAATCCAACTCTGTGCAAAATACGTAGTTTAAGCATCATTCAAACAGAACTTGGCCTTCCAATCTTTTATTTCCCCCTTTATCTGTTCCTTTTCTTGTAAAATTCTCACTTGATTGATCTGCTAGAACATGTCATTTGAATCAATCTTCGTTCCTCTTTCTTCCATGTCGGGGATAAGATATTTTTCAGTGAGGTGCCTAAGAAATCCCTTTGGCATTTCCAGCTGGGGCTTATTTAAACCTAGTATAATTTCAACAGCTTTGTTTGGTTTTTTTTAAAAAAAGAACAAATCAAAGAACAAAACTGATCAAGGACTTTGCAAGAGAGATAACCTTAATAATTCACGCACACGCATGCGCACACACACACACACACACACTGGAGATACAAGATCGAGCAGAACTCAAGCAGAAATAACGCACATTGATTCAGTTCCCAGAAGGATCGGTAATACGGCTGGACTAAACGGTTGTAAAAAGCGTGCAAGAACAGAAATGAAAATGTTTGCTCTACTGCAGACGCATACAGACATCCAGCCACACGGAAAAAGACATCCTGAACTGGAAACAGGGCATCAAAAACTTTGGGGGTCGGGGTGGTAAACTTACTACGTGTTTGCAACAAGATCACATGAAGTTCTAGTACCGCTTTAGAAAGCTTTAGTAAGACCCACACTTGGAATGCTGCATCCAGTTCTGGGTGCCACAATATATATGTAAAAAAAGATGTTGAGACTTCGGGGGGAAAAAAAAAGTGCAGAGAAGAGCAACTAGAATGATTTAAAAAGCCTGGAGACTAAAACATACGAAGAAAAGTTGCAGGATTCGGGTCGACTACTCTAGAGAAAAGAAGGACTAGGGCAGGGGTGTCAAACTCAATTTCATTGAGGGCCGCATCAGCATTGCGGTTGCCCTCAAGGGGCCGGGTGGGTGTGGCCTACTGGGTGGGCGTGGCCTACTGGGTGGGCATGGCCAGAGTGCGTATGGCCTACTGGGTGGGCGTGGCCAGCTCTACATCGTTGGCATCAAGGGTGCCTATGGGGGCCTGGGCAGGAGTGGGACAGATCTGAGGGTCTCTGGCAGGAGGAGGGTCTCTGGGCCAGGGCCAAGGCAGTGGGGGCCATTCCCTCACTGTTTCCAGGATGGCTTCATGGGCCACATGAAACCACTTTGCGGGCCGGATCTGGCCCCCGGGCCTTGTGTTTGACATGTCTGGACTAGGGGGTGACATGATAGCAGTCTTCCAGTATTTGAGGGGCTGCCACAAAGAAGAGGGGGTCAACGTATTCTCCAAAGCACCAGAAGGCAAGACAAGAAACAACATATGGAAACTGACCAAGGAGAGAAGCAACCTGGAATTAAGGAGAAACTTCCTGACAGTGAGGACAGTTAACCAGTGGAAAAACCTGCCTCCAGAAGTCATGAGTGCTCCATCACTGGAGGTCTTTAAGAAGAGCCTGGACAGTCACTTGTCTGAGATGGTATAGGTTGTCCTGCTTGAGCAGAGGGTTGGTCTAGAGGACCTCCAAGGTCCCTTCCAGCTTTCTTCTGATTGACTGAAGAACTTAGAACATAGAATGATAGAGTTGGAAGGGACCTCGGATTTGAAAAAAGGCTTGATTTCAACCTGTCTTCCCATTTGATTTGAACCTGGATTTGAAGACGATGACTTGAACTTGGGGTCCTCCACATTCTGTAAGACTTCAACTCACAGAATTCCTTGACCACAGAGAAAGAGTCCTTTGGAGCCTTCTGGGAGTCACAATAGCAACATAATCTGCCCTATCCCAAAAATATGGCAAGAGAAACCAGTTTGAGACCCCCGCAAGGTGTCTTTTCTGCGCTAAGCCGAAAGGGAAGGAGCTTGTTGGAACCGATGTTGCAGAACAAGACAAAAAGAGCTTCTGCAAGCCAGACAAATCCTTTCTCCGCGTATTATTCAGAATTTCAACGGAAGCCATTGATTCAAGGGAGCAAGAACAGCCTAGAGGACAAAGCAGGGGGACAAAGACATCTCTGGAGTTTCATTATTGGCTTGTTTGTCCTTTCTTGGAAAGGAAGAAAGCTCGCGGGGACACTCTCCATTGTCTCAGGACATTGTCCCGAGATTACGCAATGGAGAAGGCCACAAACACACCCACGCCAGGAGGCGCAGAGCTTTCTCTCTTTGCTAATGTGTGGGAGCCTTTCTGAACCCCCCTAACTCCTGCTGAGCTTTTCTGAGCTGGGCTGAATGGAGAAGGAAGCTGGAGACAATGTGGACCGACTGAGCTGCCGAGCTTGTATGGAGGAGGAGGAGAAAGCAAGAAAGGAAGGAAGGAAGGAAGGGACAACCACACCCCAGCACCCTTGCTGGCTTCTCAGCAGTTGTCAAGACCTTGGGTGACTTGCTGTTTCCTTCCCCTCCCTGCATTGAGCTCCTTCGAGACGTTCATTGAGGAGTTGTCATGGGGGACGGAAGTGGATGGCGGAAGGCGAAGCAGGACCTAGGCTGACCTGACCTGGTTCGCAAGCAGGGAGGTTGAGGAGGAAGAGGAGGAGCGGGAGGCTTGTTATTGGGGACATTGTGGTTTGGCTGGGTCACTGGCAAGCCTAACAGGGAGAAAGGGAGGAGGACTTTGTGCTCCATGGTGTTCTTGGCGCTTGGGTGAGATCGCCGCTAGACAGCTCAGAAAGTGGATTGAGCTACCTCCGTGTTTTTCTTATCTTGTTTCCTTCCTATGGTCTGCCAGTCAATGAAGACCAGGCTGAGTATTTCCAGCTTCATCCAAATCAAGACTAGATTTGACAGACTTGTGTAAAAAGACCAAGATATTACTGAAAAGAGGCCAGTGGGGGACTGTCTGACCTTCCTTCCTTCCTTCCTTCCTTCCTTCCTTCCTTCCTTCCTTCCTTCCTTCCTTCCCTCCCTCCCTCCCTCCCTCCCTCCCTCCCTCCCTTGGAGTTTGACCTCCTTCCTTCCTTCCTTCCTTCCTTCCTTCCTTCCTTCCTTCCTTCCTTCCTTCCTTCCCTCCCTTGGAGTTTGACCTTCCTTCCTTCCTTCCTTCCTTCCTTCCTTCCTTCCTTCCTTCCTTCCTTCCTTCCTCCCTTGGAGTTTGACCTTCCTTCCTTCCTTCCTTCCTTCCTTCCTTCCTTCCTTCCTTCCTTCCTCCTTCTCAGTTCTTTCTCTTTACATTCCCTTCCTTCCTTCCTTTCTTCTTTCCTTCCTTCCTTCTTCCTCCCTCCCTCCCTCCCTCTATCCCTTCCTTCCTTAAAGTTTGACCTTCCTTCCTTCCTTCCTTCCTTCCTTCCTTCCTTCCTTCCTTCCTTCCTTCCTTCCTTCCTTCCTTCCTTCCTTCCTCCCTCCCTTCCTTCTTTTTCTTTCTCAAATTTACATAGCCATCCAACATACATATATAAGACTCCAGGTGCTCTTTGCTATGAAAAGGGCTGTGTTGGAAACTCAGCTGTACCATTTTGCTACTTGTATTTATTTCTTGTACCCAGCCATTGTTATTTGTTCAAATATTATTTACTTTATTTGTACAACTCAAGGCAATATGCCTAATCAGCCTGGGTCCTACTTTCACCATAACAGCAGTGCCAGGTAGATTGGGTAGAGAGAATATAACTGGTCCAAAGTTCTCCATCTGTTTAATTAATTCACGTGGCTTGGAAATTCACTGTTAATTGATTAATTGAAAACAATGAATTCCCAAGCAGCATCAATTAATTACAGGCCGACCCTTAAACTTGCGTGTGTGAAGGCCAGCAGAATCATAGAGGACGAATTGACATGGTCTTTCTGAGCTGAAGGCTTTGCATTAATAGAGCTTCAGTGTCAGGTGCAAAGCACCAGGAATACACATAATAATAATAATAATAATAATAATAATAATAATAATAATAATAATAATAACAACAACAACAACAACAACAACAACAACAACAACAATAGAATAACAGAGTTGGAAGGGAGCTTGGAGGTCTTCTAGTCTAACCCACTGCTCAATCAGGGGACCCTATGACATTCCAGTTCTGTTAAAACCACTGAACATTTTATTATTGCTACCTATGCAGAAGAATCAGGTCAACTAACAGTAAAAGCTAAATTGGTGCTAAATAAGAGTCGACAGAATTCACAGGGGAGCTGGACGTGGCTCTCTTGTGGCTACACAATGACTCTAAACTGATGACACATTTATCCCTGCCTTCCGGCTCAGCTTCCTCATTGCCTACATTCAGCTATGCTTTGCAATGTAGAAAGTATGAAATGCAAGTGTCATGGCTCTGACAGATGAAACTCTTCAAAGAACTTTGAGGCATTGTTTGCCTTAAAGAATCTTTATTCGGTTAGCATGGCATCGGCACGTACATGGTCGAAGCCAAAATCTGAATTCCCCTCCCCTAAACTACATAGAATCAAAGCACAATTCCCTCCTCTAATTCACAGTCATAAATCACATTCTCCAATTAGTTTGAAATGCAGATCTTCCCTCCAGTTCTCCAACCCGCCATTTCTTATCATCTCTTATTTCAAACAACCTTGGAAAACACCCCACTGTGAAGTTGTTATGTCTAACTAATTCCCATACACATTCTTCCTCCTCCCCCCCCCTCCCCAGCATCATCTAATTCTAACTCTAAAAGTAACACACAAATTACGGGGAAATTGGCTGCATCTTCATATATTGTCAAAGCAAGAATATCCGATGTTAGCAGCGTTGAGAGCAAGTATGAAAAACTAGAGATTATGTTGGGAAGGACAACCCCAGTTACATCACTTGGGCATTATTGGGGTTGGGAACTATGATTTATGATCCCATCCAATCTGCAATAGTGGCAAATCTCTGGAGCTCGGGTGGGGTTTCGTTCTCTGAGCTGGTAGGTTGGTTTCTGAAGGTTTCGTTACCAGGCTGGGTAACCTATTCAGCAGAGTTTAGATGTCAGTGTCGGTTTATAAGGGTTTCAGGTGTGGGTGTGTCGAGTGAGGGTCTTGTGATGGGTCATCAGAGAGAGGCTTGGGATGGGTCTTGTGTTGGAGAGGTTACTTCAGGTCAGGGCTGTTGGAGGATGTGAATTGGAGCAATGCTCAAATCATCGGCCACCCTACCACCTGCCACGCTTGTGTGTTCATCGAAGCCTGCCACTCCACAAGGGATTCCATCAACAGACCCATCAACCTACAACCAGCCTACAAACTGCACAGTGAAAGACAACACTGATCCTGCACAATCCCCCTCCCACCAGCAGTTCACCTCTGAAGTAACCTCTCCATCACAAGACCCATCACCAGTCTCTCATTTATGATGCACACCTGACCCAACACAAGACCCATCACAAGATTCTCACTGATAATTCACACCTGACCCATCTCAAGACCCACACCTGAAGCCCTGATAAACAAAAGAACATTGAAGATGTTGCCCAGCCTGGTAATGAGACGTTCAGAAACCAACCCACCAGCTCAGAGAACAAACCTCCACCATCACCCATCCAATCCATTTGGAGGAATTTTGGAGGAGGCATCGAATTTCACCATGAAGGTACTGCCTGCATGATTAATGGTGGGGTCAACAAACTGATAAAGTCCAAGGCCTCTCACACCTCTTGACTTCGACCCCAACATTCAATGTCAACCATCTTCCTTTTCCCATACGTTTTGTAGTTTTGGAGATGAGACTTTTCAAAGAAAATGTTGAGAAGTCACAGCATTGGCTTGATCTAAATACAAACGGTCCTCAATTTACAACAGTTCATCTAGTGACCATTCACCGTTACAACAGCACTGAAAAAAAGTGACCATTTTTCACCCTTACGACTGTTGCAGCATCCCCATGGTCAAAATGCAGACCCTTGGCAACTGGTATGCACTTATGACCATTGCAAAGTTCTGGGATCATGTGTTCCCCTTTTGCGACCTTCTGACAAGCACTGGAGAAGCCAGATTCATTTAACAACCGTGTCACTAACTGAACAACTGCAGTGATTCGCTTAACAACTGTGGCAAGAAAGGTCAAAAATGGCCCCAAATTCCCCTTCACCAATGAATCAGTTAGCGACAGAAATGTTGGGTTCAGTTTTGGTCATAATTCAAGGACTACCTGCAACTGGAGAGCTGCCACATATCTTGGAAGGAATAGATGTAGCTCGTCAGCCAACCTTTTCATCAACGAGGTCTTACTGTGAATTTCCACCATTTTCTATGGTGGAACGCTTGTGCCTTCTTCTTGAAATATGGAATGGTATCTCCTCATTAGGGAAAAAGATGGCTTTGAGACTGAACTATAGAATTCGGATAAGTGTCCCATGTGTTGCTTGCAGTTGCATACAAAGGGGGAAAATAATTCTGTATGTTATCCCAAAGTTGCTTTTTTCAAGAGGCGATTGGACTTTCTTGTTTGTCTTTGAAGACATTTCGCTTCTCATCCCAGAAGCTTCTTCAGCTCTGACTGGATGGTGGGGAAAGGAAGGATTTATATTCTTTGTAGACAGCTGGTCATTTGTCTTCTTTTAGAGCAGGGATGTCAAACTGCTGTGGCCTGTGGGCCAGATGTGTTATCTGGAAGCCGTGCCCACCTCATTGCCAGCAATGGCAAAACTGTCCCGATACATTGCGTGACGTCATGTGTTGTCATGAGTTTGACATGTCTGTTTTAGAGAGTCGTTGAGGCCACCTGGAGGTTTATCTGTGTCGTCAGGGTCACCTGAGTGGTGCAAATGGGTGTGGAGCCTTCTTGGAACTGTTGGGGAAACAAAATTGGGGAAACAAAGCAACCACTTCATAAACGCACGGCACAACGTAGGAGAACAAACCCATCAGGTCAAGATTCAGCTATCCATCTGCATTTAAAAGACAAAGGCCGCTGTTTTGAAGACAGCAAAAAACCACATTCTGCACAGAGAGGACTGCTGGTTTGAAAGAGGGGTCAAAGAGGCCATCTGTGTCAAAATTGACCCCTCCCTCAACAGTGGTGATGGGATACAACACCATCTATCTCCAGTCTACCACCCAGTCCTTTCAGCAGTTCCAAGCAGGCTCCACACCCATTTGCACTATTCAGGTGACCCTGAGAGCACAGCTAAACCTACAGGTGGCCTCAACGACTCTCTAAAAGAAGGCAAATGACCAGCTCTCTGCAAGGAGTATAAATCCTTCCATTCCCCACCAGAGCTGAAGAAGCTTCTTGGATGAGAAGTGAAACATTTTCAAAGAATAATAAGAAAGTCCCAGGAGGAAACAGATAAGCCTCCAAGTGGCCTCAAAGACTCTCTAAAAGGATGCAAATAACCAGAGGAGTATAAATCCTTCCATTCCCCACCAGAACTGAAGAAGCTTCTTGGCTGAGAAGCGTAAGGTCTTCAGAGTAAAACAAGGAAGTCCAGTTGCCTCCTGAAAAAAAGCACCTTTGGGGTAATCATGATCCAAATGGATGATGGAGAATCTGTGTAGAAATTCTTTTTTTTTCCAAATGCAGGCTCAAAAGCCATTGGCCTCTTCTAGCTTTGCGACACATTTTGAGAGAGACAAGCAGTTAAGAAATATTCTTTTCTCTAGGCCAGCCATACCCAGTTCCTGCAACCATTCTTCATACGTTCTTCCTCAACCCTGCTGTCGCACTGGGGGTGGGGAGGGGATTATGGGAGTAAAAACCCAGGACTGGATTGGAAGAGACTAGGTTGAGGAACATTGTTCTTCCTGATGGAGCCTTTTCCCATTTTTCACCAATTGCTGAGCAAGAAGTTGTTTGATAGATTTTGCCACATTGCTTCTCCAGGGTGAGAAAGTTTTTGTAGCATCCTACATGTGTTAATCGAACAATGTCCCTTTCATTTAATTTCATTTCTTTGTCAGGGCCTCCAACTTTCTATTTTCTCCTGACCTGTCCTTTGACTCTCCTCCCCACCCCCAAGCATGGCAATATATGTATTTATTCTCTTCACTCAGGACAAATATTCTACGCATCTAATAAAAGCAGGCTGTGATTCATCAACTGCTTATAATAAATGCCTTCGTCACCACAATGGCGAAAGATTCTTGACTGTTTTGCTGGGGAAAAAACCCCGACAGACTAACAAGGTTTCCTTGGGTAGCGCTAGTCCGCAACTACAAAAGTTTCGTGACCTTTCAAAGTTATCACAGCACTGGAAAAAAAGGTTCACAGTGGACTGAGGCTGGAGTCAGTGCATCAAGAGCCACCACACACAGACGGATCCTGGACATGGGCTTCAAATGTCGTATTCCTCTTGTCAAGCCGCTCCTGAACAACAAACAACGTCAGAAGCGTCTTACCTGGGCTAAAGAAAAACAGACCTGGTCTGTTGCTCAGTGGTCCAAAGTCCTCTTTTCTGATGAGAGCAACTTTTGAATCTCATTTGGAAACCAAGGACCCAGAGTCTGGAGGAAGAATGGAGAGGCACACACTGCAAGATGCTTGAAGTCCAGTGTGAAGTTTCCAAAGTCTGTGTTGATTTGGAGAGCCATGTCATCTGCTGGTGTTGGTCCACTGTGCTTCATTAAGTCCAGGGTCAACACAGCTGTCTACCAGGAGATTTTGGAGCACTTCATGTTTCCTTCTGCAGACAAGCTTTATGGGGATGCTGACTTCATTTTCCAGCAGGACTTGGCACCTGCCCACACTGCCAAAAGCACCAAAACCTGGTTTAATGACCGTGGGATTACTCTGTTTGATTGGCCAGCAAACTTGCCTGACCTGAACCCTATAGAGAATCTATGGGGCATTGCCAAGAGAAAGATGAGAGACAAGAGACCGAACAATGAAGAAGAGCTGAAAGCCGCTATTGAAGGATCCTGGTCTTCCATAACACCTCAGCAGTGCCACAGGCTGATAGCTTCCATACCACACCGCATTGAGGCAGTAATTGCTGCAAAAGGGGCCCAAACCAAGTACTGAGTACATATGCATGCTTATACTTTTCAGAGGTCCGATATTGTTCTATATACACTCCGTGTTTTATTGATTGCATGTAATATTCTAATTTACTGAGATTGTGGATTTCTTCTGGGACCAAAGTTCTGCAGCTGCATTCAGATCTGTATTTTGCAGTCAGGCCTTTCCAGAAGGCCTAAGCAGCTGAGAACCGAGCTATGGATTGAATCCATAGTTCGGTCCTTGGCTGCACAGGTCTTGAAGAACCGAGCTACGGATTGAATCCATAGCTTGGTTCTCAGCTGCAGAGGCCTTCTGGAAAGCCCCGTGACTGAGAAATGCAGGTCTGGCTACAGAAGAGGCCTCAGAAGAAGAAGTGGACCGGCGAGGAGAGGCCTGTCTATGAGGTAAATGGGTCCAGCTTGATTTTTACGCATGTGCCTCACCCCCAAACTAGGGTTTATTTTTGGGGTGAGGCTTATATTAGTCCCACCCCCAAAAATCAAGCTAGGGCTTATTGTTGGAGTAGGTCTTACTTTCAGGAAAACATGGTAGTTGTTCAGTGAATTGAGTTTTCTTGCTAGAAGGTCACAAAAGGGGATCAAATGAGTACATGCCAGTTGCCCAGAATCTGATTTTTTGAAATCACATGATTATGAGGATTCTGCAAGGGTCATGTGACAAACAGTACTTGTCCTGGCATTATTGGTGGGAGCAGGTTACTGGTATATAAACAGAGAACAAAACCCAAGGACCCCAATGTCTTCCTCCTCCTCCTCTTCCTCTCTGCAAACCCCACTTCCTTCAAGCATTGATGATGTTACCTAGTTGGGTAATGAAACATCTGCAAGAAAGCAACCAACCTCAGAGAGCAGCAAAGATCCCAAATTCCCCCCCCTCCTCCTCCTCCTCCTCCTCCTCTGCCTCCTCCTCCTCCTTCTCCTCCTCTCCACAAATCCCACTCCCTTCTTGCACTGATAATGTTGTCTAGTTGGGTAATGAAACTTCTGGAAGAAAACAGCCAAGCTCAGAGAGCACCAAGGACCCCACAGTCCTCCTCCTCCTCTCCCCTACTCTCCTAGCCCTTCTGATGTTACCTAATTGGGTAATGAAACATCTGCAAGAAAACAGCCAAGCTCAGAGAGCACCAAGGGCCTCATCATGTATTTCTGCATTGAGAAGGACACTTGGTTTGATGGCCTCAGCTGTCATTTTCATTGACCATGATTTCAACTTGTTTAAGATTTGCTTTAGTGCACGGAACCTGTAACTATCCAGATTTCAATGAGTTGAAACCCAACTGCCAGAATCAATTATGGTTTGGGGGTCCAACAACCTCTGAACAGCTGTGAATCTTTGAACCCAACTTAATGTCCTTGGACAGGGCAGGGAGGTTGAATTGGCTAGATTCAAAGCTTGCCTTCAGCAATCGTGGGTGCTCCATCGCTGGAGGTTTTTAAGAAAAGACTGGACAGTCACTTGTCTGAGATGGTCTAGGTTCTCCTGCTTGTGACTGAGCAGGACTAGAAGACCTCAGAACGTCCCTTCCAGCTCTATTCTATTCTATCAGATTCTTCATTTTTGCACAAAACCGAATGAGCTGAGTCATTTTTAGCTCCATTTCACTCATTTTTCAGAACCTGATATTTCATCTTGAGGTTTACAAGGGAGTCTTTTTCTATCTCCACCTCCCCACCCCACTCCCTTTGCCTGTAACTCTCGGTAACAATTGCCAAGGTAACAGCATCTTGCTCAGAGTAGCACCAAGTGGTTGGCAGAGCTTGCCCTCCCAAACGTGGGGGTGTACGCAGCGCCTGAAATCCCAATGGGATTTCTAATCAGAGAGTCATCGACTGAGTGGGTGGACACAGAGACTTAGACTCAATAAGTTGGCGCTGGTGGAGATGGAAAGGTCTCTTGCTGCTGGTTGGCAGCCGAAGCCTTCAGGCATCAATAAACCCACCACTTGTGAAGGACAAAGTCTCACATCCTCTTGGGAGGTAGGTGGAGAACGAGGCAGGCAGCTGCAGGAAAGCTCATTACGTTCAGCCCCACCTTGAGTGCCTGGTTTACCAGCTAGTGGCTGGGAAGCCAACTCAAGCGTGGAAGCCATGGGCGAGAAGCAACCTAGAACTAAAGGAGAAGTTTCCTGACAGTGAGAACAATTAACCAGTGGAACAACTGGTTCCTTCAGAGGTTGTGGATGCTCCATCACTAGAGGCTTTCGAAAAGAGGCTGGACAACCGTTTGTCTGGAATGGAATAGGGTCTGCTGCTTGAGCAGGAGAGGTTGGGCTAGGCCTTCTAATCCAATCTCCTGCTCAAACAGGAGACCCTGTACCATTTCAACCTCCAAGGTCCCTTCCAACTCTATGCTTCTATGTTCTATGAGTGACCTGGAACCAAGTGGGAGCCAACTGCAACTTTTTCGGCAGACGCCAAGACCAACAGAGTGTAGGAAAAGGACTGGAAGAACCTGGGGGTGGAGTGAAATGAGGGAGCAGCCTAGAATACCTATGTAGTCACAAGTGACTTAAATCCAACTCCCTTTGAATTCCACAGATTCTCACTTAACTCTAAACAGAAGTTTCCTGTGCAAAGGCTGATGGGTAATGAATCAGTTTAATTGGACCTTCATGGGTGGACCTGCCTTCATGCTGGCACAGAGCGTCCCATCTCAGTGCTGAGAAATTGAATCTCATCACTAATATTTGATTACCCAGCCGCCTAAGTCATGGTAGCATAGAAAGGTAGAGTTGGAAGGGAGCATAAGAACCATCTAATCCAACTTTTTGCAATGGACAGAAAAGCCAATTAAATGAACTTTAAGATATAGCTATCCAACCTCTTCTTAAAAACCTCTCAAGAACGTGCAACCTCCATAGAGAGAGTGTACCACTGTTGTGTAGATCAGAACAGAACAGAATAACAGAGTTGGAAGGGACCTTGGAGGTCTTCTAGTCTAACCCCCTGCTCAAGCAGGAGACCCTATACCATTTCAGACAAGTGGCTATCCAATCTCTTCTTAAAAACCTCCAGTGACGCAACACCCACAACCTCTGGTGGCAAGCTGTTCCACTGGTTCATTCTTCGCACGGTCAGGAAGTTTCTCCTTAGTTCTAGGTTGGTTGTTTCCTTGATTAGTTTTCATCTGTTGCTTCTTGCTTTGGAAAGTGAGTTGACCTTTATTTACGGCAGCCCCTCAGATATTAGCCTCCAGTCCCCTAATCATCTTTGTTGCTCTTCTCTGCACTCTTTCTAAAGTCTCAACATCATTTTTACACCATGATGACCACTTGCTGGGCAAGGAGTCCTTGAAAGACTTTGCCACACGACTTCTCCAGCATGACAAAGTTTTTATAGCATCCTACATGTGTTAATCAAACAATGTCCTACTGATCTGCCCTTTCATTTAATGACTCTCTTTTCTTTTTGTTCTGGGACTTCAACTTTCTATTCCTGCAACTGCTCTTCATATGTTTTAGCCTCCAGGCCCCTGATCGTCTTTGTTGCTCTTCTCTGCACTCTTTCTGAAGACTCAACATCATTTTTACAATGTGACGACCAAAACTGGATGCAGGATTCCTTACCAAGTCCTCATAAAGCAGTACTAACACTTCACATGATCTTGTTAATGCAGCCTACCTTCAAAACTTTTTCTTTATATCTAATCAAAATAAGCTAACAGTTTCTACCCATTGCTCTTAGTCCTCCTTTCTGTGACAGGGGAAAAGCA
Organism: Vipera ursinii; assembly: GCF_947247035.1. Classification (NCBI taxonomy): domain Eukaryota; kingdom Metazoa; phylum Chordata; class Lepidosauria; order Squamata; family Viperidae; genus Vipera; species Vipera ursinii. Next base: position 411,375 of record NW_028148452.1, on the reverse strand, counting down.
TTTCAGATCTTCTTTCCCATGGCATCATTTGAAGAAGACTGACACGATGTCTTCTTCAATCTTCTGTTCTCCAGACTTAACAGTCCAAGTTCCTTCACCCTTTCTTCATAGGTAGAAACATGACATTTATTTTCCTACTCTGAAATCTGAACTAACCCCAGCAGAATTTGTTTCTTGACCAGCCAAGGAGCATACCATTCTTCTCCCCGATATTTCCCCCCCCTACAATCTCCCTTCTACAGGGAGAACTCAACTAATAAAGCATGAGGTGTCAGGCATGAACAATCAGACTCATATATGCAGAGTTCAAACTAGCTACTCTGTTGTTCTCTGCCTATAGTACAGGAATCTCCCTTGACTTGGCAGCTCTCATCTGGGAATGACAAATAAGACCCTAAGGCATTCAGGGAGGGGGGAGGGAGGGCAGATCTTGCCCTCTTGTGTTTGCAGGGTGATTCCTCACTTGACTCCCCCCTCCCATCCAGATGGTTGGTCTCCAACCTCTGGCCAGCATAAGATGTATATTGATTCCCACATCTATCAACCTATTCTCCAAGATCTGGGATCATGTTTCCACTGTTGGATAAGAGGAGCACTGCAATTGGAGACAGTGCAATTAAAAACAAAGGGATAGAATCAAGATCACGAGAAGTGATGTTACCGCTTTATAATGCCTTGCTAAGACTAATAATAATAATAATAATAATAATAATAATAATAATAATAATAATAATAATAATAATAATAATAATAATAATAATAGTAGTAGTAGTAGTAGTAGTAGTAAAGTTGGAAGGGGCCTTGGAGGTCAGTTGACTGAGGTTCATGTTTAATGAATAAAGGTTTTATAATAATAATAATAAAGTTGGATGGGACCATCTAATCCAACCCCCTCCTCAGGCAGGAAACCCTATACCATTTCAGACAAATGGCTGTCCAGTCTCTTTTTGAAAACCTCCAGTGTTGGAGCATTCACCACTTCTGGAGGCAGGTTGTTCCACTGGTTAATTGTTCTCACTGTCAGGAGGTTTCTCCTTAGTTCCAGGTTGCTTCTCTCCTTGGCTGGTTTCCATCCGTTGCTTGTTGTCCTGCTTTCGGGTGCCTTGGAGAATAGCTTGGCTCCCTCTTCTTTGTGGCGGCCCCTGAGATATTGGAAGACTGCTATCATGTCACCTCTCACCCTTCTCTTCGTTAAACTAGACATACCCAATTCCAGCAGCTGTTCCTTGGAATATTGCATTCAGTTTTGGCCACCAGAACATAAAAAAGAGGTTGAGACTCTAGGAAGAGTGCAGAGAAGAGCAGCAAAGGTGATCAGAGGACTGGAGGCTAAAACATATGAAGGACGGTTGCAGGAATTGGGAATGGATAGTCTAGTAAAAAGAAGAACCAGGGATGACATGATAGCACTGTTCCAATTTCTGAGTGGCTGCCACAAAGAAAAGGGGGTAAATTTAGTTTCCAAAGCACCAGAGGGCAGGACGAGAAACAACGGTTGGAAACTAATCAAGGAGAGAAGCAACCTGGAATTAAGGAGAAACTTCCTAACAGTGAGGACAATTAACCAGTGGAACAGAAGTTGCCTCCAGAAATTGTGGGTGCTCCATCACTGGGGGCCTTCAAAAAGAGACTGGACAGCCACTTGTCTGAAATGGGTATATAGGGTCTCCTGCCTGAGGAGCGGATTGGACTAGATGGCCTCCAAGGTCCCCTCCAACTCTTTTTATGCTGTATAATTCCTCCGCCAAATCATCTTCAAGGGAGATATTTCATTCATCCCGAAGTAATAAAACAGCAAGGCCCTTGTTAAGCTCCGTTATTACTTACGGTTATTTCAAGCGATATTATATTTCAATCTTTCTTTGAAAGGCAATTCCTCTATCAGATACGACTCTGTTATATTAATTTTATAAACCCCCAGGGCAGGACTGACCTTAAAAATATAGAGGGGGAAAAAAAACAAAATCCTATTGCATGGCTGGAAACGCGGTGAATCTTTTTGTTGTGTTGCAATAGGGTTATACTTTTTTTTTTTGGAAAAAAAATAAAAATAAATCACGGCTAACATTTATTCAGAAACATCGCAAATGAAAGGGGGGTGGGGGTGGAAAAACCATGGTAACGTGTTACATCGCTTTCTAAATAAAGCATTTTTTAAAAGCTGGCTGCCATTCGCTGGCTGGATTTCTTTGCCAAGTGTTGTCCACGCGTTGTGTAACCGGGTGCAACATTAAGAGAGAGAAATTATACAGTGTTCATTGTGGCATTTTTTTCCCCCTCTCCCCCTCCCCCCCACCCCCGAACGACGCTTCGCTGTTAATGTTCCGTTGCTGAGAAAATCACCAACATTTACGGCAAGTGGCTAAAGCTGGGTTTTCCATCTCAGCACAAAGAAAGTCATTCAGTGCAGCAAAGTAATTTTCAGCTTCCTTTCCATTCAAATATTGATCAGAAGCAAAAGATGTCAGCCCTGCTAGGAGTTCACTCTGAAATGAAACCCTGCTTGGCATTTAATCCACTTTAGCAACTATTAGATCCTACAATGCTTCTTTTCTTTTGTCGGGCAAACGCAGACAGCGAAAGCTGACCGACTTGAAAATGTTTCTGTCATTCATTCGGAGTCGCTAAGAATAATCTTTCTTTCTTTCTTTCTTTCTTTCTTTCTTTCTTTCTTTCTTTCTTTCTTCTTTCTTTCTTTCTTTCTTTCTTTCTTTCTTTCTTTCTTTCTTTCTTTCTTTCTTTCTCTTTCGTTCTTTCTTTCGTTCGTTCTTTCTTTCGTTCTTTCTTTCGTTCTTTCTTTCTCTCTCTCTCTCTCTGTATGTGTGTCTGTCTCTCTGTTCCTCCCTTGGACTTTCTTTCTTTCTTTCTTTCTTTCTTTCTTTCTTTCTCTCTCTCTCTCTCTCTGTATGTGTGTCTGTCTCTCTGTTCCTCCCTTGGACTTTCTTTCTTTCTTTCTTTCTTTCTTTCTTTCTTTCTTTCTTTCTTTCTTTCTTTCTTTCTTTCTTTCTTTCTTTCTTCTTTCTTTCTCTCTCTCTTTCATTTCTTTTCTTTTCTTTTTGCAGCATAAACTCAGATCCATGCTGGTCTCACCTTCTGACAAGCTGAAATACCCACAACTGCTTGGGAATAGATTTTGATAAAGAAAGGTTTTCTCGTGCAAACGGAGAAGAAGAAATAGCTAATTTGCAGTTGCTGGCTTTCTAGCTGGGTATAATTCCTGTAATTCTACATTTAACCGTAGAGAACCATTTAATCAGCCTTTAAGTCTGAACATTTATGAAGCTACAGATTGTCCTTGAAATGAGTCTAGACTATTATTATGGAATAGCAGTACTGCAGGGGTGAAACGTTCCTGGTTGGTGTCTTCATGTTCTTTTATGAAGAGCCGACGGTGTTCCTCAGCTGGGCTCTTATTATCTTAAGATCATACCTACAATACTGCATCCAGTTTTGGTCACCACACTATAAAAAAGATGTTGAGACTCTAGGAAGAGTGCAGAGAAGAGCAACAAAGATGATTAGGAGACTGGAGGCTAAAACATAAGAAGAACGGTTGCAGGAGCTGGGCGTGGCTAGTCTATAGTGAAGAGAACGACCAGGGGAGACATGATAGCAGTCTTCAAATATTTGAGGGGGTTTCACATATTTCCAATATTTGAGGGGGTCTCAATCTATTTTCCAAAGCACTCGAAGGCCAGACAAGGAATAACAGATGGAAACTGATCAAGGAGATATTCAGCCTGGAATTAAGGAGAAACTTCCTGATAGTGAGAACAATCAACCCATGGAACAGAAGTTGCCTTCAGATGTTGTGGGTGCTTCATCACTGGAGGCTTTCAAGAAGAGACTGGACAGCCATCTGTCAGAAATGGTGTAGGGTCTCCTGCTTAAGCAGGGGGTTGGACTAGATGACCTATAAGGTCCCTTACAACTCTGCTATTCTATTCTATGATGGCTAAAGCCCATCCAGAAGCTAACCTGGGGCCTAGAAGAAGGCATGTTTTTTTTTTAATTGTGGTGCTGGAGAAGATTCTTTTTTTAAATGAATCTTTATTTACATTTCATGTTAAAAACACACCCTACACCAACACAGACAAAAAAAAACATTTACAATATACAAAAATCGAAGAAATCAAAAAATTGAAAACCATTTCAAAAATTTCACATTATATCTACTTCTAAACTAACAATTATATTCCACTCATTAAGTCTCTTATAACTATTCAACTCCAAAGCTTATTCATTAACAAAGATTATATCACTTCATTTTTGACCAACCTCCAAGCCACCCTCATTTCTTTAATCTTTTATCCATCCAAATATACCATTTATTCCATGATAGAAATGCTGGTGTCTCTTCTTTACCCTTCAACTTCTTGGTCAATGTGTCTGCTTGTGCACAATCAAGTATTCTCCTAATTATAACTTCATCCGGCGGGGTATGATTTGCCTTCCAAAATTGAGCATACCCCATCCTTGCCGCCGTTAAGATATGCAAAACCAAATACCATATTTCCTTCTTAATATTTCCAGGCCTGGAGCCAAGCAGATACGTCTCTGGTTTAAGATCAACTAAACACCCTGTGATTTCCTCTATCCATTTTTGGATCCTCATCCAATATCTAACCACTTCCGGACATGTCCACCATAAGTGATAGTATGTACCAATCCCTTTACCACACTTCCAACAATCGGCCGACAAAGTCCCTCGGACCGCAAGGAGATCAATTCAGTCGATCCTAAAGGAAATCAACTCTGACTATTCTTTGGAAGGACGAATACTGAAGCTGAAGTTCAAATACTTTGACCACCAAATGAGAAGGGAGACTTCTTGCAAGAGGCCCTGATGTTGGGAAAGACGGAAAGCGAAATGAGAAGGGGACAGCAGAGGATGAAATAGTTAGATAGCGTCATCAAGGCAATGAACGTGAATTTGGGCAAACTCCGGTAGACAGTGGAGGACAGAGGAGGCCTTGTGTGCTATCTCCCGTGGGGTTGTAAAGAGCCAGATACAACTTAGTGACTAGATAATAACAACAAGGCAACTAGTGATCTAAAACAATGCCAGCCAGTTGGAAAATGAGCTATCAGAGCTGGTTCAAAGAAAGCCAAATGTTTAATGTGAAAGACCATAACTTCAATATTCACACAACCCGTCTTCCTTTCTTTTTTTAGACACATTTGGCTTTTGCCAAGAATATTTCAACAACCTCAAACCCTTGCCTCTACTTCATGTGTGGTTGCCGTCTTGAGTCAGCATTTCCTCCCATATTTAAAGACAGAGGCATTTGATTAAATTAATAGCAGGTGATCTTAGAACAAAGGAAGCGTCTTTACCATGTCACCCTCTAATCCAGGCTTACTCCAGTGCTACACTAAGCAATTTTTTTGTTAGTGGCCTGCTTTTGCAAATAACTATCTTTTGGAGATTGCTTGTTTTCTTGCAGACATTTTATTACCCAACTAGGTAAAAGCATCAGGACTAGCAGGGAGTAGGCTTGCTCTCATTTAATACTAGTGGCTTGCCATGCCAGTGTTGGCAGGAGTAATTTTTGTAGTTCCTTGATTGAGTTGTTGCTTAGTACCATATTAACTTGTTTGGTAGTTCCTAGATTGAGCAGAGAATATCAGCAAGATTAACACTAGACCAACAATCAAGAAGCAAGCAATACCCCAATCAAAGAACTACCAAGTCAGACAAACAAGCTAACTGTTAGAAATTCTGTTTATATAGCCCTACAGAACAAGAAAAGTGCACAATCACCATGTGCTTTACTGCTTAACTGTAACAGGAAACAGGAAACTTTTCTCAGAACAAAAAGACGTATAGCGTATATCATAGATGCAAACTTATAAACACTTTCATCTACTGGCTGGATGTAGTTGTTGCACAAAATGCATTCCAACCATATATTCTAATCAGAACAGCAAATAATAGCCTATTCAACATACCATCAAGAATACTCTCACCCTGATTGACAGGGGAAGCAATGTATATAAAAAGAGAGCAAACCCCACTCCCTCCTAGCACTGATGATGTTATCTAGTCAGGTAGACTCCCAAACTCAAGCCGTAGAGCAGACGTGTCAAACTCGCGATGTCACGTGACGTTGCACAACGTATCAGGACAGTTTTGCCATTGCAAGCAATGGGGTGGGCGCAGCCTCCGCGTGACATGTCCAGCCCATGGGCTGGCAGTTTGACAGCCCTGGAGTAGAGAGATGATTAAAACACACCCACACCAACACACCTAATAGTAATCCATGTGTGTGATTTAGGTATTATTTGAGGGATGGAGAGAGAGAGAGAGAGAGAGAGAGAGAGAGAGAGAGAGAGAGAGAGAGGGAGAGAGAGAGAGAGAATGGTGTAGTATACAGAGGCAAACTTAGATGGATTATTATTTGTTATCTGTCTCCGCATCTGAGTAGAGGGATGATTAAAAGAAACCCACATCCACATACCAAAAGTAATCAATGTGTGTGATTTGGATACTATTTCAGGGTTTTCCTAAGCATGTGTGCTCATTACATGTTTGTGATTATGTCAGCCCATGGCAAACTTTACTGTCATGAGATGAAGCCCTTTTCTTAGCTGGCATTATGAGAGATTTATCAGAATCCTGAATTTTTAGGAATATAGGTAGTCCTCAACTTACAACAATCCATTTAGTGACCATTCAAAGTTACAACGGGACTGAAAAAAAGTGACTTATAAACCATTTTTCTCACTTACGACCATGGCAGCATCCCCATGGTCACGTAATCAAAATTCAGACGCTTGGCAACTGACATGTACTTATGACAGTTGCAGTGTCCCCCAGGGTCATGTGATCACCTGTTGGGACCTTCTGCCAAGCAAAGCCAATGGGCAAGCCAGATTCACTTAACAACCATGTAGCTAACTTAACAACTGCAGTGATTCACTTAACAACGGTGGCAGAAAATGTCATCAAATATCGTGAAACCAACGTTTCGCTTAGCCACAAAAATTGGGGGCTCAGTTGTGGTCGTATAATCCTTTGGAAATTCATCCTAGGGTTCCGAAATCCACCCTAGTGCCTTTAATACCTTCATATTTTGATCACCGCGAGAGGGGGTGATGATTATGGATTGGAAAGTATATTTCCATCATTGTAACCTGGTGTATGGAATCGATATCCCAAGCTTATGAAATATTAAATATTAAATTCAGGGTAGACTCTCTTTTTTTTGTAATATGTACTGAACTTGCTATAATACACAATTCCATTTGTTGATTCACACTTTGTTGATCACGGCTTTTGATGATCATCTTTACCTTACGATAAATCCCTTAGTGGTACAGAGCATTGCTGGTTTTTATTCACAACAAACTCAACATGTTTTAAAAAGCTATAGCCTCTATGACATTTTCAAATTCCTGGTTTATTTTTCTGTTTCTATGTAATACTCTTCTTTTTCTTTTTTCAATACTATTTTGTAATTGTTTATGTAGCTATATAAAAAGTATAGTTATATAGTTTCTTTAAAATGTTCAATCAATCACACACACACACACAAATAGAGAGAGAGAGAGGGGGGGGAGGGGGAAGGGACAGAATGAGAGAGGGAGAGAGAGATGATGGATGGAAGGAGGGAGAGGGAGAGAGGAAGGGAGGGAAGGAAGAAAAGAAGGAGAGAGAGAGAGAGAGAGAGAGAGAGAGAGAGAGAGGGAGGGAGGGAGGGAGGAGTGGTATATAGAAGCAAACTTAGATGGATTATTGTTTGTTAACTGTCTCCACCCCCGAGTAGAGGGATGATTAAAACAAACCCACATCCACACACCAAAAGTAATCCATGTGTGCGATTTAAATACTATTTGAGGGTTTTTCTAAGTATGTATATTCGTCACATGTTCAAGATTATGTCAGCCCTTGGCAAACTTCATGAGATGAAGCCCATGTCTTAGTTGGCATTATGAGAGATTTATCCGACGGGTGGAAGAGAAATTGATGGCCAGTGTTTTGGCGAGCTTGGTTAAATAGATCTGCTGTGATCCTGCATGGCATGCTGCTAAATCAGAGGATGGTGTCCTTGCTGGTCTCTGCGCTTGCTTAGTTCTTGGCAGATGTTTCATTACTCAACTCATCCGTCCTTTGAGACTCTAGCACAGGTGAGGTTACTTAGTTGGGTCATGAAACATCTGCAGGAAAACCACCAAGCTCAGAGCGCATCAAGGGCCCCACAGTCGTCGTCCTCCTCCTCCTCCTCCTCCTCCTCCTCCTCCTCCTCCTCCTCCTCCTCCTCCTCCTCCTCCTCTCTGCAGGCCCGACTCCCTTTTAGCACTGATGGTGTTACATAGTTTGGGTATTGAAACATCTGCAAGCAAACAACCAAGCTCAGAGAGCACCATAGAACCCATCGTCCTCCTCCTCCTCTTCTTCTTCTTCTTCCTCCTCCTCCTCTTCCTCTTCTTCCTCCTCTTCACAACCCCCACTATCTTCTAGCACTAACCATGTTATCTGATTAGATAATGAAACACCTGCAAGCAAACAAGCAAGCTCAGAGAGCACCAAGTGTTTCATCGTTCACCCCCAAGCTACCAATATTTTTTCAATTGAACATAGAACATCATCGGAGTTGGAAGGGACGCGGGAGGTCTTCTAGACCAACCCTCTGCTCAAGGAGGAGACTCTGTACCATTCTAGACAAATGGCTTTTCAATCTCTTCTTCAAAACCTCCAGTGTGATGGAGCATCCCCAAGTTTCGAAGGCAAGCTGTTCCAGTGGCTGATTGTTCTCACTCTCAGGAAGTTCTAGGTCTTCTCCTTAGTCCTAGGTTGCTTCTGTCCTTGGTTAGTTTCAGAGAACACTTGAAAGCAAGGCAAGGAGAGAGTTATTTGTCTTTGCATCTTCTCTGATAACTTCATGGAGGTGGCACCTACTTCCTCTCTGCAGGAAACAGAGCCTCAGATCCAGAACCACACCATTTCTATGAAGTTATTCATTTTCACCCATGTGCCCATCTTCCTATGTCATGCTGATGATAATTGTTCCATTCCTCATTTTTGCTCTTTCTCTTCTCAGCTGCCTTTTTCCTGCCTGCCTTAGGAACCAGTGAGTCACCAGACACCTCACAGCAGGGCCATCCCACTGAGATGCTAGTAGGCCAGCTCTTAAGTACATTGCTTTAGACCTCTAGGAAATTAATGGGATGGGATGGGATGGAATGAGATAGAATAGGATAGGATAGGATAGGATAGGATAGGATAGGATAGGATAGGATAGGATAGATGGAAAATAATAGAATAGAATAGAATAGAATAGAATAGAATAGAAGAGAAGAGAAGAGAAGAGAAGAGAAGAGAAGAGAAGAGAAGAGAAGAGAAGAGAAGAGAAGAGAGCTGGAAGGGCCTTGGAGGTCATTTAATCCAACCCCCTGCTTAGGCAGGAAACCCTCTACCATTTCAGACAAATGGTTGTCCAATCTCTTCTTAAAAATCTCCAGTGTTGGAGCATTCACAACTTCTGGAGGCAGATTGTTCCACTGGTTAATTGTTCTAACTGTCAGGAAGTTTCTCCTTAGTTCTAGGTTGCTTCTCTCCTTGGTTAGTTTCCATCCGTTGTTTCTTGTCCTGCCTTCGGGTGCTTTGGAGAATAGCTTGACTCCCTCTTCTTTGGGGCAGCCCCTGAGATATTGGAACACTGCTATCATGTCATCCCTAGTCCTTCTTTTCATTAAAACAAATTTCTATAGCTGCCCAACTCAAGTATAGGTAACTCCAAGCAACTTACAACATTTCATTTTTTTAAAAAAAAATCACCGTATAATAAAACTGTGGAAAAAAATCATTAGCCACCCCCCATAGCAGCTACAACACAATCAAACCAGCCATTTGGCTGGTGCTGTCTCCATTCACGGTGCTCAAACCAGCTGACAAAATGTACCTTTACAGCCTTTCGGAAAAGCAACAGGTTGAGGCCAACCATACCTCAGGGGAACGATATTCCATAAAGAAGGGGCCACACGGAGAAGGACCTGTTTCATGTTCCCACTAGATAGACATGCCTAATCAATGGGACAAGAGTGCATAACATACTCTGTCTTCACACCCTGAGAGGCCAGACGGATATAGTAGATTTGTCTGCCAGATAGCCCAAATCCTTACCATAAAACAGTGGTGGGATTCAGCCAGTTTGCACCACTTCGGCAGAACCGGTAGCTAACTTTTTGTCACCAAGGCCCAGAACGGACTTCAAGAAGTGGCATCCACACAGAGAACCAGTTGTTCCTATATTTGAATCCCACCCCTGCTATAAAAGGACATAAAAATCAACCCACTTTTAATTTCCTAACGATCCAAATGAAAGCAACAGGACCGTGAAGCCCATAGCAAATTCAGGATATCACCCATTTTTCTGGTTATATCATCTCTGGCATGTGTCGCGTAGATGTTGAACAATTGGTCCTGCTGCACACAGGTGTTCTGTCCCAGCCTACGTGAGTCCTTGTTATGCTCAGAAGAAGATACCCCTCTTCCAAGAAACAGGCAGGAAACGCAAGAAAAACCAACCCCTTGTATTCTCACAGACCTGAACCAATGTCCAAGGCAAACAAACACAATCCACAGAAACTCGATCCTCAACACGAACGGTTGTCTTCGGCAACCAGCATCTCCCACACCTTCCCTTTTATCATTCAGCCAAGGCATGGCTTCCTAATGCCTTCTCCTTTGCCTTTGGAGCCACCCCATTGCATTCCTCTGTCCTCCTCACTTCTCTTGCCGGCACTTTCATGCATCCTGGATATTTCTCAGCTGTTCTTCATCCCTGTCCAACTCAGGCTCCCAGCACAGCCGTGTCTCAGCCTGAGCGCGAGTAGAGGGGCCAGGCTCCTCGTCTGACTGTAAGTCTTGGAGCTCCTCAGAGCCTTCCTCTGACTCTGATGTCACTCCAGGCCCCTCCTCCTCCTCCTCCTCCTCAGACTCAGCTGCCGGATCCACTGGCTGGCGAGGAATGACAACAACAGTGATTAAGTGAGAATAGACTTTTGCATCAAAATTCAAGCCGTTGGCAACAACATGCATTTGCAACAATTGCAGGGTGCTGGGATCACATGATTGCCATTTCTGACCTTCCCAGCTGCAACAAGCAAAGCCCAGGGGAGAACCTAAGTTTGCTCAATGACTGCATATTTGCTTAACAACTGCAGTGATTCACTTAACAGTCACGGCCAAAATGATAAAATTGAGCACAATTCACTTACCAATGAAAATTCTGGTCTTAATCCTTGTCATAAATCAAGGGCTACCTATATAGCAAACGTAGAAGTAAAGATGAGAAACTGGTCTAAAAAAAGGGTGGGAGAGCAGGATTCACCCCATCCTCCTCCTCTTAGGGACTAGAGGTCTGGAAACTAATCAAGGAGGGAATCAACCTAGAACTGGGGAGAAACTTCCTAACAGTGAGAACAGTTGACCAGTGGAACAGCTTGCCACCAGAATTTGTGGATGCTTCATCGTTGGAGGTTTTTAAGAAGAGACTGGATATTCACTTGTCTGAGATGGTATGGGTTCTCCTGCTTGAGCAGGGGGTTGGACTAGAAGACCTCCAACGTCCAGGTCTATTCTGATGGAGGGAGGGAGGAAGGGATGAAGTAAGTAAGGAAGGAAGGAAGGAAGGAATGAACCAAGGAAGGAAGGAAGAAATGAAGGAACAAAGCAAGCAAGCAAGGAAGGATAAATAAGGAGGGAGGGAGGATGAGAAAAAGGAAAAATAAATAAATGAGAGAGAGAGGGAGGGAGGAGGGAAGCGAGGGAGGATGGGCCTGAGGATAGGAGGAAGGGGGGGAGGAAGGAAGGAAGGAAGGAAGGAAGGAAGGAAGGAAGGAAGGAAGAGAAAGAAAGAAAGAAAGAAAGAAAGAAAGAAAGAAAGAAAGAAAGAAAGAAAGAAAGAAAGAAATCAAAGAGAGAAGCAACCTAGAATTGAGGAGAAACTTCCTAACAGCGAGGACAAATAACCAGTGGAAGAGCTTGCCTCCAGAAATCGTGGGCGCTCTGTCACTGGAAGTTTTTAAGAAGAGACTTGACAGACTGGACCTATCTGAAAGGGCATAGGATCTCCTGCTTTGGCAGGGGGTTGGACTAGAAGACCAACGTCCAGCTCTATTCTGATTGAATGTATGGCACAATTTGTATGCCACCAACCTCAAAGAGCCTCTAGGCTAGCTTAGCTTGCTTAAAAAAGGGAGAAAACGTATTTGATCATGCCATAATGCAAATGCTGCGACTTATTAGTACTGTCAGACAACCGGACACAAGTTTGTCATTGCGTCGTTCGAGGGATGATTCACCCTGTGTTTGCTACCATTTTGACATCATTGCTGTTGGCGATGCGGGCTGCTGCCTGCAAGCATTACAGTGCCACCAACGTTCTGATCTCATCGCACAGATGGAGTGATTTGTGCCCTTTTTGTGCAGACATCATTGTGTGAGGTGGCTTGCCCACTCTTAGGTCTGCAGACGCTCGCGTGGAATGGGACAACGCGTCACAGCCAAGTCGCCACGGTCGGCTGCCAATGGCCAACTCGCCATTGAGCAATTCAACAATTCAATTTCATTATTTAAAATCATTTAAAAATATTTTAACTTTTGTCATTCACACTTCATTTTGTCCCTCCTTTGGGATCCTTTCTTTAATGATTCCATTCTACTATTCTTTTGATATTATTGTAACTCTTGTCCCATGGCGAATTGCCTTGTGGTAAGTTGGCTGTGGTACGTTGGGCATCGCAAGTTGGCCGTGACAAATTGGCCGTGGCAAGTTGGCTTGTGTTGAGTTGGCCATGGTGAGTTGTCCTACAGTGGGTTGGCTGTGGCAAATTGGCCGCAGTAAATTCTCTGCAGCAAGTTGTCGTAGACCCCATCATGATGGCAACAGCTTTGAGGTGATGAGAATAAGAGTCACTATTGTTAATGCCTCCTCCTCCTCCTCCAACTATCTGACACCCAAGTAGCTGATTCACATTTTGTTAGCAATCCTGAGTACAGCTAGCCCCCACTTAGCAACCACAATTAGGACTGGCAGCTTGGCTACGTAAAGTGGTCACTAAGTGGAAAATCCAGTATTGGTGATGTGCTTTCATTTTCCCCACTTCCCCACCTTTTGAATTGCTCACTCCAGTGAACATAATGGATACTTAGCAAGAAGAGAATAATGTTTCTATTTACCTTCATTGGAGAGGAAGGGATTACAAGAGAGTAAGTGGGCAATGGGAATTACACAGTGAAAGAAATGTATTGGTACCAGCCATTTGCCCAGTGCACTTGGGACTGGGAGCCATATGCACTCCAGGAAAACAGCTAGTAATTTCTTCATGGTGTGCCTGCTTATTCTTTTGTAATTCCTTCCTCTCCAATTTCTCGACTCTGCAAGTGGGCTGGGGGGGAGGGGAAGAAAAAAAATGAATCAGGCACAGGACAACACATACTGACTGCAATGGTAATCATATAATTGAGGGGCACTACAAAGGTCATAAAATCACACCTTGGTTACAAAGTTAATTTTTCAGTATGATCCTAACTTTGAATGGTTTCTGAATGAGGCAATTGGCTAGCGAGGTATATCTATCTATCTATCTATCTATCTATCTATCTATCTATCTATCTATCTATCTATCTATCTATCTATCTATCTATCTATCTACCTACCTACCTACCTACCTACCTATCTATCTATCTATCTATCTATCTATCTATCTATCTATCTATCTATCTATCTATCTATCTATCTATCTATCTATTCATTCATTCCTTCGCTTGCTTGCTTGCTTGCTTGCTTGCTTATTGTATTTATATTGCTAGCCATCTTACGCAATGTGATTCTGGGCAGTGTACAAAACAGCCCTAAAATCTATTTTTAAAACCTTCAACAAGTACAAAAAAAATATTGTTATTAGTGGTTAACAGAGACTATCAGATTATAAACAATGGAGCTCTAGGAGCATGGTGTGTCAACTTTAGAATGAGCTTGGCTGCGGCCATTTTTTTCCTTCTCATGTCTAGTTGACACATAACACAGAGGGAGGGGGGTTGCCAGGTGTTGTGCCAGGGGTAGGCAACCTTGGCTCTTTCATGACTCATGGACTTCAACTCCCAGAATTCCTGAGCCAGCCCTGCTGAGGAGAAAGGGAGAGGTTTCCAAGCTGAGCCATGCTGGCTCAGGAATTCTGGAAATTGAAGTCCAGAAGTCTAAAAGGTGCCAAGGTTGGACGCCCCTGATCTACAGCAGCGGTAAGGCAACCTTGGCTCTTTTATGACTCGTGGACTTCAACTCCCAGAATTCCTGAGCCAGCGTGGCTCAGCTTAGAAACCTCTCTATTTCTCCTCAGCATGGCTGGCTCAGGAATTCTGGGAGTTGAAGTCCACCAGTCATAAAAGAGCCAAGGTGGCCTACCCCTGTGCTGGACAAAACAGAGTTTCTCTCTTGGATTTCCCTTGTGAAAAACAAGGTCATCAGCTGCTCCCGGGACTGTGGGCTGGGCGTTTCATGAAAAGCCCGCCAACAAGCTGTAGGGGGAAATGGAGTTGCTTGCCTAGCTTTAGGGGTGGGATTTTTTTAACTTTGATTTGGGGAATCGTTATGCATCTTTAAGGGACGCGGTGGCTCAGTGGGTTGGGATGCTGAGCTTGTCGATCAGAAGGTCGGCAGTTTGGCGGGTCGAATCCCGAGTGCTGCGTAGCAGAGTGAGCGCCTGTTACGCGTCCCAGCTTCTGCCAACCTAGCAGTTCGAAAGCACGTAAAAATGCAAGTAGAAAAATAGGGACTGCTACGGTGGGAAGGTAACAGCATTCCGTGCGCCTTTGGCGTCTAGTCATGCTGGCCACATGACCACGGAGACGTCCTCGAACAAGCGCTGGCTCTTCGGCTTTGAAACGGAGATGAGCACCGGCCCCTAGAGTCGGAAACGACTAGCACGCATGTGCGCGGGAACCTTTACCTTTACCTATGCATCTTTTCAGACTTGGTTTCACTTTTGGAGGGCCAATATTTTGTATCTATAAACGTGTTCTTTGAGGAATTGCAAGCCTCAGAGTTCTGCTTTATTTGTCTCTGTCTGTCGGAACCCTGACGCGGTGCTTACGTGATTAGTATGCTGGCTTGACAATCAGCAGACCTGCATTCAAGATCCCAGTGCTGCTGTGGGGTGAGGTGAGGATCCCATCCTTCCCTTCAGCTCCTGCTAGGGACATAAAAGGACCTCCTAACGGTGCAGCCCCATCCTGTACTAAGTATGGCAGAGTCCAGAATTGGTTAAATCCCCCAAACCCAGAAACCATTCCATTTTGCCAGGGTTCACTTGAAGCCTGTTGCTCCCCATATCAGACTCTCAGAGTCTCCAGTCACTGGGATAAAACATCAACCGCCTCAATTTGCCAGCGGCAGAGATGTATAATTGGGTGTCGTCAGCATCCTGATGATAAGTCACCCCAGGGCAACGGATGAGCTCATCCAGGGAATTCGTGCAGATGTCAAAAAGAAGGAGAGAGAACATGGAAGCCCTGGAGAAGAAAACTCAAATGAATCTACATGATGGTGGATGGAAAAAAAAATCAATGATGGCTTGTGTCACGGCCCCATCGGAGGCCAGTTCAGAGGAATTGGAGTTGGAACTGGGACCGTCTGAAAGGGATGGCACACCTCCTTTGACTAGTTTGGTTTGGCTAGTCTAAAGAAAAGAAGAAATAGGGGAGACACGAGAGCAACATTCCAGCATTTGAGGGGCTACCCCAAAGAAGAGGGGGTGAAATTATTCTCCAAAGCACCAGAAGGCAAGACAAGAAACAATGGTTGGAAACTGATCAAGGAGAGAAACAACCTGGAATTAAGGAGAAACTTCCTGACAGTGAGGACAATCAACCAGTGGAACAGCTTGCCACCAGAAGACATGGGCGCTCCATCACTGGATATTTTTAAGAAGAGACTGGACAGCCACTTGTCTGACATGGTATTGAGTGGTGGCCAACCTTTTAGAGACCAAATGCCCAAACTGCAACCCCAAACCCCCTTATGTATCACCGGGTGCCACGTGGGCGTGGATATTTATTTATTTTTATTTATTTTATTTTATTGAATTTATATACCGCCCTTTCCCGAAGGACTCAGGGCGGTTTACAGGGTACTTAAAACATTGATACAAAAATTAAAAACGATTAAAAAGATTAAATTTAATCCCTGGAAAAAATATAAAAAACCCCAATTAAAACTCTCAGCCTGGGCTGGAAAGCTCAAAGAGCCAGGTCTTCAGGTCCCGGCGAAATGAACGAAGGTTGGGGGCAGTCCTAAGCTCCGCAGGCAGCTGGTTCCAAAGGGCAGGCGCACCCACAGAGAAGGCCTTCCCCCTGGGTGTTATACGCTGGCAGTCTTATATGGTGGTCACAGCAGGCTGGGTGGGCATGGCCAGGGTGGGCGTGGGCAGCTCGATGTTGCTCCTGGGGAGGGATCCCTGTGGGGGCCGGGCAGGGTTGGTGGAGATCCAGAGGGTCTCTGCGGGTGGGGCAGTGGGCAGGACGGCGTCTTGCTGAGCTGGTGGCTTGGGGGAGGAAGGGGGCACAGGTACACCTCCCCCCGAACGCTGCCATCTCACGAAAGCAGGATGAAAATTCCAAAAAGCGACAAGGAAAAAAAAAGTTAAAACAAAAGAGTGTCTTGCGATGGTTTTCTTCCCTGGGGGCAGTGGGGGGGGCATGGGGGGGAGGCTCCTGAGCTCTGCAGCTCTTCTGAGGGGGGGTAGGAGGAGAGTGGGGAGGGGCTGTACTGGGATTGGGGCTCCTTGTGCCTTCTGCTGCCTGCCTGCACTCTTCTCCCGCAGATGCCGCGGCTCCATTTGCCTGGCAGGGCGGTGGTACACTCATGCTCGGGGACACACGTGGGGCTGTTGCCTCACTTGCCGTGCAGTGGCTGGGCTGGGCTGGCTTAAGCGTGGAGCCTCCTCACTGCTTCTTCCCCCGCAGACATCGGGAGCGCCCACCCCACCTACTGTTCGTCCCAGGGCAGCTGCCGGCGCCCGGCGCTTTCCAGCCCGTCGCCAGCCAGCCGGGCGCACCAAACTCAGGCCTCGGGCAGATGGAGGCCGGAGGGGAGTGAGAGCCACAACTGCCCGCCTGCACTCTTCTGCCACAAATCTGAGACTCTGCTTGCCTGGCAGGGCAGGGCAGGGCAGGGCAGGACACACATGGGGCTGCTGCCTCGCTTTCCGTGCTGTGCCAGGGCTCCGCGCCCAGTTCAGCCCCAGGTTAGATGGCGTTAGATGGAGAAACGAAACTTCTACAATTCCACTGAAGACCGTGGGAACTTGAAACCTTTTCAAGGACACCAGAACAGGTGTGGATTTGAAGCAGCGGGTTCCCATAACAAAGTAAACTTGTTTATTTAAACGGACCATGTAAGATGTTGTGGGTTTGGCTGGCAAAATTATTGTTTAAGTCTATGAATTGGTGCTAGAACCTCAGAGTTAGTTTTGCTTCAACATTACTATGCAGTGTATTCAATAAACGGTAAGATTGTCAGAGACAGAACGAACCTGCTGTTTTATTTGGGTTCTTGAGCTGGATGTGGACAGTTTGCGAAAGAGGCCACGGCTCACTTAGCAACTGTCTCACTTAGCAACACAAATGTTGGGACCAATTGTGGTTGTAAGTTGAGGACTATATGTAATCAGTGGATCTGAGACCTCTCAAAGGTCCTGATCATTCCTTGGAATATCCAGCCTCTCCCTAGTTCAGGCTATAGGAAAACATGAGCACAGGAAGTCCTCAATTTATGACCACAATTGAGCCTAAAATTTCCATTGTTAAGTGAGTCATGTCCACTTTACAACTTTTTTTCCCCCCGTAGTTGCTAAGGGAAGCAGTGAAGTTGTTAGGTGAATTGTGCACTCGTTACGTGAATCTGGCTTACATCATTGACTTGGCTTGGCACATGACTCTCAATTCTGGCTGTGCATGATTGCAATACACTTGACTTTTAATAAAATTATATCTTTCTCTACAAAGGAAGCCTTCTAGTTAGAGGTTTAAGTACTGGCAGTTTTGACATAAGAGTCGGTATTCTTGTACATTTAAAGTGTATTCTTTTTGTAGAAAGAAAACTTTTGTAAATAGGCCTTCCAATTTGTAGTCCATGAGAAATGGGCTTGTTAGAAGCTTCATACGCTAAACCCAGATTGTTAAATTGATCTAGGCTATGCATTATTGCGGTAGACTTGACTGTTAATAAAATTACGTCTTTCTCAACAAAGGAAGACTTCTAGTTAGAGATTTAAGTGCTGGCAGTTCAGGCACAAGAGCCCGTATTCTTGTCGTGTACATTGAAAGCATGTATTCTTTTCATACAAAGAGAACTTTGGTAAAAACAATACAAGATAGGCCTTCCAATTTGTAGTCCATGAAAAATGGGCTTGTTAGAAGAAGCTTCATATGCTAAACCCAGAATGTTAAATTGATCTAGCCAAGCTTAACAATTAGTCACAAGGACTATTCTTTACCAGAGACTAAATACAAGGCCTGTTGCTTATCACTGTAATGTACATGGTTTTATAATTTTATAATTTTTATAATTTTATAATGCCATGGTTTTCCCAGCTGCAATGTATGGCTGTGAAAGCTGGACCAAAAGAAAGGCTGAGGGCCAAAGAATTGAGGCCTTTGAACTCTGGTGCTGGAGAAGACTCCTGTGAGTCCCTTGGACTGCAAGGCGATCCAACCGGTCAGTCCTAGAGGAGATCAACCCTGACTGCTCTTTAGAAGGCCAGATCCTGAAGTTGAAACTCAAAATACTTTGGCCACCTAATGAGAAGGAAGGACTCACTGGAGAAGAGCCTAAACCTGGGAAAGATTGAGGGCAAGAATAGAAGGGGATGACAAAGAATGAGGTGGCTGGATGGAGTCACTGAAGCAGTAGGCATGAGCCTAAATGGACTCCAGAAGATGGTAGAGGACAGGAAGGCCTGGAGGAACGTGGTCCATGGGGTTGCGATGGGTTGGACATGACTTCGCAGCTAAGAACAACAACAATGTAGATATTGCAAGTGATCTTGATTTACGACTGGTCACTTTGACCAGTTAGAGAAAATGAGGAAAAAAACATATAGAGCAGGGGTCCACAAACCCTGGTCCATGGACCGGGATGGTGCCGTGCCATGCCAGCAACTGGGCTGCACAAACACAAAAACCTTTCTCTATGGAACTGGTCCCTGGTGCCCAAAAGGTTTCGGGCCACTGGTCTGTAGCTTCCTCACAATACAGGGGGAGGGACTGTTTTGATCCCTCTGCCCCGTGTGATTGATAGCCCTAAAAGATTGGTGCTGAGTTTCGACTTATTGCCTGGAAGGAGCAGATAACGATCGCCTCGGATCAAATCCTCCTTTGTTGTTGACTCTTTGTGATCAAGAATCCTGCATGTGTTTCTTTTGTAAGAGTTTCAGGAAATGAAAGATCAGCAGAGATGCCTTGAGCACTGCTGGAGGGTGACAAAGGGTGAATCTGACAGAGCACAGATCCACCCACCAGCTATAAGAGAAGCAAAGCAGGTTTATTCCTTCACACTTGCAGCCTGGGCAAATAGCTAGCCGGCAACCCTGGTTTGGGAGATCAAGTGCCTTCTTGGTAAGGAGAGGTTGGGGAAGAGCTCTTGGGAAGGTTGGTCTAGGCATCTGTCAAACAAAACCACTTAGATCCAATCCGAGTTGGAGACTCATTGGGCTGATCCGCTGGGAGTGGGAGCATCATGGTCTTGCCCCACCTCCAAAGCATCTGAAGGCAGGCAGGACAAAAAAGCAACTGATGGAAACCAATCGAAGCAGAGCAGCAACTTAGAAATAAGGAGAAATTCCCTGACGGTGAGAACCATCAGTGGAACAGAAGTTCCCTTCAGAAGCTGTGGATTTTAAGAAGAGATTGGATAGCCATTTGTCTGGAAGGGTGTAGGGTTTCCTGCCTGAGCAGGGGGTTGGACTAGAAGACCTCCAAGGTCCCTTCCGACTCCTCTTCTCTTCTCTTCTCTTCTCTTCTCTTCTCTTCTCTTCTCTTCTCTTCTCTTCTCTTCTCTTCTCTTCTCTTCTCTTCCACTCCAACTCCACTCCACTCCACTCCACTCCACTCAATATTTTCCATTCCATTCTATTCTGTTCTGTTCTGTTCTTCCATTCCACTCCACTCCATATATTCTATTCTATTCTCTTCTCTTCTATTCTCTTCTCTTCTCTTCTCTTCTGTTCTGTTCTGTTCTGTTCTGTTCTGTTCCGTTCTGTTCTTCCATTCCACTCCACTCCATATATTCTATTCTATTCTATTCTATTCTATTCTATTCTATTCTATTCTATTCTATTCTATTCTATTCTATTCTATTCTATTCTATTCTATTCTTCTATTCTATTCTAATTCTATTCTATTTTCAGAAATATAGCCCACCATTTTCAAATAGACCACAGTGATCTGAATTGGCTCAAGAAGGAGGGGAACAAGAGAGATGAGAAAAATTGGAAGGGTTCCGATGGTCTTCCCTTGTGGCTTGTCATTGTGAAAGAAACCTTCCATGGGAGTGTTTTGGGTTTATTTTTATGAGACGGAGCTCCAGATGGTTTCTTGGATCTGAGGCAGGTTTTTTTTCCAGCTTTTCTGGTAGAAGCCCTTGTTGACACAAATAGAGATGAAATAAAAATGAAATCTGACATCCAGATCGGGTGTGTTTCACAAACATTCCAACCTGTGAAATTGCATCACATGTAACATTTCGGAATCTTACACGCAAAGTTCCTGAAGTGGTTGTCAAAACATTTCCTGATAATTTTTCTGCTTTTAATGAACTCTCATGACTTTACAGCTAACGGTGGTGTGTGTGTGTGTGTGTGTGTGTGTGTGTTTTCCTCTCACTTTTCTTTTTCCTTTTATTTTTTAAAATGATATCAGTTGTGAGAGAGAGAGAGCTTCTCTGCCACCTTCTTACTTTTGTTGATTGATTGATTGATTGATTGATTGATTGATTGATGGGATTTATATCCCGCCCTATCTCCCGAAGGACTCAGGGCGGCTGACTTTATTCTTCAAATTGTAGGAGGATAGGCTGTAAGAGCTTGCTGTAAGAGCTCCGCAGGGGAACCAATTTCACAGGCAGAATCTCCGACGTTTTACCTCTGGATGAAAAAAAGGCGAGACACCTATCTATGATAGAGTACAGATAGCCCTTCATTTATGACCATTGTAGAACCTGGATTTTCCATCATGACGATTCAGAATAACAGAATAACTGAGTTGGGGGTCTTCTAGTCCAGGGCTTTTCAACCAGTGGTACGGGTACCACCTGTGGTACATTGGCACCTAGCAGGTGGTACGTGACCATCCTAGAGAAGAGGTAGCTAGGGTGGCGAATGAGCTGAACCGGTGGCAGCACCGCACAAGCCTGAGCGAGAGACGGCTGGAGCTGCAGGGCTGTCAGGGCTCAGCGGAAGCCCCAGGATCAGCGCCAGGATCCAGCTGGAGCTCAGTGCTAATGCTGGCGCTTCTGCTGAGCCCAGAAGAAGCGCTGATCAGCTGGAATGTTGGAGCATCTCCAGGGTCTTGTGATTTACATTCAGAGGCTTGGCAACTGATTCCTATTTATGACGGTCACAGTGTCCCAGGGTCATGTGAAGTGACGAAAACCTGCTGCAACCACCCAGCAGACGGGGGAATAAAAACCAAACACCCTCCCACCCCACCCACGGTGGCAATCCTCAACAGAAATGCTCACAACCATGAAAACCTCGGACAGGAGGAAGAGCACTGCCAGGAGGGCAGGCAGGTGTCTTGCTCGGCTGTGGCTTGGGGGGCACTTTTTTCAGTTCCATTGTAACTTCAAACAGTCACTAAGCGAGGTGTTGTAAGTCAAGGACTACCTGTACTTCATCACTTTTTTCCTTTTTTGGGAGGGGTCATCATGTTTTTGACACCTTGCTAGGCAACTGGTGGTACTTGGATGTTGCCATATCCTAAATGTGGTACAACGGGTGAAAAAGTTGAAAAGCCCTGTTCTAGTCCAACCCTCTGATCAAGCAGGAGATCTTAGCCCAGAGGTAGGCCACCTTGGCCCTTTTATGACTCGTGGACTTCAACTCCCAGAATTCCTGAGCCAGCCACGCTGAGGGGAAAGGGAGAGGTTTCCAAGCTGAGCCACGCTGGCTCAGGAATTCTGGGAGTTGAAGTCTATGAGTCATAAAAGAGCCAAGGTTGCCTTACCCCTGGACTAGATCATTTCAGACAAACAGTTGTCCAATCTCTTCTTAAAAAACCTCCAGTGATGAAGCACCCACAATTTTTGGAAACAAGCCATTCCACTAGTTAATTGTTCTCACCATTAGGCCCCCTCTTCTTTGTGGCAGCCCCTCAAATATTAGAACACACACACACATTCAAACACACACACATAAACACACACACACACACACACACACACACACACACATCCCTTATATATTCCTTGTATTGGACCTGCTGTAGATTCATTATGGGAACACTTGCTAATTTTAATAACCTCTAGGTACATTCAGAAAATTTATTTCCTTCCTTCCTTCCTTCCTTCCTTCCTTCCTTCCTTCCTTCCTTCCTTCCTTCCTTCCTTCTTCTTTCCCTCCCTCCCTTTTCCTCTCAATGATACATTTCCTTCCTTCCTTCCTTCCTTCCTTCCTTCCTTCCTTCCTTCCTTCCTTCCTTCCTTCCTTCCTTCCTTCCATACATACATACATACATACATATAGCTATAGGCAGATAGGTTAGATATATAGATATAAAAAGGATCTTTTCTGAAAATATGTGAAGGAAAGCAACAGTAGAAGGACGTTGTATTTCTCAAGTGTCCATCTATCCCTCTGTTAATGCAGCCTAGGTTTGCATTGGCTTTTTTTGGCAACTGCAGCACACAGCTGCCTCATAGTTAAGTGATCAGGTGATTTGTTTCACAGCTGCATGTTTCATTTAACAACTGCAACATTTCCTTTAACCATTACGGCAAAATGTGTCATACAATCAGATGTGACTCACGGAACAACCTACTTGCATAGCAAGGCAAAATCTGGTTCTCCATTGTGGACATAAATCAATGACTACCTGTAGACCAGGGGTCTTCAAACTTGGCCCTTTTATGACTGGTGGACTTCAACTCCCAGAATTCCTCAGCCAGGCACGCGTGAAGTCCACCAGTCATAAAAGGGCCAAGTTTGAAGACCGCTGCTGTTAGGCATAATAGGAGGAAACTATGAGAAAGGTTGTGTATATTTAATTTTCCATGTATTCACTGCAGCCAGAATTGTATTTGCCCAATGTTGGAAAAATGAAAACTTACCGGAGGAAGAAGAACTAATTAAGAAAATTTTAGATTGTGCAGAAATGGACAGATGAGCCTTGGTGGAGCAGTGGGCTAATGCCTCCTTAAGTAACACCAGCTGCCTGCAATTAGTGCAGGTTCGAGTCCCACCAGGCTCAAGGTTGACTCAGCCTTCCATCCTTCCCAGGTAGGTAAAATGAGGACCCAGATTGTTGGGGGCAATAAGCTGGCTTTGTAATAATGCCGCTTGGGTTGTGTGTGTGAAAGCCCTAATAAGCAGGCATATACATAGAATGAAGGCTACTGCTAAGCTTGTAAGCCGCCCTGAGTCTTCAGAGAAGGGCGGGATATAAATGGAATTAAAAAAAAAAGATTGACATTAAAGATAAAAGAGAAAGAAGACTCAGTGAATTTTAGAACATGGGACAATTTTTACCAAGGGCTAGAAAAGCGAGTTAGAGAGAAAGGACCATGATACGTACTATGTCACATTGAATATATACCAGTAAGAAGAAGACTGTGGAGCGATTGACTGAAATACTGACTATGATAATATCGAAATTAACTCTTACTTACTGTTTTTTAAACACATAAACCCAGGCAATATGCTGTTTGCTAAATATTAAGAATTTTATTTTAAAAAACCCTAACCCTAACCTTACTCCTAACCCTAATCCTACAAAAAATAATATTATGCCTAACAGCAGGGGTCTTCAAACTTGGCCCTTTTATGACTGGTGGACTTCACGCGTGCCTGGCTGAGGAATTCTGGGAGTTGAAGTCCACCAGTCATAAAAGGGCCAAGTTTGAAGACCCCAGCTGTAGACCCTTTGGGTTGTCCAAGTAAATAACATATACGATAATATTTTGCACAGCTGTCGGCCTACTTCCCATGAGGAATTGCATTTCTAGGGTGGTGAAAGTAACAGCCTTTTTAAGAGAGGTGTGTGGATCACACTGAATGCTCGAGGTGACTTTACAAAAGAGTGAAGAGAGGATGGGTTGAAAGAGGAGAAAATTTAAGGCCTGGCTCAGCAGATCTTTACAGACCCACAACTGTGGAACCAACAATGTTTTGTGTGTCAATTGTCTCTTTTCAAAAGGTGTTTGAAATCCACCTTGATGCACACACCTCCGGGGGAATCACGGTTTCTGGGCAAGGTGCGAGATTATGAAACCAAGAAAAAACAACAACAACCCAATTTATTATTATTTTCAGTAGCCTTCTTGGCAGCGACGGAAAAGCAGATAGGCCAGGATGATGGAGAAGTGCTTGAAAAAGGTATTGCCAGCTTGGCAACTGAGATCAAGTGCTGGGCAAGGGTGGAGGAGAGACTAGACAAGGCCAGCAAAATCGAGGGTTTCCAGTTTCAGTTTATATGGGGATATGAGGGGTCCTTGACGCTCTCTGAGCTGGGTTGTTTTCTTGCAGATGTTTCATTACTCAACTCGGTAACACCATCAGTGTTAGAACAGAGGAGGAGGAGGAGGAGGAGGAGGAGGAGGAGGAGGAGGAGGAGGAGGAGGAGGAGGAGGAGGACAACGACAACGACAACGACAACGACAATGACTATGGGGTCTATGGTGCTCTCTGATCTTAGTTGTTTGCTTGCACATGTTTCATGACCCAAACTAGGTAACACCATCAGTGCTAGAAGGGAGTGGGGTTGGTGGAGAGGAAGACGAGGAGGAGGAGGAGGAGGAGGAGGAGGAGGAGGAGGAGGAGGAGGAGGAGGAGGAGAACTGTGGGGTCCTTGGTGCTCTCTGAGCTTTGTGGTTTTCTTGCAGATGTTTCATGACCAAAACTAGGTAACACCATCAGTGCTAGAAGGGAGTGAGGTCTGTGGAGAGGAGGAGGAGGAGGAGGAGGAGGAGGAGGAGGAGGAGGAGGAGGAGGAGGAGGAGGAGGAGGAGGACTGTGGGGTCCTTGGTGCTCTCTGAGCTTGGTGGTTTTCTTGCAGATTTCATGACCCAACTAAGTAACATCACCAGTGCTAGAAGCTAAAAGCATGGATGAGTTGAGTAATGAAACATCTGCCAAGAACTAAGCAATCTCAGAAACCAGCAAGGACACCATCCTCTGATTTAGCAGCACACCACGCAGGATCACAGCAGATCCATTTAAGCAAGCTCACCAAAGCGTTGGTCTTTGGTGCTCTCTAAGCTTGCAGATTTTTCATGACCCACCTACGGAACATCATCAGTGGTAGAAGGGAGTGGGCTTTGCTCTTGAAACACTCTCTCTCCAGCATTCAATACCCAGATAAGCAGAGATTAATCACCAAGATTAACACTAGGCCAACAAACAAGTAGTAAACAATACCCTATCAAGGATCTACCAACTCAGGCAACAATCAGTCAACAACACCCTAATCAAGGATTCACCAAGAACAGTCCTACCAACAATGAGAGGCTAAGTCACTTGTACAAAAACAGAGAGCAAATTCCACTCCCTACCAGCACCGTGTGCAACCTAAAAAGGCAACATAAAAGGGAACGGTGAAATGAGTCAGAAGGAGAACTTAGTAAGCCTCCAAAATCTAAACTTATAATTTGCTAGTTTATAATAATAATAATAACAAGTTGGAAGGGACCTTGGAGGTCATCTAGTCCAAACCCCTGCTAAGGCAGGAAACCCTATACCATTTCAGACAAATGGCTGTCCAGTCTCTTCTTAAAAACTTCCAGTGTTGGAGCTTTCACCACTTCTGGAGGCAGGTTGTTCCACTGGTTAATTGTCCTCACTGCCAGGAAGTTTCTCCTTAGTTCTAGGTTGCTTCTGTCCTTCACTAGTTTCCATCTGTTGCTTTTTGTTCTGCTTTCAGGTGCTTTGGAGAATAGCTTGACTCCCTCTTCTTTGGGGCAGCCCCTGAGATATTGGAACACTGCTATCATTTCACCCCTCACCCTTCTCTTCATTAAACTAGACATACCCAATTCCAGCAACCATTCCCTATATGTTTTAGCCTCCAGTCCCCCAATCATCTTTGTTGCTCTTCTCTGTACTCTTTCTAGAGTTTGGATGGAGTGAAGAAGAAGAGGCAGATTCTCAGCAGAGATGGCAGATCCCTCCAATTTCCATAGGTCTGTCCTTCAATATCTGCCCTATAGAAATAATCTTCAAGTAGGCTGATGGGTGGTCACTGTATCACAGGGGTCTTCAAACCTGGCCCTTATATGACTGGTGGACTTCAACTCCCGCACGTGCCTGGCTGAGGAATTCTGGAAGTTGAAGTCCACAGGTCATAAAAGGGCCAAGTTTGAAGACCCTTGCTCTACAGGTAGTCCTTGATTTATGTCCAGATTTTGCCTTGCTATGCAAGTCGGCTGTTCCGTGAGTCACATCTGATTGTATGACACTTTCCGCCATGATTGTTAAAGCCCTCGAGTCGTAAAAGGGCCAGGTTTGAAGGGTCTTGCTATATCATTTCACTTCATCTTCCAGTACTGTGTTTACATTTCCCATCTGAGAAAAAAATCCATTCTGGGAGGACTTCACACGTGCCTGGCTGAGGAATTCTGGGAGTTGAAGTCCACAAGTCAAAAAAGGGCCAAGTTTGAAGACCCCTGGTCTACAGGTAGTCATTGATTTATGTCCACAATGGAGAACCAGATTTTGCCTTGCTATGCAAGTAGGTTGTTCTGTGAGTCACATCTGATTGTATGACACATTTTGCCATGATGACTTAATGACTTAATGACTCTTAGCCTGTTCAAGTTCAACCATACCGAGTCCCCAGAGTCTTACTTGGTTGCTGATTGAACTGAATTGCTAAGGATGAATAAACTATAAGTCATAGAATCATAGGGCTAGATGGGACATGGAAGGTCTTCAAGCTCCTACATAAGGCAGAAGACAGTATACTATCCCAATCTTTTCTTACACGATCCCAATCTTTTCTTGAGGACTTCCAGTGATGGAGCACCCACAACTTCTGGAGGCAAGTTTTTTCCATTGATCAATCATTCTCACTGTTAGGAAATTCCTCATTTCCAAGTTGGATCTTTCCGTGATGAGTTTCCACCCATTGCTTCTTGTCAGTTCTTCCCAGGCCCTTCTCTTCAGGGATAACATGTCCATTTGTCCATATCCCAAAAGTGTTTTCAAAAGGCAACTGGACTTCCTTGGTATTTTTTTTAAACTTGAAAACATTTTGCTCCCCATCTTTTCATTGTTTAATGAAAAGAAGGACTAGGGGTGACAGTTTAATGAAGAGAAGGATGAGGGGTGACATGATAGCAGTGGTCCAGTATCTCAGGGGCTGCTCCAAAGAAGAGGGAGTCAAGCTATTCTCCAAATCATCTGAAGGCAGAACAAGAACAATGGATGGAAACTCATCAAGGAGAGAAGCAACCTAGAACTAAAACTAAGAAGAAATTTCTTGACAGTGAGAACAATTAGTGGAACAGCTTGTCTTCAGAAGTTATGGGCGCTCCAACACTAGAGGTTTTCAAGAAGACATTGGACAACCATTTGTCTGAAATGGTACAGGGTTTCCTGCCTAAGCAGTGCATTGGGCTAGATGACCTCCAAAGTCCCTTGCAACTCTGCTTCTCCAGTTTCTTCTTAAAAACTTGCAGTGTTGGAGCATTTGCAGCTTCTGGAGGCAGATGGTTCCACTGATTAATTGTTCTCACTGTCAGGAAATTTCTCCTTAGTTCTAGGTTGCTTCTCTCCTTGACTAGTTTCCATCCGTTGCTTCTTGTCCTGCTTTCAGGTGCTTTGGAGAATAGCTTGACTCCCTCTTCTTTGGGGCAGCCCCTGAGATATTGGAAGACTGCTATTCATGTCTCCTTTAAGAAGACACTGGACAGCCATTTGTCTGAAATGGTATAGGGTTTCCTGCCTGAGCAGGGGGTTGGACTAGATGACCTCCAAGGTCCCTTCCAACCTTATTATTATTACTATTATTGTTGTTGTTGTTGTTGTTTTGTTATTGTTATACCTAAAAGTTCAACCAAGTAACGCATGAGTCCAAAATGAAACAGGACCGGCTTGTAAGTCGTGTTCCAGATATGAATATTCTTCTTCTTTTTATGTAATGAAAATAACAAACTGAAGACAACTGTGTGTGATTAAGGATAAGTCAGAATTTCCCTTCCTCTGCCTACACAGTGTCAAAATCCTAGCATCACCTGCTGACCAGGTAATTAATACCTGTCAATTTAAATTTACCCACTCTTACTATTTTTAAGTTACTTTTGACTCGTAAGAGGGGGAGAGAAAACCAGAGAAAAATTATTGAAGTTTTATCTCCTGCACATACAGGTGGTAAATTCAAAGAAGCTAACATTTAACCTCACTTGCAATGGTTTTCTCATTATAGCCACTAATGTTAGTTCCCATTAAACAGTTGGCATATGTGTGTGTGTATATATATATATATACAATATTTTAATGAGGGAACTTTTTCCTATTTCAAAAGACTATTTCCATTAAGGGTAGAAGAATTTGTAATCCAGTGATTCTCCACTGAGGCTCTGAAAATTCATGGAGGAGAAATTAAAATTAGAGCTCAGTTGAAAAGTAGTTTGCACTTAATGCAGTGTATGAAGCCAGCTAACCATGGCTTATTCAATAAGCATTGATTTGGTTATTCAATAAACAATAGTTTAGGGAACTGAAGTTTAATGTAAGGTGAAAACCCAGTCATTTCGCGCCCCCCCCCCCACCTCAAAATATATAGGAGGTACCAGTATTTTTCAAACTTGGCAACTTTAAGATGTGTGCACTTCAACTCCCAGAATTGAACTGGATAACCCCTAGCAGTTGATCCTCAATTATTCATTACAAGTTTAAATCTGCCCACATTTGCAAATTCCTTATTTACCAGATTCATTTATTTTCCTTCCTCCCCTTCCCTCCCTGCTTCTCTTCTTTCTCCTCTCCCCTTCTCCTTCCTTCCTTCCTTCCTTCCTTCCTTCCTTCCTTCCTTCCTTCCTTCCTTCCTTCCTTCCTTCCCTTCCCTTCCCTTCCCTTCCCTTCCCCTTTCTATTTATATATCTGCTTTTAAAAACATTTCATGAAAAAAAACACTAAAATAAACATTTCAGGCTTCCAAAATCCAACTTTTGAGAACTTCAATTCAGACAGAGATAACACAAGGCTGAATATTTGGAAAGAGATCTTGGTGGGCTGGTTTTCCTACTAGCTGCAACATGACCCACAATGAAGATGCATATGACATGATGATGATGATGATGATGATGATGATGATGATGATAATAATAATAATAATAATAATAATAATAATAATAATAATAATAATAATAATAATACAAAAAACTGCACTACTCGGAACATCTTACATTTTAAGGAGATACCTGGTTGATACCTAGGATGCTGGCAGCAACCTGTGTCAACCATTAGTGCCAGTCAATTTGAGTATTCAGTTGACTGAGTTTCATGTTTTATGAATAAAAGTTTTATAATAATAGAGTTGGAAGGGACCTTAGAGGTCTTCTAGTCCAACCCCCTGCCTTGGAAATAGCTTCTCTTTGTGGCAACCCCTGAGATATTGAAAGATTGTTCTCAGGTCACCTCATTAAACTAGATATGCTTTCTCTTCCTTGTTTTGATGAACCAGATGAATTAAAGCAAAACCAACTAACAGATCATTCATAAACCTGGACTACTGGATCCCAATGGTTCTCCCAATCAATGCAAATTAAATCATCGGAATTTGAATAGAACTGTCTTGGATGAATGAAAATGCTAATATGATAAAAAGCCAACACAGTGCTAGGCTGCATTAACAGAGGGATAGAATCAAGATCAGGTGAAGTATTAATACCACTTTACAAAGCCTTGGTAAGGCCACACTTGGATTCCTGCATCCAGTTTTGGTCACCACGATGTAAAAAAGATGTTGGGACTCTAGAAAGAGTACAGAGAAGAGCAACAAGGATGTTCAGGGGGACTGGAGGCTAAATCATAAGGAAGGAACGGTTGCTGGAATTGGGTATGTCTAGTTTAATGAAGAGAAGGGCGAGGGGGGACGTGATAGCAGTCTTCCAATATCTCAGGGGCTGTCAAAGAGTGGAGGGGGGTCCACCTATTTTCCAAAGCACCAGAAGGCAGGACAAGGAACAGTGGGTGGAAACTGATCAAGGAGAGACTCAACCTAGAAATAAGGAGAAATTTTCTGGCAGTGAGAACATTCAACCAATGGAACAGAAGTGGCCTTCAGAGGTTGTGGGTGCTCCATCACTGGAGGCTTTCAAGAAGAGACTGGACATCCATTTCTCTGAAATGGTATGTAGGATTTCCTGATTGAGCAGAGGGCTGGACTAGATGACCTACATGGTGCCTTCCAACTCTGTTATTCAAAGTTCTAAGTGTACGGGGCTGTGTTTGAAAGGCTTCCAATTTGGCTTAATCACAAAATCCTGGAAGCGAATCATATCTGAGAGTCAGAAATGTAGACTTTAGGGATCCTATGGCTCAATCTTCAAAGTGAATCTGTCCTGGTGAATCCTAGATTTGACAAACCAACTTAACCCTTCATGGACTCCTCTAAAATCCAAAACGAGTGTTTGCACCAATCCATTTTGATCCATCTAGAACTAGCCCAACCCCCTGCTAGAGCAAGAGTCCATATAACAGAGGTGTCAAACTGGCAGCCCGTGGCCGGGTGCGTCACGCACAGGCCACGTCCACCCCAGTTACGCAAAGGCAAAAGATGTTGTGATACGTCATGATACGTCATGATACGTGATGTGATCGAGTTTGACATGCATGCTCTATACCGTAACAGACAAATGGCTGTCCAGTCTCTTCTTAAAAACCTCCAGTGATGAAACACCCACAACTTCTGGAGGCCAGCTGTTCCACTGGTTAATTGTCCTCACTGTTGGGAAGCTTCTCCTTAATTCCAAGTAGCTTCTCACCTTGATTAGTTTCCATCCATCGTTTCTGGTCCTGCCTTCGGGTGCTTTGGAGAAGAGCTTGACTCCCTCTTCTTTGGGGCAGTCCCTGCGATATTGGAAGACTGCTGCATGATGAAGACTTTTCATTCAACACTTTACTACTGTAAATAGGAGTATATTTCTTCCTGGTTAATATCTGGAGACCCTTTCCAACCCAAGAGTCCTGAGCAGTTAAGAACCTCATCCGTTTTTCCCCAGCAACGCTTTTGCTTGTTGTACAATTCTATGATTTAGGAACATCCTGAGAAGAGTCTACAACAACTCATCATGCCCAACTTGACATGGCCAACTTGCTGCGGGACAACTCACTGTGGGACAAGAGCTACACTAATATTGAAGAAATGGTGAAACAGCATCGTTAATGAAAGGATGCAAAAGGAGGGACGGAGACGACATTTGAATGGCAAAAGTTAAAATAATATTTTAGCCATTTCAAAGAATGAAATTGAACTGTTGCACTGTCCCACAGTGAGTTGCCCTGCAGCACGTTGGCCATGGTGAGTTGGCTCTACTGAGAATAATACAGTTTCTTAAGGCAAAACACGTAGACCCTGGAGCTTGGCTCTGCGTATCACCTGCAAAAGGTTCTGTATGGGTGGTGAAAGAGAGGAGGAGGTGGAAATGTTTAAAAAGTAAAGAACTGCACCCCACCAAGTTGCTAAGTCAAATCTATTTTGACTTCTTTTGGGCTATGCTGAATGGATTTAGGAACCTGATTCATGAATGGACAACATCATAGACATATGTCTCGTGACATTAAAATGCAGTGAGTAGCATTGATGAGCACAGGATGAGTTGATTCTCAAATAATGAGGGATAGATTATTTCAGGTCCAGTCACCATTTTGTTTTAGTAAGCTTTAATGAGGTCCTCCTTGGTTATTGTCGTCTTCTCCTTCTTCTTCCTCCTCCTCCTCCTCCTCCTCCTCCTCCTCCCTCCTCCTCCTCTTCTTCTTCTTCTTCTTCTTCTTCTTCTTCTTCTTCTTCTTCCTCCTCCTCCTCCTCCTCCTCCTCCTCCTCCTCCTCCTCCTCCTCTTCTTCTTCTTCTTCTTCTTCTTCTTCTTCTTCTTCTTCTTCTTCTTCTTCTTCTTCTTCTTCTTCTTCTCCTCTTCCTCCTCCTCCTCCTCCTCTTACTCTTCCCTCTCCCATATTTTTTTTGTTTGTTAGTGCTACTGGTCTGACAGCACTTGCATGTCCTCCATCTATTCTTTCATGTTTTTAGTTGCTATTGTCCTCAGAGTACAGATAGTCCTTGACTTGCAACAGTACATTTAGTGACTACTCAAAGTTACAACGGCACCGATAAAAGTCACTTATGGCCATTTTTCACACTTAGGACTCTTGCAGACTCCCCAAGGTCACACGATCAAAATTCAGATTTTTTTTAAAATCCCATTTATATCCCGCCCTTCTCTGAAGACTCAGGGCGGCTTACAATTTAAAGCACAAATCAATGTGCTTAGCAATAGCCTTCATTCTATGTATATGCCTGCTTATTAGGGCTTTCACACACACACACCCCAAGCGGCATTATTACAAAGTCAGCTTAATTGCCCCCAACAATCTGGGTCCTCATTTTACCTACCTGGGAAGGATGGAAGGCTGAGTCAACCTTGAGCCTGGTGGGACTCGAACCTGCACTCATGGCAGGCAGCTGGTGTTACTTAAGGAGGCATTAGCCCACTGCTCCACCAAGGCTCTTGGCAACCGGTTCGTATTTATGATGCCTGCAACGTCCCAGGGTCATGTGATCCCCTTTTGCGACCTTCTGCCACGCAAAGTCAAGGCAGAAGCCAAATTCTCTTGCCAACTGGGTTGCTAACTTTTTACGAACAGCTGTGGCAAGAAAGATCATCAAGTGGGGCAAAACTCACTGAACAATTGTCGCACTTAGAAACCCAAATTTGGGGATCAGTTGTGGAGATATGTCACCGACTACCGATAACTGAGTGTTTTTATATTCGCAACCAGCTTGTGCAGTCTGGCAAAGACGGAGAAACTATTAGTGAAAAGAATAACAAATATCAACTACAAAACTACTCTAGAAAGAGGGCAGAGGAGATCAACAAAGATGATCACGGGACTGGAGGCTAAAACATATAAGGAACGGTTGGGTATGTCTAGTTTAATAAAGAGAAGGACTAGTGGGGACATGATAGCAGTGTTCCAATATCTCAGGGGTTGCCATAAAGAAGAGGGAGTCAAGCTATTCTCCAAAGCACCCAAAGGCAGGACAAGAAGCAACGGATGGAAACTCATCAAGGAGAGAAGAAACCTAGTGGACCATCACTTCAATATGAGCCAGCTGTGTGCCGCAGCTGCCAAAAAAGCCAACACAGTGCTAGGCTAAATCAACAGAGGGATAGAATCAAGATCACGTGAAGTGTTAATACCACTTTACAATGCCCTGGTAAGGTCACAATTGGAATCCTGCATCCAGTTTTGGTCGCCACGATGTAAAAAAGATTTTGAGACTCCAGAAAGAGTACAGAGAAGAGCAACAAAGATGATCAGGGGACTGGAGCTAAAGCATACAAGGAATGGTTGCTGGAATTGGGTACATCTAATGAAGAGAAGGATGAGGGGGGACATGATAGCAGTCTTCAAGTATATCTGGGGCTGCCCCAAAGAAGAGGGAGTCAAGTTATTCTCCAAAGCACCAGAAGGCAAGACAAAAGCAACGGATGGAAACTAGTCAAGGAAAGAAGCAACCTGGAACTAAGGAGAAATTTTCTGACAGTGAGAACAATTAACCAGTGGAACAACCTGCCTCCAGAAGCGGTGAATAAACTGGACAACCATTTGTCTGAAATGGCATAGGGTTTCCTGCCTTAGCAGGGGTTGGACTAGATGACCCCCATGGTCCTTCCAACTCTATTGTTGTTGTTGTCGTCGTCATCGTCATCATCACCATCACCATCATCATCATGTCAAGTCATAATAATTTTTTTTTTATATTTTTTGTTTTCTTCTGATGTTCTTTGATGCATCTTCATTCTGGGTTATGTTGCAGCTAATAGGGAAACAGTAATGTGGAGGGGGGAAAAACGGAATGATGTATTGCCTATTATTTGGCCTGAGTTCCAAAACGAACAAGTTGAAGTATCAGGCACTATAAGGAAGAATAGAATTACCTGAAATGACAAAAGCTATTTGAAGTGGGTATATAATCTCTGGAATTCTGCTCATTGGTTACAGAACCTACAGAAGTAATAGAATGTCACTCTTGTAACGAACCTGCAGCAT
This sequence comes from Vipera ursinii, assembly GCF_947247035.1. NCBI lineage: Eukaryota > Metazoa > Chordata > Lepidosauria > Squamata > Viperidae > Vipera > Vipera ursinii. The sequence goes on along the minus strand of NW_028148452.1, from coordinate 376,889 downwards.
AAGTCAACGAGGCTGTTGAATGCAATAAATTAGATGAAGCGGATCAAATTTAGTTGCAGAAAATTGTGGGTAGAAATATCAAGTGGGGAAAAAGCAATATAAGACTATCTGAGGAGCTAAGACTATCTCCACACTGAAACCCTGCTCGTGATTTCCAGTTGAAGAAAGAAATTTGGGCATGGAGGAGAAAAAAAAAAATATTTCAATAATTCTAGGCGCAATAAATGATAATGCTGATATGTGATGGAAACCTTCGTTTTGGACCAAGAAGGTAGCAAATAACCTTTCAATAGAAGAGAATGTTGTAGGTCAGAGTTCAACGGTACGATCCTTGGTGCTCTCTCATCTTGGAGGTTTTCCTGCAGATATTTAGTGACCTGACTAGGTTATACCATCAGTGTTAGAAGGGAGTGGCATTATTGTGGAGGAGGAGGAGGAGGAAGAAGAGGAGGAATGTGGGGTCCTTGGTGCTCTCTGAGCTTGTTGATTTTAGAATAGATAGAATAGAATAGAATAGAATAGAATAGAATAGAATAGAATAGAATAGAATAGAATAGAATAGAATAGAATAGAATAGAATAGAATAGAATAGAATAGAAATAGAATAGATGGAATGGAATGGAATGGAATGGAATGGAATAGAATAGATAGAATAGAATAGAATAGAATAGAATAGAATAGAATAGAATAGAATAGAATAGAATAGAATAGAATAGAATAGAATAGAATAGAATAGCATAGAATAGAATAGAATATATGGAATAGAATAGAATAGAATAGCATAGAATAGAATAGAATAGAATATATGGAATGGAATGGAATAGAATAGAATAGAATAGAATAGAATAGAAAGAATAGAATAGAATAGAAGAATAGAATAGAATAGAATAGAATAGAATAGAATAGGAATATATGGAATGGAATGGAATGGAATAGAATGAATAGAATAGAATAGAATAGAATAGAATAGAATAGAATAGAATAGAATAGAATAGAATAGAATAGAATAGAATAGAATAGAATAGAATAGAATAGAATAGAATAGAATAGGAATATATGGAATGGAATGGAATGGAATGGAATGGAATAGAATAGAATAGAATAGAATAGAATAGAATAGAATAGAATAGAATAGAATAGAATAGAATAGAATAGAATAGAATAGAATAGAATAGAATAGATGGAATGGAATGGAATGGAATGGAATGGAATAGAATAGGATAGGATAGGATAGGATAGGATAGGATAGGATAGGATAGGATAGGATAGGATAGAATAGAATAGAATAGAATATATGGAATGGAATAGAATAGAATAGAATAGAATAGAATAGAATAGAATAGAATAGAGTAGAGTAGAGTAGAGTAGAGTAGAGTAGAGTAGAGTAGAGTAGAGTAGAGTAGAATAGAATAGAATAGAATAGAATAGAATAGAATAGAATAGAATAGAATAGAATAGAATAGAATAGAAAATATGGAACAGAATGGAATTGAGTGGAGTAGAGTAGAGTACATTACAATAGAATACAGTAGAATAGAATAACAGAGTCAGAAGGGACCTTGGAGGTCTTCTAGTCCAACCCCCGAATGAGGCAGGAAACCCTTCAGAAGGTCCATCTATTGGGACCAAGAAGAAGATCCTTTTCGGTGGTGGCTCACTCCCAGTGGAACATCATCCCTGTGGAGATCAGATTGGCCCCCACTGAAGACACGGTTCTGCCCATGGCTCTGGAGGTCTCAGGGTGGCCCCTGGTTTGACTGTTGTCACCAAGGAGAAGTGGGGTTATAGAGTTTTGCATTGGGTTTTTATTTCTGTACGTTGCTTGGCATCGCCATGCATAAGTCACCAGCCGTATAAATTTTCTTAATAATTTTTTTAAAAAACCTCCCCCACCACCACAAGTCTAATTCTCTCCCCATTTCCAAATTCATGTTCAACCTTGGAGGATGCACCAACATTAATATTAAATTATTGGAATTTAGAATGGTGGATCTTTTTACCTTTCGAGCAAAGAAACAACTTTTATTCCTTAGGCTGAACCGGTCTTCTCCTTGTAGACTTATGACAGCAGGCAACAGAGTTTTCTTTTTAACGTGTGCCAGTGTGCCCACAGTAAAAAAAAAAAAGAAAGACCATAAAGGTTATCTTAATACCACTTTACAATGCCTTGGTAAGGCCACACTTGGAATATGGCATCCAGTTTTGGTCACCACAATTTAAAAAAGATTTTGAGACTCTAGAAAGGGTGCAGAGAAGAGCAACAGAGATTATCAGGGGACTGGAGGCTAAAACATATAAGCAACGGCTGCTGGAATTAGGGAGAATTAAGAGAAGGACGAGGGGGGACATGATAGCAGTGTTCCAGTATCTCTCAGGGGCTGCCCCAAAGAAGAGGGAGTCAAGCTATTCTCCAAAGCACCTGAAGGCAGGACAAGAAGCAACGGATGGAAACTAGTCAAGGAGAGAAGCAACCTGGAACTAAGGAGAAACTTCCTGACAGTTAGAACAATTAACCAGTGGAACAACCTGCCTCCAGAAGCTGTGAATCTATCTTATTTTATCTTAAAAGGCTGGAAAGTCGGATGCAATGGGGGGGGGGAGGAAGATCCTGAACTCTGGCAGATAAGTTGACCAAATCTAAGGCTACCGCTTATATACAAGCACTTTCTATAGAGTGACGATCGAGAGCATCCTGTCTGGTTTGGAAGCATCCCTGCTTCAGACAGGAAGGTGGTGCAGAGAGTGGTGAGGACGGCAGAAAAGATCATGGGCAGTTCCCTCCCTCCCATCCAGGACATGGCAAAGAAGCATTGCTTGAGCAGGGTCCATAAGATTGACAGGGACACTACTCATTCTCTTCACAACCTGTTTTCCTTGTTCCCTTCTGGGAGGAGGGGGCTTCGTGGTATCCGTAGCAGAACATCCAGATTCAGCCACAATTTCATTCCATACATACAGCATTAACCTTGTGAATGCTCAAGCTTCCTCCTTCCGTTATATATTCAAGATGGACAGTATTTAATATTTATTTGTTATGTATATGTAGGGGTGTGGGTCTATACATATGTTGTATATAATATGTTTTAGGTGTGTGTCATGGTGTCATGTATGTGTTTCACCATGAGAGTGGGCAACTAAATTTCATTTTTGATGTGTGCCTTTGTGCCCACAGTAAAGAGATGACAATAAAGGTTATCTCATCTCATCTCACCTCACCTTACCTTACCTTACCTTACCTTACCTTACCTTACCTTACCTTACCTTACCCTACCCTACCCTACCCTACCCTACCCTACCCTACCTTACCTTATCCTATCCTATCCTATCCTATCCTATCCTATCCTATCCTATCCTATCCTATCCTATCCTATCCTATCCTATCTTACCAAGAATATCCTAAATTTTCCTTTGATATCCTCGCCGTCTTTCTTGTGACATTTACAGCCCTCACACAAGGTGTACGATACATTCAAGCAAGCTGTTAAAATTTGCAGTGAAACTTGTGTTTTGCAGCACCTTGGTTGAAGCCGTTCTCACTCAGAGGAGGCAACAGAAGTAGGACAGCAACTTTACAGGACTTTACAACTCCCATGGACTCTGTGTATTTGCAATTCCTCCATCTACTGGAGAAAGGTATATATAGCATCTCACCTTGGTGGAAGATAGATGAGGTCAGGAAGATAGCTTGAGTTTCCTCAAATTGGAGTCTGGAGAAGTTTTTTTTTTTTTTGCCACGTTGATGAGATGCCTGCAGGCAGGAAGTCAAGGGCAGGGACACTGTCCTATAAATAGGTCCACCTTAGTCATATGAATGAATGCTGAGGGTTTCGGGTCCACAGAGGTTGGAGAACCAGTTATAAATGAGCATTCTATGCAGTTTGGGGTGAAGGTGCAATATGATAGGACTTACGGAGTCCAAGAAACCTTGCTGAATTAGCTTGAATGTTGGGTTTTATTTCAGTGTCCCAGTAGCTCTGTGTGTCCCATGGATCCAATTAGTTGATGTTTGAAAGTTGCGCAACCTATAACCAAAGAGGTGACGTGGGCAGCAGGGTTCAGAACAGTGTGGACCTCTCCTTTGAGTTGCAAGCTGCAATGCCACACAATCTCACTATCAGGAACAGTGGCACTAGTGTACAGTAAAGATCAAACAACTGCTCCCTCTGCTGACAAGATGTCATGAGACAATAAGACCCCTTGAATCTGCCAACAAAGGACCAGGGTTGAGATCCTTCCCTCTTTGCCACATTAGTTGCCAAAAAAGCCAACACAGTGCTAGGCTGCATTAACAGTGCGATAGAATCAAGATCATGAATCAAGCTTAGCTACTGCTAAGCTTGTAAGCCGCCCTGAGTCTTCAGAGAAGGGGGGGATATAAATGGATTTTTTTTTAAAAAAGTGTTAATATATCTTTATAATGCCTTGGTAAGGCCACACTTGGAATACGGCATCCAGTTTTGGTCACCACGATGTAAAAAAAAAGATGTTGAGAGTATAGAAAGAGTGCAAGAGAAGAGCAACAAAGAAGATCAGGGAACTGGAGGCTAAAACATATGAAGAACGGTTGCTGGAATTGGGTATGTCTAGTTTAATGAAGAGAAGGACCAGGGGTGACATGACAGCAGTGTTCCAGGGGCTGCCCCAAGGAAGAGGGAGTCAACCTGTGCTCCAAGGCAACTGAAGGCAGGAGAAGAAGCAATGGATGGAAGAAGCAATGATCAAGGACAGAAGAAACCTACAAATAAGGAGGAATTTCCTGACAGTTAGAACAATTAATCAGTGGAAATTGTGAATGCTGTAACACTGTAAGTTTTAAAGGAGAGATTGGACAACCATTTATCTGAAATGGTATCGGGTTTCCTACCTGAGCAGGTATTTGGACTAGAAGACCTTCAATGTCCCTTCCAACGTCTACTCTACTCTACTCTACTCTACTCTACTCTACTCTACTCTACTCTACTCTACTCTACTCTACTCTACTCTACTCTACTCCACTCCACTCCACTTCTATTCTATTCTATTCTATTCTATTCTATTCTATTCTATTCTATTCTATTCTATTCTATTCTATTCTATTCTATTCTATTCTATTCTATTCTATTCTATTCTATTCTTTCACACTGAATGGAGGGGCAGGACAGCAATAACGATCCTGTGACAACACAACACAGATGACTCTTCAACGGGGAGCAAACACCGAGGAGAAAGGGGTTCTTAGTGCTCTCTCACCTTGGTTTTTTCCTTGCAGATGTTTCATTACCAAACCCATAACATCATCAGTGTTACCCCACTCCATTCTATCACTGATGATGTTAAGGTAAAGGTAAAAGTAAAGGTTCCCCCGCACATGTGTGCTAGTCGTTTCCGACTCTCGGGGCCGGTGCTCATCTCCGTTTCAAAGCCGAAGAGCCAGTGCTTGTCCGAGGACGTCTCCGTGGTCACGTGGCCGGCATGACTAGACGCCAAAGGCGCACGGAACGCTGTTACCTTCCCACCTTATTGGTCCCTATTTTTCTACTTGCGCTTTTACGTGCTTTCGAACTGCTAGGTTGGCAGAAGCTGGGACAAGTAACAGGCGCTCACTCTGCTACGCGGCACTCGGGATTTGACCCGCCAAACTGCGGACCTTCTGATCGACAAGCTCAGCGTCCTAACCCACTGAGCCACCGCGTCCCTGATGATGTTACTATTTAGCAAAAGCACTTTATATACTCCTTCATGGTGCTTTATAGCACTCTCTAAGCAGTTTAAAGAGTCAGTATGTTGCTCCCAACAATCTGGGTCCTCATTTTACCAACCTTGGAACAATAGAAGGCAGAGTCAACTTTGTTCCGGTTAGGATCGAACACCAGCAGTGGGCAGAGTTAGCCTGCAATATTGTATTCTAACCACTGAGCCACCAAAGCTCTTCTACAGCTGAGTAATGAACTGTCTGCAACAAAACAACCATGGTCAGAGAGCACCAAAGACCCTACAGTCCCGCCCTCCTCCATCCCCCCCAAACTCCACTTCCATCTAGCACAGAGGATGTTACCTAGTTGGGTAATGAAGCATCTGCAAGAAAACAACCAAGCTCAAAAAGCACCAAGGTCCCCACAATCCCCCTCCTCCTCCTCCCTCCCTCCCTCCTTCCATAAAACCCACTCCCTTCTAACACTAATGATGTTACCTTGTTGGGTAATGAAACATCTGCAAGAAAACAACCAAGCTTAGAGAGCACCAAGGACCCCACAGTTGTCGTCATCATCGTCATCGTCCTCCTCCTCCTCCTCATAAAACCCACTCCTTTCTAGCACTAATGATGTTACCTTGTTGGGTAATGAAGCATCTGTAAGAAAACCACTCAGCTCAGAAAGCACCAAGGACCTCACATTTCAACACTGATCTACAAATATTCTCTTCTATCAATACACAGGATGATCTTCTGAAAGGCATCTGACTAGTCATAGTTGCAAGAAGCATGCTTGGTTTGTTGTTGTTGGCTGCGAAGTCGTGTCCAACCCATTGTGATGCCATGGACAATGTTCCTACAGGCCTTCCTGTCCTCTACCATCTTGTGGAGTCCATTTAAGCTCACGCCTCCTGCTTCAGTGACTCGATCCAGCCACCTCATGCTCTGTCGTCCCTTCTTCTCTTGCCCTCAACCTTTCCCAGCATTAGGCTCTTCTCCAGTGAGTCCTTCCTTCTCATTAGGTGGCCAAAGGATTTGAGTTTCAGCTTCACGATCTGGCCTTCTAAAGAGCAGTCAGGGTGGATCTCCTCTAGGACTGACCGGTTTGATCAGGCTCTTTAGCTCTTCACTTTCTGGCATTAGAGTGGTATCATCTGCATATCTTAGGTCCAACTTTCACAGCCATACATTTCTTCCCCATCTATTTGCCAGGAATTGAGAGGGCCGGATGCCATGATCTTGGTTTTTTTAATGTTAAGTTTCAACCCAAATTTTGCACTCTCCTTCTTCACTCGCAACAAGAGACTCTTTAGTTCCTCTTCACTTTCTGCCATTAGAGTGGTATCATCTGCATATCTTAGGTTGTTGATGTTTCTTCCGGCAATCTTAATTCCAACTTTTGATTCATCTAGCCCTGCCTTTCTCATGATGTCCTCTGCATATAAGTTAAATAGGCAGGGCGACAGTATACAGCCTTGCTGGATTCCTTTCCCAATTTTGAACCAATCAGTGGTTCCATGTCCAGTTCTCACTGTTGCTTCTTGGCCCGCATATAGGTTTCTCAAGAGACAAATAAGATGGTCTGGTACTCCCATCTCTTTAAGAACTTGCCACAGTTTGTTATGATCCACACAATCAAAGGCTTTAGCATAGTCAATGAAGCAGAAGTAGATGTTTTTCTGGAACTCCCTAGCTTTCTCCATGATCCAGCGTATGTTGGCAATTTGATCTCTAGTTCCTCTGCCTCTTCAAAATCCTGCCTGCACTTCTGGTAGTTCTCAATCAACATACTGCTGGAGTCTAGCTTCATCATTTGTTTTGTTTTAAGAGAAGATTTTTTTTAAAAAAAAATCAGTCCTTCTACTTGATTTTTCCCCAGTTTGACAATGCTTTATATTTTTAGGTCTGTCAGACACATTGGGGTATAATATTCTAAATACACGCCAGAGTTAAAAAAAAATAGCGTTATGATGCATGTTGTTATTTTCAGGCATCTAATAATACTCTGGGTTTCATTTATTTGTTTTTCTTTTTTCTTTTCTTTTATTTCAGACCTCGATTTGTCACCATAGTGGGTTGGAAACTTCGGGGTGCTGAGGATATTTCTCTTGGTAATTAAATGTTAAGCATAGAATGAATCTTACCGGCAGGATGACAACAGATACAGTGAGAGGCACAGGTGTGGGGTGGGAAATACTTGGCTTGCTCATCGGAGGTGTGAAAGAAATCCTGAAAATGGTGGTGTTCATTAGATCTGCATGAGTCAAATAGCAATGGTACTGAAAGTTATATGCTGCTTTGCAGTGCTTTACAGCCCTCTCTAAAAGATTGGCAGAGTCAGCATGTTGCCCCCAACAATCTGGGTCCTCATTTTACCCACCCGGGAAGCTCGAGTCAACCTTGAGCCAGTCAGGATTGAACTGCTGGCAGTGGGCAAAGTCAGCTTGCAATACTGCATTCTTACCACTGGGCCACCAGATATAGAATAGGTCATGATTGAGATAGATAGATAGATAGATAGATAGATGATAGATAGATAGATAGATAGATAGATAGATAGATAGATAGATAGATAGATAGATGATGGATGGATGGATGGATGGATGGATGGATGGATGGATGGATGGATGGATAGGCAGGCAGGTAGACAGGCAGGCAGGCAGATAGGTAGGTAGGTAGATAGTGTGTGTGTGTGTGTGTGTGTGTGTGTGTGTGTGAGAGAGAGAGAGAGAGAGAGAGAGAGAGAGAGAGAGAGAGAGAGAGAGAGAGAGAATAGAGATGGGGTAGCACAAAAGCAATGATTGATATACCACTTCACCGTGCTTTACCACCCTCTCTAAGCAGTTTACAGAGTCAGTCTCTTGCCCCCAACACTCTGGGTCCTCATTTTACTGACCTCAGAAGAATGGAAGGCTGAGTCAACCTTGAGCCGGTTAGGATCGAACTCCTGGCAGTGGGCAGATTCACCCTGCAATCCTGCATTCTAACCACTGCACCACTAATGGTTTAAAGAGATTGAATCTCTCTTTAATGTTCTTCTACCTGTTGCTTCTCGTACTGTCCTCAGGTGCTTTGGAGAGTAAACAGACACTCTCTTCCCTACAGTGGGGTACAAATAAATAAGTCAAGCTACATTAATCTTTAATTCTATGTGGGGTAGGTGTTGAGGTATTTAAATTGAGCAGCTGGGGCAATGGGGTGGTGCAATGAGCCAGAACACAGAGTTGTAGCTGATTGGTTGGAGAGTGCTGGCTCCTGCATGAGGCAATCTGCACTATGATTGGTTGCTGTGGTTGTGGAGGGGGAGTTTCCCTTTTTCCCCACCTTTTTTCTTCTATGTGCCCTGTGACTTATGCCTGACAGTGAGCAGTGAGTTTTGCCCAGGTTCGCCTGGTGCGCCAGTTGCGACCCTATCTGGACTGAGATGCCCTATGCACAGTCACTCATGCGCTCGTGACCTCCCGTTTGGACTACTGCAACACTCTCTACATGGGGCTACCCTTGAGGACCACTCGGAGGCTTCAGCTGGTGCAGAATGCGGCCGCGCGAGTCGTGATGGGGGTCTCCCGATACTCCCATGTAACACCTCTACTCCGTGAGCTGCATTGGCTTCCAGTTGCCCTTCGGGTGAGATTCAAGGTGCTGGTGATGATCTATAAAGCCCTAAATGGTGAGGGTCCGGGATATTTGAGGGAACACCTGCTGCCAGCATCAAGTTCTCTTCGTCCAGTGCGCTCCCACAGGGAGGGTCTTAACAGGGTGCCGCCGGTTAAAGACTGCCGGTGGGTAACACCCAGGGGTAGGGCCTTCTCAGTGGGTGCGCCTGCCCTGTGGAACCAGCTGCCTGCAGAGCTTAGGACTGCACCCAACCTCCGTTCATTCCGCCGGGGCCTGAAGACCTGGCTCTTCGAGCTCTCTGGCCCAGGCTGAGAATTTTTTTTAATTTTAATTTTAACTGGGTTTTAATTTTCTCAGGGTTCTATTTAATCTCTTTTACTTTTGTTTTAACGTTTGTATTGACTATTTTTTAAATGCCCTGTAAACCGCCCTGAGTCCTTCAGGAAAGGGCGGTATATAAATCTAAATAATAATAATAATAATAATAATCCTGCACAATACTGCATTCTAACCAGTGCACCACCATGGCTCCAATACAGTTTGAGGCTGTGTTAAAGAGGGTCTGCAGCCAAGATGGTGGCTGCCCTGGGGCAATCAGTGCTTTATCTGGGTTTTATGGGTGCTGCATCATTGCAATCAATATCTTGGACTTTTGAGACTATATCCTACAGACACTTTTTCTATGTCAAATGAAGTCACTGTTCCACTTTGTTCTGCATTGCTGAAGTTCCACCAGGAATGCTATGTCCAGGTCAGGACTCTACAAATCCTCCTCCCAAAAAACCACCCAGAGAAATTTATGGAGATTCTCAGTCATTCAGGTCAAGAGGCAACTAGACCACCACCACCTCCTCCTCCTCCTCCTTCTTCCTCCTCCTTCCTCCTTCCTCCTTCCTCCTCTTTAAGACATTTTGCTGAAGAAGCTTCTTGGGTGAGTAGCAAAACGTCTTCAAACAAAGACAAGAAAGTCCAGTTGCCTCCTGGAAATAAGCACCTTTGGGACAACCCAGAAAAATTGAAAGAGTAATGCAGTTGCCAAAAAAAGCCAACACAGTCCTAGGCTTCATTAACAGAGGGAGAGAATCAAGACCTCATGAAGCGTTAATACAACTTTATAATGCCTTGGTAAGGCCACACTTGGAATACAGCATCCAGTTTGGGATGCCACAATGTAAAGATGTTGAAACTCTAGAAAGATTACAGAGAAGAACAACAAAGATGATTAGGGGACTGGAGGCTAAAACATATGAAGAACGGTTGCTGGAATTGGGTATGTCTAGTTTAACGAAGAGAAGGACGAGGGGGGACATGATAGCAGTCTTCCAGTATCTCAGGGGCTGCCCCAAAGAAGAGGGAGTCAAGCTATTCTCCAAAGCAGCTGAAGGCAGGACAAAAAGAAATGGATGGAAAGTCATCAAGGAGAGAAGCAACCTAGAACCAAGGAGGAAGTTTAGTTTAGGACTAAGGAGAAAATTCCTGACAGTGAGAACAATTAACCGGTGGAATAACCTGCCTCCAGGAGCTGCAAATGCTCCAACACTGGAAGTTTTTAAGAAGAGACTGGACACCCATTTGTTTGAAATGGAATAGGGTTTACTGCCTAAGCAAGGGGTTAGGGCTTAATGAAAACATGATATCAGTCTTCCAATATCTCAGGGGTTGCCCCAAAGAAGAGGGAGTCAAGCTATTCTCCAAAGCACCTGAAGGCAGGACAAGAAGCAATGGATGGAAAGTGACCAAGGAGAGAAGCAACCTAGAACCAAGGAGGAAGTTTAGTTTAGGACTACCTATACACAAGATTCTGGTCAACTAAAGTCCAAAACTAAATTGGCCCCAGATAAGGGTCAACAGAATTCATGAGGCATTGGAGTTGGAACACTTGCAGGAACAGAATGATTCTAAGCTAATGACACATTTAACCCCACCCCCTCTGCTACGTTCTCTCCTACAATGGATTGATTTTGAGTCAATGAAGGGATCTGCTGTAGAAACTTTGCTTGCTTAGCGATGGAGATCAGAGAAAGAGATAAATGACAGGTGATGTTCTCATGTTCATTACTGTTAGCCAGAATTATTATTTGCAATTAAAGAACTTGTGCTGAAGCTTTTCATTAGTTTGTAACAGAGAAAACACTGCAGAACAATATTCTTCCCAGCTAGTGATACCATCCTCTATTAAATAAATGTTATTGTTGGACAGATTTATTTGCTTTTTTTCATGAATGCATAACCCAGCCATTCTAATTGCCTTATTTTGTCAGACCCTGCTAATGATAAAAGGGCAGGACTGACATATAAATGACTAGCATTCATGTATTTGAAAAACATACAGAAACACACATGAAGCTGATCCGAGTGACAGACGGGGAATGTAAATGCAAATGAGAGTTGAACAACAACTATAGGGGTGTGTGTGAGAGTGTGCCCTACATATTTAAAGCAGCATGATGATCATTACAAGCAACGACTCCAGAGACAGGCATTCCCATTGGAAAAAAAAACAATAATAGCCACCTCTGTGTTTGCTGCTGCAAGCAACATCATTTCAATTAGTGCTCAGATGAACACAATCTTTTCTTTTGGGCTGTCACCTGCTAATTTCATTTGAATCTGATGCCATGTGTGTCACCTCCTGCATTGGGAAAAGAGAGCAAATGCGTCTTCACCTTGGTTGCTCTAAAGGTGTGTATGCATGGATTTGTATGTGTGTGAATGTAGACATAATAAGAATGTTCATGGCTGTGCTGTGCTGCTCTCTCTCTCTCTCTCTCTCTCTCTCTCTCTCTCTCTCTCTCTCTCTCTCTCTCTCTCTCTCTCATACACACACACACACACACACACAGATGTAAGTGTGGTTTAGTTGATTTAGAATAGAATAGAGCTGGAAGGGACCTTGGAGGTCTTCTAGTCCAGCCCCCTGCTCAAGCAGGAGAACCTATACCATCTCAGACAGGTGAATGTCCAGTCTCTTCTTAAAAATCTCCAGTGATAGAGCACCCATGATTTCTGAAGGCTGTTCCACTGGTTGATTGTCCTCACTGTCAGGAAGTTTCTCTTTAATTCCAGATTGCTTCTCTCTTTGATCAGTTTCCAACCACTGTTTCTTGTCCTGCCTTCCGGTGGTTTGAAAAATTAGTTGACCCCCTCTTCTTCTTTGTGGCAGCCCCTCAGATATGGGAACACTGCTATCATGTCACCCCTTTTTCTTCTTTTCTCCAGACTAGCCAAACCCAAGTCCTGCAGCTGTTCTTAGTATGTTTTAGTCTCCAGGCCTTTGATCATCTTAGTTGCTCTTCTCTGAATTTTTTCCAAACTCTCAACATCTTTTTTGTGATATGGTGACCATTTATTAATATTCCCCTGCAACTCCCTTCACCCAAAAACCCAGAACTGTCCGAATTAAGCTCAGCCACAAGCGGACCAATGCTAATCCACTGAGAAATGGCCAGTGAGTCCACAAGGCAACTTGAAAGTTTCTCAATCAAAATAAACCCGCCGGGCAAAATTAAATCCACAATACAAGAGGGTTAACAAGGCAAGAAAAGTCCAGAGTTCACAAGGCACCATTCCAGGTCAAGGTACAGGGTCAATCCAAAGCAAGGCAAGAATCACAATGAGCAGAAAACGCACACACACACAGCTAGGAAATGAACATATTGTTTCCAGCATTGCTTCCATCTCTCTGCTGTGCAAAATAGCCAGCTTCTGCTGCAACCCATCAAGAAGGGCAAGGCTTTTTCCTCATGAGTAATCCAGCTGGCCTTCTCTGCTCCTGCCTTTTCTCTGTTCTTGGATCAGGTGCCGAAGGCAGCTCTTTTTCCTATCTCTGACAGGCTGCAGCTGTGTGTTTTCCCCACTTGAAGCCTAAGGGCCGTCCTGCCGCAGCTGTGCTTGAACCAAATCCCCCTCAGATGGTTGCTGCTTGCAGCAATTAACTAACTCCCCTCCAGATGTGCCTGGAACTGGTTCACCTTCCTCCAAACTGACATCTGGAGAGCTATCTGGGGACGCTTCGAAGGAAGTCATCACAATAACTCAGTACAGAAATCTAACCACAGGCTCTTCCCTACGTCCCAGTAACCATGCGACAAAACTTGTGCTGATCAGCATAACCAAGTAGCTGGCATTGTGTACAGGACCATCTGCACAAAATATGAGCTACACCTTACCAAATCCAGAAGAGAGATTCCACAGATTATAATAGGGCTAAGCATTCAGACAAATCAGCCATCAACAGGCACACGGAGATTAACAGCATCTTGGTGCCATTCAACAGAAACAATCAGAAAGCTAAAAGACCAGCAACCAACACCCAGAGAAGCAGAGATTAACACCAGGATTAACACTGGACCAATAATCAAAAAGTAAACAATGCCCCAATCAAATAATTATTAACTCAGACAGCAAACAATAAGCAATTCCCACCAACATTGGCAGGACAGGTTACTATGTATAAATAGAGAGCAAACCCACCTCACATCTAGCACTGATGATGCTACCTAGTTGGGTCACGAAACATCTGTAGGAAAACCACCAAGCTCAGAAAGCACCAAAGACTCCACAATTCTCCTCCTCTTCCTCCTCCTCCCTTTCTTCTCCTCCTCCACTCCAAACACTCACTGCCATCTCGCACTGATGATGTTACCTAGCTGAATCATGAAACATCTGCAAGAAAACCACCAAGGTTAGCACAGTCCTCCTCATCTCCACAAACCTTACTTCCTTCTAGCACTGATATTGCCTAGTTGGATCATGAAACATCTGCAAGAAAACCACCAAGCTCAGAGAGGGCAATTCAATCCTGAGCTGCAAGTATTGTGTTCTTTTAGTACAAATCCAAATTAGGATGGCAATGGCTAAGAAAGGACAACCCTTTTTCCTCTTATACTGGCGAACACAAATTTTGCAAAATCACCGATTCCTCTCGTTCTTGATGTTGTCTGACGTTTTCCTTCAAGGAGTGTTCAGCGGGGGTGGGGGGAGAGAATATTTGTTTTCCACAATTGGGCTGCAATTCGTTGCCACCATTTTATTTTCTCCACATTCCCACTGGAATAGGATTTTCTTATTTAGAAAGCATTATGAGGAGTCTTCAGCATAGCTGTCAACAATCCAACAATGTGTAGAATTTGGGTCCTTGCCTGCCAACATTAGAAGCAAAGCAGCTGTGGATATCCAGAAGTGGAAACAGAATTAATCAAGGTTTTTGCTTTTGAGAAATTGTCTTTTCCTTGATGATGAAATGTTTGGTAGAAAATGCCTTCGCTGAAAAGAGTCAAGGTTCCGACGGACGAACCCAACCAAGCAAACATCTTTGAGATGTTCTGATCTTTTAATGTAAAACTTTGTTGAGTACCTCATTTCGGCATGTATGAAAGCAAAACCAGCTCTGGCAAACCCCAGCCCAAACCTCTATAGTAAAAGTATAGAATTCCCCCCTCCCATCCTTGAACAGGTCACATTGGCCAATTAGGTGTAAAATATTGTTATGAGAAAATGTCTCTGAGTCAGGTCAGGCACCTGGTGAATCGTCCTTGATTCTCACAGTCGACATAAGATGCCCGTGGTCAATGTGAATCAGTTGGGCGGCCATGTAAATTTTCTTCATAAATACACAGTCAATAAATATGACTCTTTTCTATTTGGGTGTTAAACAAACTCCCATTCTTGCGGTTTGGTGGCAACCTCTGAAGAGATCTCTGGGTGGGGGCATCACCCACATATCGTGAGCCCATCAATACAGTATATGCACTATTTGGATTCATAGATTGTTCAATAACAATAGACTTACAGTATATACCACTTCACAGTGCTTTACAGCCTTCTCTGAGTGGTTTACAGAGTCAGCATGTTGCCCCCAACAATCTGGCTCCTCATTTTACTAAAAGGATGGAAGGATGAGTCAACCTTGAGCAGGTCAGGATCAAACTCCTGCCAGCGGGCAGAGCCAGCCTGCAATACTGCCTTCTAACCACTGCACCACCAGGGCTCATGGGACCAGGCAATACAAAGGTAAATTCAATGGGCAGTATCTCTTCATCCTCCTCCATTTGTCCAGGTGGTCAAGATGCCTCTTACTCAACATAAGAACCCATCTGGATGGTCTTTTGAACAGACTGAATAGCTACTCGAGTTTTCTGATTATTCCCAAAGGATACTCTTGTGTTTCTTATAGCTATGTATTTATCTCTAATTAGTCAGACTTTATTTCTTCTCCTGTTTCTCCATTCCCAGCAAACGCAGGTCCAGATCGCAAACTTGGCTTCAAGGTCCAATTAAAAATTAAGAGGCAAAAATATTGTTTGTTTTGCTCTACACAGCAGAAGTGAACGCCATGAGTGACTATTCTCTCGGAATGCAAACCAGAATAATATATGGAAAGCTATTAATTTTCTCCTTTGCCTCCATAATAATTATGTTTATTATTGCCATTTATTTCAAATTCTATAAATTTTATCTCTAGTAATGAGTGAAAGAAAGAGCGAGTAGCTATTGAAGGAGCACCGTGACTAGCCTTAAGTTTTAATGTTTGCAAGCATATAACTGTCTTCCTCTTTCCTCCCCACAAACCCAATAAATAGAGTCTATTCACAATCAGCTTTAAAGCCTATCCCATTGACATCAATGGAAGTCACATTAAAGATTACAACAGTGTTCAGCAGCAGCCAAAAAAGCCAACACAATCCTAAATTGCATTAATAGAGGGATTGAATCAAGATCCCATGAAGTGTTAATACCACTTTATAAGGACTTGATAAGACCACACTTGGAATACTGCATCCAAGTTTTGGTCTTCACGATACAAAAAAAAGATGTTGAGACTCTGGAAGGAATGCAGAGAAGAGCAACAAAGATGATTAGGGGACTGGAGGCTAAACCATATGAAGAATGGTTGCAAGAATTGGGTATGTCTAGTCTATTGAAGAGATGGACTAGAGGTGACATGATAGACAGCAGTCTTCCAACATCTAAGCAGCTGCCCGAAAGAAGAAGGGACAATGTATTCTCCAAACCATCTAAAGGCAGAACAAGAAGCAATGGGTGGAAACTAATCCAGGAGAGAAGCAACCTAGAACTAAGGAAAAAATTCCTAAGGGTGGGAACAATCAACCAGTGGAACGGCTTGCCTTCAGAAGTTGTGGGGACCCCATCGATGGAGGCTTTTAAGAAGAGACTGGACAGCTACTTGTCTGGAATGGTATAGCATTCCAGACAAGGTCACTTCCAACTCTGTTATTCTGTTACTAATTGTTAGGCATGGGGACATTACTGGCCTGAAATGGTATAGGTTCTCCTGTTCGAGAAGGGGGCTGGATTAGAAGACCTCCAAGGTCCCTTCCATTCTATTGACCTTCTGCCCTAAATCTGGAACATCTCTTGAGAAAACTGCCCCTCCCAGGATGACCAAGCTTTTAAAATACTTTCTACTTTAGTGTCAAGAATCAACACTTAACCGTAACCCTTTTTTCCGAGGGAAATATTCTGAAGTGGGGCTGAAAACCATCAGCAGATACCACCATCTCATTCCTGCAATATTCTCGCGGCTCCTGATGGTCAAACTCAGCTTTAAAAAGTGAAAGGGGGAAAAAAGGGATTGTGCCACCAGTCTACCTTTGAGTGCGTTCCCCAGGGAAAACAACAGTGGTTTCCAGACGTTAATGGGAAGGCTCAAAAGTTCTATTCCAAAAATCAAGAGGGAAGCCGCAACAGTGTGACTGGAGTGCTGCCATAGAATCCGAGACACCTAGTCACAGCTTCCATTTTGATCTTTTTTAAAAAAAAAACAAAAAACACTGTGCCTTGTGGAAAATACTTTGCGTTTGGACAAACCAGCAGTGCCAATTTAGATACGTTTAAATGAGTTCTATTTCCGTTGGGTGGGATTTTAGCTTCCAAAGCAGCCTTAGTGATGCCGACACCATTAGCTTTATAGCTGCCCAGTAATTTACAAGGATAACAGAATAACAGAGTTGGAAGGGACCTTGAAGGTCTTCTAGTCCAACCCCCTGCTCAGGCAGGAAGCCCTATACCATTTCAGAAATATGACTGGCCAATCTCTTCTTAAAAACTTCCAGTGTTGGAACACCCACAACTTCTGGAAGGAAGCTCTCCCACTGGTTGATGGTTCTCACTGTTAGGAAATTCCTCCTTAGGTCTAGGTTGCTTCTCTCCTTGATTAGTTTCCATCCATTGTTTCTCCTCTTGCCTTTTGGAAAATAGGTTGACCCCCACTTCTTTGTGGCAGCACCTCAAATAATAAATAATAAACCTTTATTGTCAATGTACAACATGTGTACATTGAGATTATCTGAGCCTCCCCCCCGTGCTCTCTCCCCCCAACACACAGTGACAACAAACCCTCCATCCTACCACACCATGGTCATATTGGAATCATGGTCACACCATGGTCATATTGGAACACTGCTACCATGGCGCCTGTAGTCCTTCTTTTCACTAGACTAGAAAAGACCCAATTCATGCAATTGTCCTTCGTAGGTTTTAGCCTCCAGTCTCCTAATCATCCTTGTTGCTCTTCTCTGCAGTGTTTCTAGAGTCTCAATGTTTATTTTACATTGCAATGATCAAGATTGGATGCAGTATTCCAAGGGAGGTCTCACTAAGGCTTTGTAAAGAGGCACTAATGCTTCATGTGTTCTTGAAGGTGACAATGCCATGAGTATGTGCATCTCATTAAAGCAACCACATGTTTGCCTGGAATCACAGGTCTACTGTGGACTCTTTTCTTCTCAGTTTTGAACCTTGAGTGCTGCACAATCCTGGGGATCACTTTTTTCAGCTTTGTTGTATGCCATTGAGGGAATGAAGTCAAATTTTCCCTTGAGTCTTCCCTTGCTTCTCATATCCCAACCTCACTGCCCTTTCAAGGCCAAACATTGAGGAATCACACTAAGACAAAAGGTAATGGACCAAGACGTTGAGGTTGATCAAAAGTGGCAGCCCCTTCCTGTAAATCTATTCTTTTCAGGACACCAGAGATTCCACCCATTAATTGGAAGATGAAATCAATTAATCAATGATTGAAACTTTTAAGGCACACATTTGATCAACCCCAAGTGATTTGAAGCCACATTTTTGTGCCTTACTTCTGACATTCCTAAGTTACATAACATGGATCAGTCTTAGCTTTTGGGCAAGGTTGAACGTGTTAAATATTCAGCTTCTGAATCTCTACTGCCTTCACTGGAGAATCTAAGCTGCTGACCATGAACAGAACAGAACAGAACAGAACAGAACAGAACAGAATAGAATAGAATAGAATAGAATAGAATAGAATAGAATAGAATAGAATAGAATAGAATAGAATAGAATAGAATAGAATAGAATAGAAAATATAGAACGGAACAGAACGGAACGGAACAGAACAGAACAGAACAGAACAGAACAGAACAGCACAGCACAGCACAGAACAGCACAGCACAGCACAGCACAGCACAGCACAGCACAGCACAGAACAGAACAGAACAGAACAGAACAGAACAGAATAGAATAGAATAGAATAGAATAGAATAGAATAGAATAGAATAGAAAATATGGAGTGGAGTGGAGTGGAGTGGAGTGGAGTGGAGTGGAGTGGAGTGGAGTGGAGTGGAGTGGAGTGGAGTGGAGTGGAATAGAATAGAATAGAATAGAATAGAATAGAATAGAATAGAATAGAATAGAATAGAATAGAATAGAATAGAATAGAATAGAATAGAATAACTTGGAGGTCTTGTAGTCCAATCCCCTGCTCAGGCAGGAAACCAGACTCCTTCACAGCTTGTTAAGATATTTAAATTTAATTGCAAGAATAGAGGCATTGTACAATAAGCCAGAATAGGGATGCAGTGGCTCAGTGGGTTAGGACGCTGAGCTTGTCGATCAGATGGTCGGCAGTTTGGCGGGTCGAATCCCGAGTGTCGCGTAACAGAGTGAGCGCCTGTTACTCATCCCAGCTTCTGCCAACCTAGCAGTTCAAAAGCATGTAAAAATGCAAGTAGAAAAATAGGGTCCACTACGGTGGGAAGGTAACAGCGTTCCGTGCGCCTTTGGCGTCTAGTCATGCTGGCCACATGACCATGGAGAAGTCCTCGGACAAGCGCCGGCTCTTTGGCTTTGAAACGGAGATGAGCACCAGCCCCTAGAGTTGGAAACGACTAGCACGCATGTGCGGGGGAACCTTTACCTTTTACCTTTACAATAAGCCAGAACATATAGTTATAGTTCATTGGCTGGAGAATACTGGCTCTTACATGATGTAATCTGCACTGATTGGTTGCTGTGGCTGTGGAAGGGGAGTTTCTCTTTTCTCCCCACCTTTTTCTTTTGTGTGCTCTGTGATTTACCTCACAATGCTCCTGTTTGCCTGACTAACTAGTTTGCTGTATATATTGACGTAAAATATATTTATTGATATAAAACTACAAGTTCAATTCCCGGACATAGTCCCACACCAGATCCAAGTTTCTCTCTCTTCTGCTCACCTGGTGTGCACCACTTTAGATTCCAAGAGAACTGTGTTGTTGTTGTTGTTGTTTTTAATTGGCCGAGTTAAGGACTGGAGAACTTCCTTGAAGCATTTGCATATTGTAATCCTTCTAGTCCTCCTAATGCTCTTATCACGAAATGTCACAAGACACACAAAAGAGGCATCTTGCCCAACCTGGGAATGTGTGGACAGGATAATTGATGAAAGTTTTCGCAAGGAGAACAATCATCCAGAAACACACAGCAGAAGAAGACCCATCACAACCGCATGAGGGAATTGGGACCAGCACGGATGTTAATGAAAGAAATGGGATTGGTCCAAGAATGTTCTGGTGTCAACTCTTGTTTGTGTTTCTGTTTTTTTTCCCCTTCCCAGAAGTAATCTTAGGGCTGGTTGATTATTTTGTTTCCTTGGGATTTTTATTGCTTTCCTCTGCTTTCAATAAATAAATAAATAAAAATAAACCCAGCTGGAAGGCAAATATATAGAGACTCTGGAGCTGTCGGAAGTGACTCAGCAGAAGGAGCTGAGTGGACCTCGGTAGGAAGAAATCTTTGTCAGCAGAAAGCTGAAGTGTGCACAAAGGCGGGAGACACACCTGGATTCCTTTTTGCACAAATCCAACGAACATTTTTGATTTCCTGGGACAGGGGTAGGCAACCTTGGCTCTTTTATGACTGGTGGACTTCAACTCCCAGAATTCCTCAGCCAGCATGGCTCAGCTTGGAAACCTCTCCCTTTCCCCTCAGCATGGCCAGCTCAGGAATTCTGGGAGTTGAAGTCCAACAGTCATAAAGCGGCCTAGGCCAGGGGTAGGTAACCTTGGCTCTTTTATGACTGGTGGACTTCAACTCCCAGAATTCCTGCTCCAGCATGGCTCAGCTTGGAAACCTCTCCTTTTTCCCTCAGCATGGCTGGCTCAGGAATTCTGGGAGTTGAAGTCCAGGAGTCATAAAGCGGCCTAGGCCTAGGCCAGGGGTAGGCAACCGTGGTTCTTTTATGACTCGTGGACTTCAACTCCCAGAATTCCTGAGCCAGCACGGCTCAGCTTGGAAACTTCTCCCTTTCCTCTCAGCGTAGCTGGCTCAGGAATTCTGGGAGTTGAAGTCCACAAGTCATAAAGCGGCCTAGTCCTAGTCCAGGCAACCTTGGCTCTTTTATGACTGGTAGACTTCAACTCCCAGAATTCCTGAGCCAGCATGGCTCAGCTTGGAAATCTCTCCCTTTCCCCTCAGCATGGCTGGCTCAGGAATGATGGGAGTTGAAGTCCACGAGTCATAAAAGAGCCAAGTTTCCCTACCCCTGTCCTAGGAGAAGATATTCGAGCAGCGGAAAATCAGCCCTTGGCTTCACCTCATGAATCTCATTTTAATCCGATCTTACTTTCATCAAGGCAGGTTGTCCGGATGCTCTTCAACCAAGGACATCATCCCAAAGATGCTTTTTTGTTGTTGTTGTTATTTTCCAAAAGTAAACTGGACCTTGTTTTTCCTTGAAGATGTTTCACTTCTCATCTAAGAAGCTTCTTCAGGTCTTCGGCAAATGGAGCCGCACAAGAGCTTGCCTGCCACATGTGCAGAACATCCCTTCCCCAGTGGGCAGCAAATCAATGTTCTTTCAAAGTTGGCGACTTTAAGATGTGTGGACTTGGGCTCCCAGAATTTCTCAGCCAGCGTGAAGAACACTGTTCTGGTTGAGGAGACAGGCAACTGATAGATAACTCAACATATTTTGGTCAACATGATGTAAAAAAGATGTTGAGACTCTAGAAAGAGTGCAGAGAAGAGCAAGAAAGATGATCAGGGGACTGGAGGCTAAAACATACAAGGAACAGTTGCTGGAATTGGGTATGTCTAAGTTTAATGAAGGGACACAGTGGCTCAGTGGGTTAGGACACTGAGCCTGTCGATCAGAAGGTTGGCAGTTTGGCGGGTTGAATCCCGAGTGCCGCGTAGCAGAGTGAGCGCCTGTTACGCATCCCAGCTTCTGCCAACCTAGCAGTTTGAAAGCACGTAAAAATGCAAGTAGAAAAATAGGGACCACTACGGTGGGAAGGTAACAGTGTTCCATGCACCTTTGGCGTCTAGTCATGCCAGCCACATGACCATGGAGACGTCCTTGGACAAGCACTGGCTCTTCGGCTTTGAAACGGAGATGAGCACTGGCCCCTAGAGTTGGAAACAACTAGCATGCATGTGCAGGGGAACCCTTTACCTTTACCTAAGTTTAATGAAGTGAAGGACCATGGGTGACATGATAGTGGTCTTCCAATATCTCAGGGGTTGCCACAAAGAAGAGGGAGTCAAGCTCTTCTCCAAAGTGCCTGGTTATTATTATTTCAGGTTAAATCCATTCTTCTGAGTTGGAATATTCCATATAAAAAGAAGAGTACCAGGAAGACATAAAGAAGAGGAACACATTTGGCCAGGTGGCTCAGCTACGCATGGATTTTCCTCCTAGCGTGAGCTAGTAGAAGACGTCAATAGCTTGAAGCTTCTTCATTTGTGGAAGTCTTGGTGCTGTCTGAGCTTGGCTTCCTCTCCTCCTTTCCACAAACCCCAGTCCCTTCCTGCACTGATGATGTTCCCCAGTTGGGTCATGAAATGTCTTCAAGCAAACAACCAAGCTCAGAGAGCACCAAGCACCCGATAGTCCTCCTCCTCTTCACAAAACCCACTCCCCCCTAGTAACGACACACTGTTCCATAGCCAGATCATGCAATGTTTGCAAGAAAACTACCAAGCTCAGAGAGCACTGAAGCCCCCACAATCCTCCTCCTCCTTCCTCCTCCTCTCCACAAACCCCACTCCCCTCTAGTACTGACCATGTTCCCTAGTTGGATCAGGGGTAGGCAACCTTGGCTCTTTTATGACTGGTGGACTTCAACTCCCAGAATTCCTGAGCCAGCATGGCTCAATTTGGAAACCTCCCCTTTTTCCCTTAGCGTGGCCAGCTCAGGAATTCTGGGAGTTGAAGTCCACAAGTCATAAAGCGGCCTAGGCCTAGGCCAGGGGTAGGCAACCTTGGCTCTTTTATGACTCATGGACTTCAACTCCCAGAATTCCTGAGCCAGCATGGCTCAGCTTGGAAACCTCTCCTTTTTCCCTCAGGATGGCTGGCTCAGGAATTCTGGGAGTTGAAGTCCAGGAGTCATAAAGCGGCCTAGGCCTAGGCCAGGGGTAGGCAACCGTGGTTCTTTTATGACTGGTGGACTTCAACTCCCAGAATTCCTGAGCCAGCACGGCTCAGTTTGGAAACCTCTCCCTTTCCCCTCAGCGTGGCTGGCTCAGGAATTCTGGGAGTTGAAGTCCACGAGTGTTCCCTAGTTGGATCATGAAAGGTCTGCAAGAAAACTTCCAAACTCTGGGAGCTTCCAAGACCTTCACTGATCACATTCCTTACGTGGGTCTGTCGCGCCCCGTGGGCGCAACACCCAGCGGCGCCACAGACGCGACATTCACCTGGTACCTGGCACCGGACCGAGAGAGCACCCCAACGGCTGCGGCAGCAACGACGGCCGGCTGACTTCCGCCCTTCCCCACTTGTGCACGCCGAGCCGGCTGGAGCTTCTACGGTGGCCTCGCAGAGTCCTAGGCCCCGCCTCCCTTGCTTGCCGGCTATGGTGGCCTCGCAGGCTCCTGGGCCTACACCAGCTGTTGATTTGGCCTTCGCGGCGTTGGCAGACGGGGCCCACGGCAGCGGAGGCCGTTTCCCATATAAGAGGACTGGGGGTTCGCCAGCTTTGCATAGGGACAGCAAGCGGCAGGGTGAAGGTGTATTTGGTTGCCGGGTCCAGGGACGGGTGTGGGGGTGGCGTCGAGCGGCGTCGGGACGAGCGTGCGCGAGGGGATTCAGCTGGGAGGTGGAGGGTGATAGGTGGCGGGCGTGTCGCAAAGGGAGTTGCTTGGGAGAAGCGGGGGTTAAGTAGGGGATGGGCGGAGGTGGGTGCAACCGGGTGGGGCGTGGGTGTGTACCTGCAATGTGTATTTAACAGCGTTGGATGCAGGTAGCAGCCAACGCTGGCTTTGTTCCGTTTGGAGATCGTTTGCTTTTGCTTATTAAACCGTTTTGGAAAACTCAGCTTTCGTCTCGGTTGCTTGAATCTCCTGCTCTCCGGACGAGGTTTGAGAGAAAGCCAGAACCATCTGTAGCAGCGTCTACACGGCCTTCCTCCCAGCCGGCACGGGCTGCTCTGAGGTGTTTCAGATGTGACCAGCCAGGACACCGGGCTGTCGATTGCCCTTTGCCTCCTGCCCGGCCAGCTCCTGTTTCCCCAGCACGGGGGACCGGAACCCGGAGATCCATGGAGCGGACACGGGCCGCTCACCAACTAGGCGGAGATGTTTCCAGACCAGCTGCTCCTGTTCGGGTGGAGACGCCGGTAGAAACACAGCCTCCTCCGTACGAGAGTCCAGAGGAACAAGATCTAGACGAAGATCCGATGGTAAGTGCTCCGGTTTGTCCCTTTGTATTCCCTGTGGTGCTGGTCGGTCCCCGCACCGGTCAGAGAACGGCTTATAAAGCCCTCATAGACTCAGGTAGCACACGGTGCCTAATGAGCCAAGCGGTGGTGGCAAGACTGGGGGTCACGGTGAAGCAACTAACCAGCCCACTACGCTTTCAGCAGGTGGACGGGTCTCTTTTGGGGGGGGCACCTGTTACTCACGTCACTGAACCAATTCGATTAGAAATGGGTGATCACTGGGAGACTTTACGGTTTATAGTGGTGCCTTCTATGACCGAGGCGGTCATTTTGGGACTCACATGGTTGGATCGGTGGGGTCCTACGATCTGGTGGGAGGGGGGTAGCCGCCATCTCCGGTTGGGGTTGGGCCCAAAACCTCCGCGGGAGCACGCATTCTTGGGACCACTACACACGGGGGAACGGGAGAGGGTCTGTGCGGGTGGGCTAGCGCAGGAGGCTCAGGTTCCCCGTGAATACTCCGACCTGTTGGACGTCTTCAATGAACGGGAGTGCGACTCGCTCCCACCCCATCGCTCTACGGACTGCGCCATTGAGCTGGAAAAAGGTGCTAGGTTACCAAAACCCCGGATGTACGCCATGTCTCCAAAAGAGATGCAGGAACTCCGGCGGTACATCGACAAGAACCTGGAGCAGGGATTCATCCAGCCAGCACGGTCTAGAATGGCGGCGCCCGTGCTGTTTCGTGAGAAAAAGGATGGTGGGCTTAGACTGTGCGTGGACTATCGCGGTGTGAACGCGGTGTGCGTTGAGCACCTTTACCCGCTCCCACTAATGAAAGATTTGTTGGCCCACCTGGCTAAGGGTCGGGTCTTTACCAAACTGGACCTCAGGGAGGCCTATTATCGTGTTCGAATTAAAGCAGGGGACGAATGGAAGACGGCGTTCAACTGCCCTTTGGGTAGTTTCCAGTTTAGGGTGATGCCGTTTGGGCTACAGGGTGCTCCCGCCGTTTTCATGCAATTAATAAACCAGGTCTTGCATGAATTCTTATATCGTGGGGTCCTGGTTTACCTGGACGATATCCTGGTTTACACCGAGACAATGGAGGAGCACGTCGCCTTGGTTAGGCGAGTATTAATGAAATTGCGGGACGCACGGCTCTTTGTGAAACTATCCAAGTGTGAGTTCCACCGGCAGCGACTTGACTATTTGGGGTACAGAATCTCTGCAGGGGGGTTAGAAATGGACCCAAAGAAAGTGGAGGCCATCCAGCAGTGGCAGGCCCCGCGGACACGGCGGCAGTTACAAGCGTTTTTGGGTTTCGCGAACTTTTATCGCCAATTCATACCCTGTTTTGCGGCCATAGCCCTGCCACTTACGGACCTTCTTCGCACACGACAACTAACCGTACGACCACATCCTGGATTACGGGTGGGGTGGACTGCGGAATGCCAACGAGCTTTTGATACGTTAAAAGCTCTTTTTGCTAAAGAACCAATTCTACGACACCCAAACCATGCCCTGCCTTTCGTGGTCCAAGCCGATGCAAGTGATGTTGCCCTCGGAGCCGTCCTTCTCCAACGAAACAACGACGGGGTGCTTCAACCGTGCGCTTATGTGTCTAAAAAGTTGTCTCCTGCAGAGCGTGCCTGGGCAATATGGGAGAAGGAGGCCTTTGCGGTACGCTGGGCGTTGGAACTGTGGCGACATCATTTGGAAGGGGCTGTCCACCCATTTGAAGTGTGGACGGATCATAAGAATCTGATGGCGTTGCAGACACCCCGACGGCTATCCCCCAAACATGTACGGTGGGCACTGTACTTCCGTCGATTCCGCTTCACATTAAAATATGTTCCGGGGGGGAAGAACTTCCTGGCGGACGCGTTGTCACGTATGCCACAGTTTGAAGGGAAGAGGGAGGACGTTGTACAAGCGCTTGTGCCTACCGGAGGTTCAGATCAGGAGGGGGACACCGTTTTAGCAGCACAGGACGAGTTCTGTGAAGAGCTTCGGAAGACCCTTCAGGGGGATACTTGGCTACAGGCCCACCCAGAATTCGTTGCCATGGCGTGATGGTTTGGCCTGGCATGGGACCCGACTTTATGTACCAGCCCCTTTGAGGGAGCGAGTGCTGTATCGGTGCCACGACACCAAGCAAGCTGGGCACTATGGGTTTCTGAAAACCCTGCATTTGGCACGTCGGCAATTCTGGTGGCCGCAAATGGCAAAAACGGTGGAGGACTATGTACGGCGATGCCACATTTGTGCCACCACAAAACCTATGGTGGGAAAACCTTTGGGCCTCCTACAGAGGGTAGCTGACCCTATTCGTCCATGGCAGGACATAGCCATGGACTTCATTGTTGAGTTACCTGACAGCAAGGGCCATAACGTTATTTGGACAGTGGTGGACTTATTTTCTAAGCAGGCCCACTTTATCCCCTGTAAGGGGTTGCCCTCAGCACGTCGATTGGCCTGGCTCTTTGTAACCCACGTCTACCGTTTACATGGAGTGCCGCGCCGTATCATTTTGGACAGAGGAGTTCAATTTACCGCACGGTTCTGGAAGGAATTCGTTAAATTCATCGGGTCAACCCAAGGACTCAGTACGGCGTACCACCCTAGCACCAATGGCGCAGCAGAACGAGCCAATGCTGCCGTTGAGCGATATCTACGTTGCTACGTGTCGTACCATGAAACGTCAGCAAGAAAACCACCCGGCTCAGAGAAGGCCAAGAACTCTACAGTTCAACCCTGAGCTACAAACATTCTCTTCTATCAAGAACATCAAGTGGGCATCTCTGCAAACCGAACCTCCCACACTCCACTTCTTGATAATAGGCAGGTGATTCATTGAGAAGGAATGCTGTTTACCATTCTCAAAAGCTCTGAGAGGAATAACTTTGCTTTTCCAATAGATCAGGGAGGTTCCTTTCTTCCTGAGATGACGGGGAACAGGAGCTTTCAGTTCTGAAGAGCACAAAGGTGGGAAGTGGAAGTAACCACCGGCGGAGGCACCCGTGGCAACCGTGGCAAGGGTTTTTATGGGGAGGCGCCGGAGTGGAAGAGAAACAAAGCCCTCAAGAAAACAAAGTAGAACAAAAGATGCATTGGGTGGGTGGGAAAGGACAGTGGGTGGGTTTGCAAAACTGGGTCAATAAAAGTGTTGGGAATGAAGAAAATGGGAAGAAGAACATAGAAGAGCAGAGTTGGAAGGGACCTTGGAGGTCATCTAATCCAACCCCCGCTCAAGCAGGAAACCCTATACCATTTCAGACAAGTGGTTGTACAACTAATAATAATAATAATAATAATAATAATAATAATAATAATAATTATAATAATAAGAAGAAGAAGAAGAAGAAGGAAGAAGAAGAAGAAGAAGAAGAAGAAGAAGAAGAAGAAGAAGAAGAAGAAGAAGAAGAAGAAGAAGAAGAAGAAGAAGAAGAAGAAGAGGAGGAGGAGGAGGAGAGGAGGAGGAGGAGGAGGAGGAGGAGGAGGAGAAGAAGAAGAAGAAGAAGAAGAAGAAGAAGAAGAAGAAGAAGAAGAAGAAGAAGAAGAAGAAGAAGAAGAAGAAGAAGAAGAAGTTGGAAGGCACCTTGGAGGTCATCTAGTCCAACCCCCTGCTCAGGCGGGAAACCCTATACCATTTCAGACAAGTGGTTGTACAAATAATAATAATAATATAATAATAATAATAATAATAATAATAATAATAATAATAATAATAATAATAATAATAATAATAAGTTGGAAGGCACCTTGGAGGTCTTCTAGTCCAACCCCCTGCTCAGGCGGGAAACCCTCTACCATTTCAGACAAGTGGTTGTACAAATAATAATAATAATAATAATAATAATAATAATAATAATAAGAAGAAGAAGAAGAAGAAGAAGAAGAAGAAGAAGAAGAAGAAGAAGAAGAAGAAGAAGAAGAAGAAGAAGAAGAAGAAGAAGAAGAAGAAGAAGAAGAAGAAGTTGGAAGGGACCTTGGAGGTCATCTAGTCCAACCCCCTGCTCAGGCAGGAAACCCTTTACCATTTCAGGCAAATGGCTGTCCAGTCTCTTCTGAAAAACTTCCAGTGTTGGAGCATTCACCGCTTCTGGAGGCAGGTTGTTCCACTGGTTGATTGTTCTAACTGTCAGGAAGTTTCTCCTTAGTTCTAGGTTGCTTCTCTCTTTGGTTATTTTCCATCCGTTGCTTCTTGTCCTGCTTTTGGGTGCTCTGGAGAACAGCTTGACTCCCTCTTCTTTGGGGCAGCCCCTGAGATATTGGAACACTGCTATCATGTTTGTTGCTCTTCTCTGTACCCTTTCTAGAGTCTCAACATCTTTTTTACATCGTGGTGACCAAAACTGGATGCAGTATTCCAGGTGTGGCCTTACCAAGGCCTTGTAAAGTGGTATTAGTACTTCATGTGATCTCAACCTCTGCTTGAGAACCTCCAGTGATGGAGCACCCACAACTTGTGGAGGCAAGCTGTTGGCTGATTATTCTCCCTGTCAGGAAGTTCCTCTTCAGTTCCAGGTTGCTTCTCTCCTTGATTAGTTTCCACTCATCGCTTCTTCTCCTGCCCTCAGGTGCTTTGGAGAATACCGTCTTTCCCCCCCAAATAAGACCCAATCTGAAGATAAGCCCAAGCATAATTTTTCAGGACTCTCAAAATATAAGCCCCACCCAAAAAATAAGCCCCAGTTAGATCGTCAGCCAGACTGAAACATTTAGTACCTTATTTCCCCGAATATAAGCCGTAACTGGAAAATAAGCATTATTTTTCAGGACGCTCGTAATATAAGCCCACTCCAAAAATAAGCCCCAGTTAAGATTGTCAGCCAGACGGATGGATTTAGTACTGTATTTTCCTCAAATATAAGCCCTAACTGGAAAAATATGCCCTAAATGCATCTTGTGGAGCAAATGTTTATATAAGACTCGATCTTATTTTCGGGAAAACATGGTAAGTATGCTATTCTGCTCTCTCTCTCTCTCACACACACACACACACACCCCTGTAGTTTAGTGGATTTAGCTACTGCTAAGCTTGTAAGTTGCCCTGAGTCTTCGGAGAAGGGTGGGATATAAATGGAATTAAAATAAAATAAATAAATATTCCCTGCAACTCCCTTCACCAAAGACCCAAAGTTGTCCCATTTAAGCTCAGCCACAAGCAGACCGATGCTGGTCCGCAGAGAAATGGCCAATGATTCCACGAGGCAACTTGAAGTTTCGCAATCAAAATAAACCCCGCCGGGCAAAATTAAACCCACAATACAAGAGGGTTAACAAGGCAACAAAAGTCCAGAGTTCGTGAGGCACGATCCAAATCAATGCACAGTGTCAATCCAAAGCAAGGCAAGAATCACAACGACCAGAAAGTGCACAGCTAGCAAATGAATGCATTGTTTCTGGCATCGTTTCCATTGGCCTGCTGTGCTAAATATCAAGAATGCCGTTGCTTTCTCCCACCGAGTAATCTGGCTGACCTTCTCTGCTCCTGCCTTTTCTCTCTCCTACATGTTCTTGGATCAGGTGCAGAAACCAGCTCCTCTTCCTCGTCACTGACTGGCTGCAGCTGTGTGTTTTCCCCCACCTGAAGCCTCAGTTGGCTGCTCGGAGCCATTGAGCAACTCCCTCCACACATGCCTGGAATTGGTTCATCTTCCTCCGATGCGGAAATCTGGAGAAATAACTGGAAAAACATCTGGAGAAGCCCTCACAACAGATCAACTGTCTCTCTGCTATAACAGCCCTTCAAGTATCCCAAAGATGCTTTTTCACAAGGCAACTGGACTTTCTTGTTTAAACAACAACAACAACAACAACAACAACAACAAACCAAATACAAGAAAGTTCAGCTGACTTGTGAGAAAGCAATCTTTGGGATAACTATGGCCTGGATGACTGAGAATCTCCATAGACATTTAGCCCTTCAAAGTGCTGGACCTGGGAATCTTCAATACATCAACCCACTGAGTTTAAGTTTTCACTCAATAGTCTAGGTTGCCCCTGAAATGCTATGGTCTCTAGAGAGTGTTCATCTGTTGTAGTAAATCTGTAGTAAAGTCTAGTGTAGCTGCAAAGCTGTGCCTCAATTAGCCTTAAGATGACATGGTCTCCTTAAATTGTGTTGATGCTTTCCTAAAAGGGTATGGATGCTTTCTTTCTAGGAATCCAATTCTTGGACACATGGTGGAAGGTCAATTTGCCTTCAGATGGAGGATGATTTCTAGAAGAGATTGGACAACCCTTTGTCTGAAATGTTTACAGGGTTTCCTGCTCGAGCTGGGGTTGGGTTAGAAGACCATCTAGGTCCCTTCCCAGTATCTCAGGGGTTGCCCCAAAGAAGAGGGAGCCAAGCTATTCTCCAAAAGCGCTTGAAGGCAGGACAAGAAGCAACGGATGGAAACTAGTCAAGGAGAGAAGCAACCTGGAACTAAGGAGAAACTTCCTGACAGTTAGAACAACTAACCAGTGGAACAACCTGCCTCCAGAGGTGGTGAATGCTCCAACACTGGACGTTTTAAAGAAGAGACTGGACAGCCATTTGTCCGAAATGGTATAGGGTTTCCTGCCTGAGTAGGAGGTTGGACTAGATGACCTCCAAGATCCCTTCCAACTTCTTTTTCTTCTTCTTCTTCTTCTTCTTCTCTTCTTCTTCTTCTTCTTCTTCTTCTTCTCTTCTTCTTCTTCTTCTTCTTCTTCTTCTTCTTCTTCTTCTTCTTCTTTATTATTATTACTATTACTATTACTATTATTACTATTATTACTATTATCTCTGTTGTTCTGTTATATGGAAGTAGTTTTTAACAGGGGAGAATTCTTCTCCTACTTCTTAGTTTATATCTGGAATTATTTGGCTAACCAGGTTTAATCCTGTTTAGTTGCTCATGGCATAGAATAATAGAGCTGGAAGGGACCTTGGAGGTCTTCTAGACCCCCAACCCTCTTGCTCAAGAAGGAGACTCTATATCATTTCAAACAAATGATTGTCCAATTTCTTTTCAAAAGCCTCCAGGGTTGGAGCACCACAACTTCTGGAAGGCAACTTCTGTTCCATTGGTTGATTGCTCTCACCATTGGGAAATTTCTCCTTAATTTTAGGTTGCTTATCTCCTTGCTTAGATTCCATCATTGTTTCTCGTTTGCTTTCTGGGGCTTTGGAAAATAGTTTGGAAAATAGAAAGAATCAGCTTTGTGCAAGCCAGTGCTGTAAAAGGTGGTTTGGCTGAGAAATTCTGGGATTTGAAGTCCACAAGTCATCAAGTGGCCAAGGTTGGGGACCTCTGCTGTAAAGAGTGGAGATGTTTGCATCTAAGGAAATTCCATTTCTTTATTCACAGTTCTTTTATCCAATTTCACTTGAAGTGAAAGTTAAAATAAGGGAACAAGCATTGTGACTCCATGTGAAATGCCTATAATGGTTCAAACACTTCATAGAATCTTTTTAGCAATTAATGTGGTTAGACGGTGCTACGTGGATGACGGTCTGATGGCAGCATTCAATAACTTTAATGTAGGATGCCAAGAAGTCAGTTCTGAAATTGAAATATGTATTCTCCGTGTTCATTTTAAAATTGGATTTCTTCTCTTGATGATAAAGTGCCTGATCCTAGCAGGAAGGGCCAAGTGTGGCTTTCATATTATAAAAAATAAACAATTTTATTCTAATTATGCCTGATGGCTATGCTAGTAATAATTTCAGGCAAGCGCACAATGATTAAATGAGGTTGATGGGCCATTTATCAATTCCTTTTTCTATTTTTATACATCTATCTGCTTCACTCAATTACAGTGGAATAGATGTGTTGCTTGAAAACGAGGAAGCCAGGTTGAATATATAGCAGTCACGAAGACTCGACACTCATTTGAGGACACACAATCAATCAATCAATCAGTTTCACAGTAGATATTCTGAAGGGAAAAATCAAGAATGCAATGGAAAAACTTAGCACTTCAGTTCCACACAATGAAATAACTCTTTTGACCACGACTGGGTGTGAACATGGACGTATACAATAAGCGTGGTGAGACGCCACACTTTTCTTAAAATCACAAACTGCCCAGCAAATTGCTTAAAGTTCCACAGCTTAAGATTCCAGTTTGTGTTCAGCTCCTTCTTTTATACATCCTTTAAAAATGTGTTCTGTGAAGTCCTCTGAGCTTGGTTGTTGTTGTTTTTTCCAGACGTTTCATTACCCAACTAGGTAACAACATCAGTGCTAGAAAAAGTGGAGTTTGTGGAGGAGGAGGAGGAGGAGGAGGAGGAGGAGGAGGAGGAGGAGGAGGAGGAGGAGGAGGAGGAGGAGGAGGAGGAGGAAATTATTCTTTGTTCACACCTATAGACAGAATCTTGCCAGACTGAACACTGAAATATCTGCATCTACAATATACTGTGGGAACTATTAGGGAGGAGCCACCCTCACCCTCTTTCTCTCACACAAGTTGCCTTTTACTCTTGTAGAATGCATCCCTTTCCTCCTGGGAACTCACCTCCTCGTTACATTCTATCACAATGGTTTCCCCATCTGTTGAAAATCACTAACCACTCCTCCATCTTTCCCATTGCATGAGGGACTGGGGGACAACCCCCTGTGGCTGGTGACATTTAGCAGGAGAGAAGGCAATAACTAATAAGGGAGAATATTTGCAGCTCAGGATTGAAAGGAGAGGGGGGGGTCCCCTGGTGCTCTCTGAGCCTGGTTGTTTCCTTGCAGACATTTCATGACCCAGCTACGTAACATCATCAGTGGCACCGATGATGTTACTTAGTTGGTATAATGAAGCATCTGCAAGAAAACAACCAAACTCCGAGAGCCTCAGGGACTCCACAATCAGTATACAAAAAAAAAGATACACTATTGCCTTGCTCCAAGCTTTGAAGGGCACATTGGGGAGAAGATGATCAGTCCACGAAAGGTTCAACAAAATGTTCTTCTCTCCCTCTCCCTCCCCTTCTCCCTCTCCCTCTCCTTCTCCACCCACCCACCCACCCACCCACTCATCCATC
This sequence comes from Vipera ursinii, assembly GCF_947247035.1. Taxonomy (NCBI): domain Eukaryota; kingdom Metazoa; phylum Chordata; class Lepidosauria; order Squamata; family Viperidae; genus Vipera; species Vipera ursinii. Next base: position 343,681 of record NW_028148452.1, on the reverse strand, counting down.
CATCCATCCATCCATCCATCCATCCACCCGTCTGTCTGTCTGTGTCTGTCTGTCTGTCTATCTATCTATCTATCTATCTATCTATCTATCTATCTATCTATCTATCTATCTTTCTATCTATCTATCATCTATCTATCTAAATATCTATCTATCTATCTATCTATCTATCTATCTATCTATCTATCTATCTATCATCTATCTATCTAAATGTCTATCTATCTATCTATCTATCTATCTATCTATCTATCTATCTATCTTTACCTCTATCCCTATCCCTATCTCTATCTCTATCTCTCTCTCTATCTGAAAAGCCCCAGAGAAAATGGAATGGAACAGAACGGAACGGAACAGAACAGAACAGAACAGAGCTGGAAGGGACCTTGGAGGTCTTCTAGTTCAACCCCCTATTAAAGCTGGAGTCCCTACACCATTTCTGACACATTGGCACTCTAGTCCCTTCTTATGGCCATCCAGAAAGTGGCCTCCCCACCCCCCCCCACCCCATTTCTAAATCGCTTATAATCCAAGGACTATCGGAACAACATCTTCTCAGTTGAGAATGAGAATGCAGATCAGTTTCTGAGATTTAACTTCAATGCTAGAACGATCGAAAGGAAATCCAGCACGTGCTCATGTAGGAACAACTTATGCAAACTTCTTCCCTTGTTAATATTCTTTCTCTCTCTCTCTCTCTCTCTTTCTCGCCCTTTCTCTTGGTGTGTTGGTATTTCTGTGCTTGCGGGGTCCTTGTGAAGTGGAATATTTGTACCTCAGAGTTGAACTGTGGAAACCTCGATGCCCTCTGAGCTTGGTTGTTTTCTTGCAGAAGTTTCATTTCCCAACCCGGTAACGTCACCACTGCTAGGATAGAGTGGGGTTTGCCCTCTATGTATACACCCGTGGTTTGCCCTGGCATGTCGGTGGGAGTGGTCTTGCGGCTGTTTGATTAGATTGTTGGTAACACTGTGGATGTTACCTAGTTGGGTCATGAAAGGTCTGCAAGAAAACCACCAAGCTCAGAGAGCACCAAAGGACCCAACAGTCCTCCTCCTCCTCCTCCTCGTTCTGCAAACTGCACTCTCTTCTAGCACTGATTGTGTTATCTAGTTGGGTTATGAAAGGTCTGCAAGAAAAACCCCTGAGCTCAG